>NW_022589718.1:16435693-17035693 GCF_004348235.1 Phoca vitulina
AAAAAAAAAAAAAAAAAAAAAAAAAAAGAAGGAGAGAAATAATACAGTTTAGAGCTGAAGTTAATGAGATAATAGAAAAACAGTAGAGAAAATAAGAGAAACAAAAGAAAATAAGTGAAAACAAAATTATAATTTTAAACTTATACATACTTATTCAAGTAAGATCAAGAAAATTGACAAATCTTTAGCTAAATTGACTAAGAAAGAAAAGACTAAAATTACTAAGAATGAAAGAGGTAATATTACTATGTACCTTATAATAGTCAAATGATTTAAACAATCACTATGAACAGTTACATGCCAATAAATGAGACAATTTAGATGGAATGAATAAATTTCTAGGAAGAGACCAACTACTGAAGCAAACTCAGGAAGAAATAGAAAATCTGAATAGACTTATCACAAATAAAGATATGGAGCTAGTATGACCAACACAAAACAAAATAAACAAAAACTGCCCACAAAGAAAAGCCCAGGCCCAAAGATCTTCACTGTGAACTGTACCAAACATTTAAACAGGAGTCAGTGCTAATTCTTTACAAACTTTTCCAAAAATAGAAAGGAGGGAACACTTCCCAACTTATTCTATGGGGTCAGTGTTACCCTGATACTCAAGCCAAACAAAAACATCCTACGAACAGAAAACTATAGACAAATACTGGTTGCTCAGTTACAGAATTGTTTCCTGGCTATGACCTGATAATACAAAATACCAATGCTTAATTGAAAACAAAACACGATTTACCACACTAAAAGGCTAGAAGTGAAATGTGACAGAACTTAAGCCAGTAGATATAAATGCAGCGCCTATCTCTATTGGAGAAATACATTGGAAAAAACCAAATACCGAGGAAGAGTTCTGGCTTTAAGCACATCTGACCTGCAATCCAACCAGAAATCCAGCTCATTAATTTTTTTAGCAATTCACTGTATGAAAAAAAGAATTAAGAATGCTGGACGAATTCAGTGACAAAAATTCAGTGAATTTGGGCTAAGACTACAAAATAAACTTTTTCTGAAAATGTTGAGGAAAATATTTCAAATCATTTTCAAAATGTATAATTCATATGTTGGTTTTCAGAAAAATTTATCTAGTCTGTGTAGAACTTCATCTTGAAATATGAATGAGGCAAAAGGGTATTTTTAAGTGCATATATGTGTATATGGAATAAGTTTGCTCAGATATCAAACTGCTATAATCGCCTATACAGGAAAATAAAACCATAGAGTCTGGGTTTGTCTTCTTTACCATACAGAAATCATTTCTATAAGACAAAAGTTATTTGAATCTCATCAGTTTTTTTCAATTTCATATCTAACTTCATAGCGTAAGCCTTAATTAATAGCACATAGACTGTTTCCACCAGAGGCTCGATGACCCTTAGGTGGCTCTGTTAAATAGTGTTCTGTTATCACATGAAAAAAGCTTGCAGTCATTCTTTTCTCTTGATTTTTAGTGTTTATCAACTATATTATCTATTGCTGTTTATTATCTATTGCTATTTATTGCATGCAGCTTCATCTAAGAAATGAGGTGGCCAAAAGCATGCATTCCTTGATGTTAATCTCTCTCTCTCTCTCTCATACACACACACACACTCCAAAATATGTATAAATGGTAGAAGGACATGCAGAGTTTTAAAACATATGGTCGTCTTCCTTTATGGCTACAGAATTATAATGGAAGTCATGTGGAAGTACAGTGTGCCTGTCATCAGTGAGTTCTCTGCCCCTCAACCATCCTCCTTTGTCCTACTTTGTGATATTGGAACTGGACTCTATACACAGTTCTCTGTAACAGGTGGCAAGTGTCAAGCATTATGGTAGAAGGCTCTGGAAGGGTACCACAAGAAGAGGGTCTTCTCTCCCTGAATCTGGTGGTTTTTCCCTTTTGCTCTCATGATGTGCCCCTGAGCTGCCCCTGAGCTGCCCCTGACATGCAGACCACTCAGGGGTGGGCGTCCAGCTGGTGGCTTCTTAGTAACTTTTGCCAGAACCCTAGAGGGAGCTTTCTAGTGAGGTTGTTCTCATTCCAGAGGTGGCTTCCTAGCAAGGGTTGGTGTCCCACCTTCTCCCCAGTGGGTGACTTCTCAGTGAGTGTTGCTGGGATTCACGTGGGCAGTTTCTGCTTGCCAGGCCTGGAGTGCAATATCTCAGCAAAATTCTCGGCCATCAGATAGGTGACAGTTGAACTTTCCTCAACTGGTTCTGAATATTATCAGTCTTGATGTGATTCTCTTCTGAGATTCTCTTTCATGGACACTCCCTTTCAGCCCTAGAAGTGGCAGCCACTTATATCTGCTATTCTTTTATTCTTTAGATTCTCTCTTATAAATGAATAATTCTTCATATTCAATTTTCTACGTTCAAATGACTGTTTTGTTGCTCTTTCCTAACTGGACCCTGACTGATACAGATAACATTTTACTAGAAACTTACTTAAATGAAAAAGTTAAGGGAAGTAATCTTCCACATCAAAATAGAAAATACTTCTTCATAATTTACATAAACATCTTTCTTATATTCACATAAATTTTTTTTCAATATTTAGTTCATGGTAACCTCATCTATGTAATCCCATTTAAAAAAAACTGATCTTTTTTTTTCTGAAAATGTAATTTAAAACATCATAAAGATTCGGGCGCCTGGGTGGCTCAGTCGGTTAAGCGTCTGCCTTCGGCTCAGGTCATGATCCCAGCGTCCTGGGATCGAGTCCCGCATCGGGCTCCCTGCTCTGTGGGGAGCCTGCTTCTCCCTCTCCTCCCCACTTGTGCTCTCTCTCTCACTATCTCTGTCTCTCTCTCTCTCAAATAATCTAAAAAAAAAAAAAAATTAAAAAAAAAAAAAAACATCATAAAGATTCACAATTAACTGCATCTTTTACTGTGAGAATCAGAAATAGGGATATTTAGAAACCCCATTTGTTTTTCTCTCTTGCCACAGCCCTCTTTAAGACAGGAAATACAGACTCAATTTCCAGTTTACATTTTCAGAAAGGAGAGGGAAGATAATAGGAAAAAAATAACTCAGTTTTATAATTCTAAATTATACCCCACTATAGCTTGATATTTTAGGTATTCTTTGTATGGCTGCAACCTTCATGAGAGGATGCAGAATGCAAAAAGAAATGTTTCTTTTTATTATGTGACAGAATTTTGCCAAAAGCAATCTTTCCAGTTTCTGGAGGGGGGGGGGTGTTCCTCCTTTCAGTAACTCATTGATTCTGAAAGATTATTTGAGAAACAAGGAACATAGTCCAATATTGGGAGATATAAAGACCACTTTCCACGAAAGGTTTGGCTGTCAGCACATCTCAGATATTTTCAGGCATGCTGGAATCATATGGTTAATTTTTACCTTGTTTCCATCGTGATTTTACTTAGAAACTTCTCATGTAGTAACTGTTTGAAATAGCTCCTTTCTAATTGGAAATGTAGGCACTTAGGCTTTTAAAAAATGCTATAGAACTTTAATTTGTAGTTTGTGAAATAGAGTTTGTAATGATCATTAATGTTTTATAACTTGAAGAGAAATCACAAACTAGAAACTGCAAGATTCAGTAGAAAATTATTAAAGATCCCAAGCTATACTCATTTAATGGAGTTAAAAATTGTAAAGAAATCTCATTATTCTGCAAAATAATGAATTTACCCACTACCGCCATTTTGCAGATTGTCTAATGAATTGATAAAGTTAAGATCATTTTTTTTACAGTCCATAATATTTTCTTCCTAGCTTTTGATTTAACTTTTGATTATTACTTTACCATTTCCTGAATTTTGAAACATATTACCTCAATAATTCTACAGGATTCCCTGCCTTGTGACTAATTACACAAATCTTATGCAGTCAAGTGTAAGTGAAGAAGTGACACCATTATTAAAGCTTTATTCTAAGCTTTGTACCATTCAAGACAAAAAGCAAAAACAAAAAAATTCTCAACAAATAAAGGCTTGCTCAAGAGATATCAACACTAGGGGGCGGAGCAAGATGGCAGAGGAGTAGGAGACCTGGATTTCCTCTCCTCTCAGGAATTCAGCTGGATAGGGATCAAACCATTCTGAACACCTACAAACTCAACAGGAGATCGAAGAAAAGAATAGCAACAACTCTCTGAACAGAAAAGCGACCACTTTCTGGAAGGTAGGACGTGCGGAGAAGTGAATCCGAGGCGATATTCGGGAGGATAGACGGCGGGGGAGGGGCCTCCATCGGCCGCTTCTGGCAAGTGATAGAGCCGTGGAGCACAAAATCGGAACTTTTAGAGTCTGCTCCGCTGAGGGACGTCACTCTGGTGGCGAAGTGGGGGGTGGAACCCTCGCAGGACAGTGTGGTCTCAGGACCCTCAGGGTCACAGAAAGACCGGGGGTGCCTGAGTGCGGCAGAGCTCCCAGGTATCGGAGCAGGGAAGCCGGCTGCAGAGACGGAGCCCAGGCGCGGGCTCTCAGCTCGGGGTTGTCATAAACCGTGATCCGCGGCACAGTCGGGCCACTGCTCCTCCAGCAGGGACCCAACAAGCGGCAGATCCGGGGAGACTCACCTTCTTCCCCCGGGAGGAGCGGTGTGGGAGCGCACCGCGGGGATCTGCTGGGTTTGGAGACTCCACCCGGGGTCGGGTGCCAGAGATAGAAACGCGCGGTCACAGGCCGGGTGAGCACGGAGTGCGGCCGGAGACCGGGGAGACGGGAGTGACTGACCGCTTTTCTCTGGGGGCTCACTGAGGAGCGGGACCCCGAGTTCTCGGCTCCTCCGGGGCGGAGACTGGGAGGCCGCCATTTTCACTCTCCGCCTCCAAAGCTGTACGGAAAGCTTGCAGGGAACAAAAGCTCCGGAGAGCAAACCCGAGCAGATTACTTAGCCCGGACCGGCAAGGGCGGGGCAATTCTGCCTCCGGCAAAGACATTTGGGAACCACGGCAACAGGCCCCTCCCCCAAAAGATCAGAGAGAACAGCCAGCCAAGACCAGGTTTACCAATCAGTGAGAACGGCAGAACTCCAGCGCTGGGGGAATACTGCACATAGAATTCATGGCTTTTTTACCATGATTTTTTGTCTTTCAAAGTTAATTATTTTTTTAACTGTCTTTTTTTCTTTTTTCTTTTTTTATGAATTTTTCTTTTTCCCTTTTTCAACCAACATCTTATCAATCCCTTTTTTAAAAAAACATTTTTATTTTTCATTTTTAGAGTCATATTCTATCCCTTCATAGTAGTTACCCGTATTTTTGGCATATATATATATAAGTTGTTCTCTCTTTAAAATTTTGAGATAGTTTCTTCTAACAGATCAAAATATACTCTAAATCTCTAGTGTATGGTTTTTTTCTACTCCCCTGCCTGATCACATTCTCTCCCTTTTTTCTTTTTTCTTTTTTTTAAATCCTCTTCTTTCTTTTTTCAAACAACTTATCAATTCCTTTTATAAAATTTTTAATAATTTCCATCTTTACAGTCATATTCCATCCCTTCATCATATCAACCCTTATTTTTGTACATATATAAGTTTTTCTTTCTTTAAAATTTTGGGAGGCACTTTCTTTTAACAGACCAAAATACACCCAAAATCTAGTGTGTGGCACTGATCTATAAACCAGCCTGATCATATTTGATCACATTCTGTTTTTGTTTTGTTTTGTTTTGTTCTGTTTTTGTTTGTTTTTATCTTTATCTTTTTCTTTTTTCTTTTTTTCTTTCTTTTTCTTTTTTTCTCTTTCCCTTTCTTTTCCCACTGCTTCAGGTCTTTTCTGATTTGTTTAGAGTATATTTTCTGGGGATGTTGTTACCCTGCTAGCATTTTGTTCTCTCATTAATCTATTCTCCTCTGCACAAAATGACAAGACAGAAAAAATCACCTCAACAAAAAGAACAAGAGGTAGTACCGACTGCCAGGGACCTACTCAATACGGACATTAGTACGATGTCAGATCTAGAGTTCAGAATCATCACTTTAAAGATACTAGCTGGGCTTGAAAAAAGAATGGAAGTTATTAGAGAAACCCTTTCTGGAGAAGTAAAAGAACTAAAATCTAACCAAGTAGAAATCAAAAGGGCTATTAATGAGGTGCAATCAAACATGGGGGCGCTAACTGCTAGGATAAATGAGGCAGAAGAGAGAATCAGTGAGATAGAAGACCAAATGATGGAAAATAAAGAAGCTGAGAAAAAGAGAGATAAACAACTACTGGATCACGAGGGCAGAATTCGAGAGATAAACGATACCATAAGACGAAACAACATTAGAGTAATTGGGATCCCAGAAGAAGAAGAAAGAGAGAGAGGGGCAGAAGGTATAATGGAGCAAATTATAGCAGAGAACTTCCCTAATTTGGGGAAGGAAACAGGCATCAAAATCCAGGAAGCACAGAGAACCCCTCTCAAAATCAATAAAAATAGGTCAACACCCCGACATCTAATAGTAAAACTTACGAGTCTCAGAGACAAAGAGAAAATCCTGAAAGCAGCTTGGGAGAAGAGATATGTAACCTACAATGGTAGAAACATTAGATTGGCAACAGACTTATCCACAGAGACCTGGCAGGCCAGAAAGGACTGGCAGGACATATTCAGAGCACTAAATGAGAAAAATATGCAGCCAAGAATACTATATCCAGCTAGGCTGTCATTGAAAATAGAAGGAGAGATAAAAAGCTTCCAGGACAAACAAAAACTAAAGGAATTTGCAAACACGAAACCAGCCCTACAAGAGATCTTGAAAGGGGTCCTCTAAGCAAAGAGAGAGCCTAAAAGCAACATAGACCAGAAAGGAACACAAACAATATACAGTAACAGTCACTTTACAGGCAATACAATGGCACTGAATTCCTATCTTTCAATAGTTACCCTGAATGTAAATGGGCTAAATGCCCCAATCAAAAGACACAGGCTATCAGATTGGATTAAAAAACAAGACCCATTGATATGCTGTCTGCAAGAGACTCATTTTAGACCCAAAGACACCCCCAGATTGAAAGTGAGGGGGTGGAAAACCATTTACCATGCTAATGGACACCAAAAGAAAGCTGGGGTGGCAATCCTTATATCAGACAAATTAGATTTTAAACCAAAGACTGTAATAAGAGATGAGGAAGGACACTATATCCTACTTAAAGGGTCTATCCAACAAGAAGATCTAACAATTGTAAATATCTATGCCCCTAACATGGGAGCAGCCAATTATATAAGGCAATTAATAACAAAAGCAAAGAAACACATCGACAACAATACAATAATAGTGGGGGACTTTAACACCCCCCTCACTGAAATGGACAGATCGTCTAAGGAAAAGATCAACAAGGAAATAAAGACTTTAAATGACACACTGGACCAAATGGACTTCACAGACATATTCAGAACATTCCATCCCAAAGCAACAGAATACACATTCTTCTTTAGTGCCCATGGAACATTCTCCAGAATAGATCACATCCTAGGTCATAAATCAGGTCTCAACTGGTACCAAAAGATTGGGATCATTCCCTGCCTATTTTCAGACCACAATGCTTTGAAACTAGAACTCAATCACAAGAGGAAAGTCGGAAAGAACTCAAATACATGGAGGCTAAAGAGCATCCTACTGAAGAATGAATGGGTCAACCAGGAAATTAAAGAAGAATTAAAAAAATTCATGGAAACCAATGAAAATGAAAACACAACTGTTCAAAATCTTTGGGATACAGCAAAGGCAGTCCTAAGAGGAAAGTATAGAGCAATACAAGCCTTTCTCAAGAAACAAGAAAGGTCTCAAGTACACAACCTAACCCTACACCTAAAGGAGCTGGAGAAAGAACAGCAAATAAAGCCTAAACCCAGCAGGAGAAGAGAAATAATAAAGATCAGAGCAGAAATCAATGAAATAGAAACCAAAAGAACAGTAGAACAGATCAACGAAACTAGGAGCTGGTTCTTTGAAAGAATTAACAAGATTGATAAACCCCTGGCCAGGCTTATCAAAAAGAAAAGAGAAATGACCCAAATCAACAAAATCATGAATGAAAGAGGAGAAATCACAACCAACACCAAAGAAATACAAACAATTATAAGAACATTATGAGCAACTCTATGCCAGCAAATTAGATAACCTGGAAGAAATGGATGCATTCCTAGAGATGTATCAACTACCCAAACTGAACCAGGAAGAAATAGAAAACCTGAACAGACCTATAACCACTAAGGAAATTGAAGCAGTCATCAAAAATCTCCCAAAACACAAAAGCCCAGGGCCAGATGGCTTCCCAGGGGAATTCTACCAAACATTTCAAGAAGAATTCATACCTATTCTTCTGAAACTGTTCCAAAAAATAGAAATGGAAGGAAAACTTCCAAACTCATTTTATGAGGCCAGCATTACCTTGATCCCAAAACCAGACAAAGACCCCATCAAAAAGGAGAATTACAGACCAATATCCCTGATGAACATGGATGCAAAAATTCTCACCAAAATACTAGCCAATAGGATCCAACAGTACATTAAAAGGATTATTCACCACGACCAAGTGGGATTTATCCCTGGGCTGCAAGGTTGGTTCAACATCTGCAAATCAATCAACGTGATACAATACATTAACAAAAGAAAGAACAAGAATCATAGGATCCTCTCAATAGATGCAGAAAAAGCATTTGACAAAGTACAGCATCCTTTCTTGATCAAAACTCTTCAGAGTATAGGCATAGAGGGTACATACCTCATATCCTAAAAGCCATCTATGAAAAACCTACAGCGAATATCATTCTCAATGGGGAAAAACTGAGAGCTTTCCCCCTAAGGTCAGGAACACGGCAGGGATGTCCACTATCACCACTGCTATTCAACATAGTATTGGAAGTCCTAGTCACAGCAATCAGACAACAAAAAGAAATAAAAGGCATCCAAATCGGCAAAGAAGAAGTCAAACTCTCACTCTTTGCAGATGATATGATACTTTATGTGGAAAATCCCAAAGACTCCACCCCAAAACTGCTAGAACTCATACAGGAATTCAGTAAAGTGGCAGGATATAAAATCAATGCACAGAAGTCAGTGGCATTCCTATACACCAACAACAAGTCAGAAGAAAGAGAAATTAAGGAGTCGATCCCATTTACAATTGCACCCAAAACCATAAGATACCTAGGAATAAATCTAACCAAAGAGGCAAAGGATCTGTACTCAGAAAACTATAAAATACTCATGAAAGAAATTGAGGAAGACACAAAGAAATGGAAAAACGTTCCATGCTCATGGATTGGAAGAACAAATATTGTGAAGATGTCAATGCTACCTAGAGCAATCTACACATTCAATGCAATCCCCATCAAAATACCATCCACTTTTTTCAAAGAAATGGAACAAATAATCCTAAAATTTGTATGGAACCAGAAAAGACCCCGCATAGCCAGAGGAATGTTGAAAAAGAAAAGCAAAGCTGGTGGCATCACAATTCCGGACTTCTAGCTCTACTATAAAGCTGTCATCATCAAGACAGTATGGTACTGGCACAAAAACAGGCACATAGATCAATGGAACAGAATAGAGAGCCCAGAAATGGACCCTCAACTATATGGTCAACTAATCTTTGACAAAGCAGGAAAGAATGTCCAATGGAAAAAAGGCAGTCTCTTCAACAAATGGTGTTGGGAAAATTGGACAGCCACATGCACAAGAATGAAACTGGACCATTTCCTTACACCACATACAAAAATAGACTCCAAATGGTTGAAAGACCTCAATGTGAGACAGGAGTCCATCAAAATCCTAAAGGAGAACACAGGCAGCTACCTCTTCGACCTCAGCCGCAGCAACTTCTTCCTAGAAACATCGCCAAAGGCAAGGGAAGCAAGGGCAAAAATGAAGTATTGGGACTTCACCAAGATAAAAAGCTTTTGCACAGCAAAGGAAACAGTCAACAAAACCAAGAGACAACTGACAGAATGGGAGAAGATATTTGCAAATGACATATCAGATAAAGGGCTAGTATCCAAAATCTATAAAGAACTCATCAAACTCAACACCAAAAGAACAAAGAATCCAATCAAGAAATGGGCAGAAGACATGAACAGACATTTTTCCAAAGAAGACATCCAAATGGCCAACAGACACATGAAAAAGTGTTCAATATCGCTCGGCATCAGGGAAATCCAAATCAAAACCTCAATGAGATACCACCTCACACCAGTCAGAATGGCTAAAATTAACAAGTCAGGAAATGACAGATGTTGGCGGGGATGCGGAGAAAGGGGAACCCTCCTACACTGTTGGTGGGAATGCAAGCTGGTGCAGCCACTCTGGAAAACAGTGTGGAGGTTCCTCAAAAAGTTGAAAATAGAGCTGCCATTTGATCCAGCAATTGCACTACTGGGTATTTACCCCAAAGATACAAAAGTAGGGATCCGAAAGGGTACGTGCACCCCAATGTTTATAGCAGCAATGTCCACAATAGCCAAACTGTGGAAAGAGCCAAGATGTCCATCGACAGATGAATGGATAAAGAAGATGTGGTATATATATACGATGGAATATTATGCAGCCATCAAAAGGAATGAGATCTTGCCATTTGCAACGACGTGGATGGAACTGGAGGGTATTATGCTGAGCGAAATAAGTCAAACAGAGAAAGACATGTATCATATGACCTCACTGATATGAGGAATTCTTAATCTCAGGAAACAAACTGAGGGTTGCTGGAGTGGGGGGTGGGGTGGGAGGGATGGGGTGACTGGGTGATGGACACTGGGGAGGGTATGTGCTCTGGTAAGCGCTGTGAATTGTGCAAGACTGTTGAATCTCAGATCTGTACCTCTGAAACAAATAATGCAATACATGTTAAGAAAGAAAAAAAGAAGAAGAAGAATGTAGCAGGAGGGGAAGAATGAAGGGGGGGCAATTGGAGGGGGAGAAGAACCATGAGAGATGATGGACTCTGAAAAACAAACTGAGGGTTCTAGAGGGGAGGGGGGTGGGAGGATGGGTTAGCCTGGTGATGGGTATTGAGGAGGGCACGTTCTGCATGGAGCACTGGGTGTTATGCACAAACAATGAATCATGGAACACTATATCTAAAACTAATGATGTAATGTATGGGGATTAACATAACAATAAAAAATTAAAAAAAAGATATCAACACTAGCACTGTTGTCATGTCTGCTTATCATATTTCTCTGTCTGAAAAGGACATAGATTGTTATCCGTGTAACTAGATTCAAACTTTGATTCTAATTTGGACAATTTCTATCACCAGGAAACAAAATATAGGCAACATAGTCATTTAGAGACAAAATTTATCATTGAGAAGGGAATGTGAAGGTAGAGTCATTGGAATGAAGTTGAATATTTTCCAGTGATGTAAATATACACTTTTCTTAACAAGTACAATAACTTGGTCACCTCACTCAGATTACCTCCAGACTCTGTTTCAAGCACCATGTTTGCCTTTAGGCAATTTGAGAAAAAATGTGTATCAAGTGTGTAAATATTTCAGTGACTGTCTGTCATTTCAGTATCAAACAGCTACTTCCAAACTCTCTCTCTCTCTCTCTATATATATATATTATTTTTTCAGGTTGTTTTGAAAGGTTTTTTTTTGAGACTGGGAATAGTTGAAGTAAATTTTAAAAACATATTTTAGTGACATTCAGGAATAACTATGGAAGTTCTTCCTTCTAGGAGAAAAAAAAATGACACTGAGAATTTCATACACATTGAAGTCACTAATGCATCTTAATACAAATTTCTATTAAAATAAAATACAGCTCTATATAACTCTCTGAGATCAAATTTAGGAGTTTCTTTTTTTATTTTAAAGATTTTATTTATTTATTTGACAGAGGGAGACATAGCAAGAAAAGGAACACAAGCAGGGGGAGTGGGAGAGGAAGAAGCAGGCTTCCCGCTGAGCAGGGAGCCCGATGTGGGGCTCGATCCCAGGACCCTGGGATCATGACCTGAGCCGAAGGCTTAACGACTGAGCCACCCAGGCACCCCTAAATTTAAGAGTTTCTAATAAATATAAAAGACATCACAAAAATGGTCAGAAAATTATGAATGACATTTGGATTCTGATAGTAAGAATCACTAAAATCCAGGTGCCTGGGTGGCTCAGGTCATGATCCTGGAGTCCCAGGATCTAGTCCTGCATGGGGCTCCCTGCTCAGCAGGTAGTCTGCTTCTCCCTCTGACCCTCCCCCTTCTCATGCTTTCTGTCTCTCAAATAAATAAATAAATAAAATCTTTTAAGAAAAAGAATCACTAAAATCCAATCTCATATTAAATTGCTTTGATACTGGTTTAAAAAATGTACCATTTAGATAGTTGAATTTTAGGACTAGGAGCTGCTTTATTGAGCCATATTAAGCAGATTAAAATCCCCCCCTTTTTTTAAGGAAACAAGTTTTGTTAATTTAAAACTTTTAATTTAGGTCTTCTGTTCGCTCATTTTAATAAAGTCTGAAATTTCACACATAAGAGATGTGAAGTAAACACAGAACGTGTATGTCAATTATAGCTCAGTAAAGCTGGAAGAAGAAACCAAGTAGAAATACTACTTGTTTTAAAAGATTTTCAGAGGACATTTCCTCACTTCTCTGGTCAGTCCAGACAAGAACAGACGGAGCAGCCCTGTGGAGACCATACCCTTTGGACATTGTTCCTGCTCTCTGTGGCTGTGGGTGTTCTACCCATGATAATAAAAATGATGAATTGTGGTATTTTGTGTCTCTAGCTATAGCCCCAGGTATTTACAAACTATTTAGTGCTTTTTGCAGGGTTTTACCTTAAATTAGGTGGGAAAGCACTGTCATCGTAGAATATTCATGAACATGTACTAAGTACACCGAACTTTGGTGAGAGGACGGAGTTGAGGCTCTGTAGTAGGCTCTGAAAGATGTGCATAATCTAATCCCTAGAACTTCTAAATATGTTACCTTACATGGCTAAAAGGCGTTGGCAGAAGTGGTTAAGTTAAGCACCTTAAAATGGGAGGTTAGTTTGGACTGTTTGGGTAGGTCCAATGTAATCCCAAAGTCCTCAAAATTGGAAGATAGAACAGACACCACAGAAATACAAAGGATTATAAGAGACTATTATGAAAATTTATATGCCAATAAATTGAACAACCTAAAAGAAATGAATAAATTCCTAGAAACATATAACCTTCCAAAACTGAATCAGGAAGAAATAGCAATTTTGAACAGACTGATCACTAGCAATGAAATTGAATCAGGAATCAAAAAACTCCTAACAAATAAAGGTCCAGGACCAGATGGCTTCACGGGTGAATTCTACCAAACATTTAAAGAAGAGTTAGTACCTATCTCAAACTATTCCAAAAAATAGAGGAGGAAGGAAAACTTCCAAATTCCTTCCATGAGGCCAACATTACCCTGGTACCAAAGCCAAAGAGACTCCAAAAAAAGAAAACTGTAGATCATTATCTCATAGATCAACATCAAAGCAAAAATCCTCAACAAAACATTAGCAAGCTGAATCCAACCATACATTAACAAAAAGTGGAAGATGGAGGCAGAAAAGTCAGTGAGGGAAGAAGAGATGATGAAAGAAGCAAGGTCAGATGATAGGATGTGAGGATTCCATCTTCTGTGGAGGCTCTGAAGGTGGAGGCAGGGGACCACAAGCCAAGGCTGCCTCCTAGATTCTATAAAAGGCAAAGCAATGGATTCTCCCCTCTAGCCTAAGGGAAGGCACCTCACCTTGCTGACACTTTGATTTTTGCCCAGGGAGACCTGTGTCAGACTTCTGACCTACCCAGCTGTGAGACAATCAATTGGAGTGGTTTCGAGCCACTACATTTGGGGAAATTAGCAGCAATAGAAAGCTAACACAGGATTCAAATATAACACTTTAGAAAGAAACGCAATTAGTGGATTAAAAGTCAGAGGCAATGAGTAATGGCATAAGGCAGCAGAGGACTTGGGGAGGTGGAGAGCGATGGCATAAAACAAGCAGAAAGGCAGTGTGGGAGGCAAAAGTATGTGTCAGCATTTGGCACCTACATATACTGAACTAGAAGAGAGATGACCCCCCCCCCCGTAGGTAATTAGGGGCCAGAGTAAAAGATACTTTATGAACTATGAAAGGATTTTGAACTTTGTCAGAAACATTTTAGGGTTTTAAGCAGGAGATTGAGGTGACTTTATATTTGTTTTTAAAAAACATCAGTCTTCTAGTGAAGGTAATGGATTGGGCTTGAATAATTCTGGATGCAAAGAAACAGGTTAAAAGCCTGTTGAAGTAATTCAGATGTCTTACAGCTAATGTCTATAGGACAACCATAGTGGGATGGAAAGAGGTCTGAAATGCTTAGGAGGTAGATTACACTGATAGGTGAAGGAAGATCAAAGAATCAAGGATAAAACCCAAGTTTCTTTCGTGAGCAACCAAATCACTTACTGAAAGAAGGCCTAGAGAGGAGACCAATCTTGTGGAAAGAAACAATAGGAGTTTCATTTTGGAAATATCGAAGCTGACATGTGCATGAGCCATTTAAGTGGAGAGGAACATTGGGAATTTGGATTTGATTTGTGAGTGAGTTTGGGGCTGGTGGTACATAGCGAGAATTCCTAGTACATGGGTGATGTTGACTTTCTGAGAATGAAAAGAAAAAATGAAAAGTTAGTATGTATACAGTAACATCTGAGAAGGGCAAGAAACGGCATTTGGAAGTTAGTAGAAGAAGACAGATAGCAGGTAACAAAGCAGCAGTAAACAAAGAAACAAAGTTGATTCATGGATTTGTAGCATTTGCCAGTTTCTCTGGGATAAACATTCCCGCCATTATTTGTATTTGAGCGACCAGTGTTACATCCTGGTGCAGTTGGTAAGAGAAACACATAATTGGCTCTCTTGAATCAGTGGGATCTGGTTGCATTATATCATTGAGAAACTTGGAATGAGAAATGGAAACAGGAGCAATGAGAAATTACAGAGAGTGCACATAGAAAATCCCTTAGAGACTTTGATTATGAAGAGGGGAGAGATATGGGGACTGCAGGATAAATTTTGTTTCATCTTTGGTTGGAGGAAGAACTGAGTCGATTTGAGTGGTAATAAGTAGCCAGTGGAGAGGAGAGGAAATGCGTGGTTGAAAAGTGAAGTCTCTAAGGAGCTAAATATGTGCATGGGGACCTGGGGGAAAATGGGATCATAAGGATAAGATGAACATTTTGGACAGAAAGAGGGTAAGCTCTTCTCTTATAAAAGCAGAGAGCAGGAAGGGGTAAGTTGAGTTTATATGTTTATAGCGGGAATTATAGAATTACTCTAGGATGTATGCATATTTTGCAGTGTAATAAGTCAGATAAAATTTGAGGCTGATGGAAAGGTGATGAAGATGGGAACTTTAAGGAGATTCCAAGTAGGAAATAAACATTTCTGGGAAGTATTTTCTTTCTGTGAGGTCAGTGACCACAAATTTATAGAGGCACAGAACTATCCATCTGAGATGTTCTTCAGCAGCTCCCAGAAATGCAGACATAAACAAAGAAGCTAGGCAATTAGACTTAAAGAGGGTTGGCCTTTAAATGGAGTGGCAGAGGTCCAATAGGGCAAGGAAGTTGAAGAAATTGTGTAGAGGGAGTTCTATTAAAGGGATCGGGTGTGGAATTTTTGCTCTATAGGAAAAGAGGTCAAGGTAGGTAAGGGCTGCTAAATATAAAGAAAGTAGGGGTATTAAGAGAACTAAGTAGGTAAAAATATTGCATAAAATGAGAATAACTGATTAACAATACTGGGAAGAAGGGAAATTATGGTCAGGCAGGTGTAGGTCTGGATTACAGAGGTAGAGTTACTTTGAAAGCTGTAACTAGAGTGACCACGTGAGTAGGAGACAGAATAGAGAACAGTCGAAGCCCATAGGAGATGAGATCAGAGGACTGCAAGGTCAGGATTATATTTTGGTCAATAATTTGGATATTGAAGTCACTGATGATAATGCTAGCGATTATGAGAAAGATCATTGATTTCAATGATATGGATGATAGTGCTTAAGGAGGAAGGATAAAGGCTGCTGTATGAGTAATACGAGTCTGAAAGTAGGAAGCATTTAACCTGGGTTGGGGAGGAATAACCGGAAGTAGCCGTGGCTGATAGGAGGATTCTGTCTTCCTCTTGTTTATAGGGAATACTAAAGCTTCAAGGTAATTGATATTTTTGAGGTGGGCGTGAAGATGGGAATCAGATTCTGGTTAAATCTACAAAGTGAAAGGAGCTGGTTCCTTTTCATTGGAGCAGGAGCTCAAATGCCCTTTTCTGAAATTCGAATCTTAGAATTTTCTTAGAAATTTTCTCCTTGTGAGAAGACTTAACCTTTGGTTAAGTAGTTTTGGTTTGGAACAATCTCAGTGGACTTATGTATATAACTTAAAAAAATGTAAACACTTTATATGAAAAGGGGAATACCTACACATACACTTGTGTTATTATTTATTTTATCATTTGACTAAATGAATTGGTCTGTTGCTTTATGATGAGAGGCTTTGAGGGGGGAGAACAGAGCTAGGAGTTCAAAGGCATTTAGACATCTGTGTGGAGAAGGAGAGGAGGGGTCTGCAAAATGTTCGAGAAGCAGATGCAGGAATTGCTAAAGGACATATTTTGGTGTAATATAATTTTACTTCCAAACTTTGACCTCCTATATAAGGCTTAGTTTTGAGAGAATGAGTAGAGATACTCAAAGATTGGATACTCACTTTCTTAGTTATTTCTAAATATTGGCCCCTGGGCCTTTCAGCATTTAATATCTCCACTTTGGTTGACTACCAAATGGGTGCATTGTTTTATTAAAGCTGTGATCTCTTTGTCTTTTCAAAAGTGTACCTCCTTATTTTGTTATTGCCTATTTATCATTGCCCTCCAGAAAAACTAGCACCTACATTAACATCAAATGAATCCATAATGTGTAAAGCTATCCACAGAAGTTAGTAAGTTAATAATACTGATTATAAAAGGTGTTACCTTTAAAAAGCATTTGTTTGAGAGGATTGTCAATGCACTTGTTCATTTATTTAAATTTTATGAGATGCTTTATTTAATACAGCAGAGTGGAGAAAAAAATGAACTATTAAGTAAAATCAATTATGTAAAGAAGCAGTTACCTTCCACCTGGTGAAAATGATTTTTAGAATTCAGATGACACTTTCATTCATTCCTACGCAGGGTAGTTTACATCCTGTGCATTTTATGATAATCCATACAGTTTCACTAATGATGGAGACAGCCCAGAGATACAGGGAATCGTGCCGTGTATATGGATTTGTAGGGTCATATGTGTGGGGGTGCACATATGGAATACCATATCTGTGAAAGGGAGAGCATTTTGATGTTCCATAGAAAAGTGTGGAGTGTGTTCAGGAAACAAGAACACAAGAAAAGGAGAAATACACTTAAAGAACATTATAAACAAATGATTTTTATCAAGCTTAAAAAGCACAAGGAATATGTTTATTTACCCCTAATAAATTGTACTCCCGTGATTTTGGGTTGTACTTTTTGGATGATTGATTTCATTTTTTTTTTAAGGTTGAAAGCTACTTCAAGTTTCCAGATAATCTGAGTTCATAAAGTGAAGCATATGCAGCACGCAGAAGAGTACCTAGCACAAAAGGAAGTCAATTAATGTTAGCTATTATCAGGATTATTACTTATAATACAAAACAGATATTCATAGAACTTCGTGTCTAATGGAATAACTGAATGTTGAATAATGGGAAAGTTAATAATATATATTTTAAAAACTTTCAATCTTTTAATATGCTTAGAGCAATCCTATCAAATTTGCATATTGCCCTTTGAGCTATGCAACTTTAATTTTTACCTTTTAATGTATGTGCCTTCCTGCCCAAAAAACTTAGTAAATCCTTGGAAGGCAAAAAATGTATGTTTTATTCCTGTTTCTGAACTCCGTATCGGCTTTAACAGATGATACATAAATGAGCCTCAATGTACCTAGCATTACTATCACTACTTGGTTGAATGGAGGTCTTCCAGATAAAGGAAAATTTGGAAAGGGTATTTGCTATCATTTAAAAACAAATGTGAGGTAAAATTGTAATATTATTTGAGTTTCAGAGACAAAGCATTATGATCACAAGACTCTTGCCATTCCTTCATTTCCCTCTGTTATGGCAGTTCTGCAGAATGTCTTCTGGCCCTTTGAAATCTCTTTTAAACAAATCCCTTTCATTAGCCTTTCAATATAGATTGGAGTTCATCATTGCAAATAACAGAACCCATTCTGACTACTTTAAATAGAAAAAGATGTTATTAAAAGTATGTTTTATACCTCACAGAAGTGGTATGTTTAATGGAGCTGGTATTTCTTTTACTATATGACATGATTATTTGCAATAATAATTGTGAGAGGAGGGGCGCCTGGGTGGCTCAGCTAGTTAAGTGCCTGACTCTTGATTTCGGCTCAGGTCATGATCTCAGGGTCATGGGATCCAGCCCCGCCTGGAGCTCCTTGCTCAGTGGTGAGTCTGCTTCTCTCCCACTGACTTTATACTATTAATAGACAACAAAAAAAAATAATTGTGAGATGAAATAAATTATAATTATGGCCAGAAAAAAATGCAAACTTTTTTTTTACTGACTTTTTAACATACAATGTCAGTAAAATTTATTTAAATCACAATTAAAAATTAAATATAAATTATAGTATAAAAGGAAAAAGTGATAGATTGATATTTTAAAATATATTAATACATTTCTTTAAAAATCGAGTATTTTCTATATATTAATCTGTCATAATAATGGATAATAACATTACAGTTTGTTTTTAAGCCTTAGCTTAGGAAAATTTGTCAATACTTTATAAAAATAGATTTTTTTTTGCATATTCCTGTTCAATAAGTAGTATATCAGGTCAATCTAACTTCAAATTGAAGAGCTTTTTTTTTTTTTCATTTTCATTTTGAAATTTTCACAAGACAACAGAAATACAAATAATATGGATAAATAATATATGTATTTTTAAGTACGAAGTTTTAGAGCTTTTGTACCTGAAATAAACCAGCCTAGGTAAGGTTACTTTCACCTCTGACAGAAAACCAAACATTGATGGATTTTTACAGAGATGAATTACGTTGGAGTGCATGAACCTAGGAGGACTTATGCAAGGTAAACTGCTTCATATTTAAATAAAATATAGTATTGATAGAACTTTCTTCAGAGATTTTATGTTACTTTTTTAAAAAGATTTATTTATTTATTTGAGAGAAAGAGAGGGAAGTGGGCAAAACAAGAGGGAGAGAGGGAGGGAGAGAGAGAATCTCCAGCAGCCTCCCTGCTGAGCATAGAGCCCCACTTGGGCTCCATTTCAGGATCCTGAGATCATGACCTGAGCAGAAATCAAGAGTCAGATGATCCGCGTAGGCACCCCTGTCACATATTTGTTGATGGGAACGAGAAGGATCTTACTATGTCCATTACTGCACATTAAAATTATTTTGTAGTATAATGTGACACTGAGATCAGAAAGCACCAGGTTCAAGCCCTTCTTTTTGTTGCACCCCATCATTTTTATATAAAGACAAATCGCATCATCTCAGTGAGGCTCACTTTCTTTTCTGCAAAATCGGGGTTTTCAGGATTGATTGAGCTTTATCTAAAATACTTAGTCCAGTATCAGAAAAGCACATACATGATACTAAGTAAATAACAGTTGACATGTCTGCTTGTCTTTCTGGTTTGTATATTTAATTTTTCCTCATGATGAAGAACAAAATATTAGAAATGTTTCCTTCTCACGATCATATTCATGCGGAGCAGATAACACATTGAAAGGAGAATTCAGGACACTGTGCTGATGCTTGTTGAAACACACAAACACACACGCATACACGCGCAAACACACACAGAATTCAGCCTGCATGCCTCAGACTGGGGGCCGGCCTGTGGTTCCGGGTATTGGTTGTCTCCATCTGAGAGGATTTCACTGAACTGGTAGCATCTAACTCTCAGCCCTGTGCTCAGTCACTTGTGTCCCTGGAGAACTGTTTGCACCAGTCCCAAAGAAGCAAAGTTTTTAGGGCTAGATTTGCTTACAGATGACTTTATACTATTACTAAACAAAACAAACAAACAAAAAACCACAAACAAATAAACAAACAGAAAAACCAAAAAACTACTTATGTAATAAATAATCCATGTACTTTGAAGACGGATTTGGTTGGATGTTTGGATGATGAAAGGAATAAAACATTTGAATAGACCAACAGAGGGAAGGTGTTTTCAATTATCATCAAGTAACATCTCTTTACTTCAAGGAGCATAATTTTATTTTATTCTTCCTTTTTGGAATTTTGGCCTCCTGAAGAAAGGCAGAGTGTGTATAATCATCATTTTGGAAGTTTAAGAAGGCTGGACCAGGTGCCAAGAGTGATTCAGAATATCCTCTCTCATAATTTTAGGGTAGAACAATTTGCTTATTCCAACATTCTATTCTCATTAAGTATTAAAACTCAAGCCTGTATAATGTTTTTTAACTACCTAGGTTTAGGTGGTATGGGAAGGTGGAATGGTTACCTCTTCCCAATTTATCTTCTTTTTAATTCAGTCAAATTACAGCTGTTCAGGTATAGTAATTCTCACAAGAAGTTTTCCTGGGTGAGTTGCTAAACACATAGAAGTCCAAATGCCTAAGTTAATAATGCATGTCAAAAGTGTCAAACAAAAAATGTCCCTTCGGTCTCTAATCCTTTTTAGATAAAGACACATATTTAGCATTAAACACACCACACAATAGAGTATCAGCTTTTTAAAAGATTTTTGTTTGGATTCTTCAGGTTATCTTCCAGGGGGTCTTAAAGACCCCTGGGCACTGTTTTATACCAGATTGTGTGTTGTTAACATTCCTGAACTTACTCTATTAATAGTTAACCACACTGGTATTTTAGAAATATTGTTCTTTTATTGTCAACTATTTTTCCTGATAAAATCTCAGAAAGTGCATTGATCAACGGGCGAAGGATTTAACAACATAGTACTAAGCTATGTGACTCCAAAATAATATTTAATGCACAAAATTTAATGTGAATAAAATGAGCAACTGGATCTTTCAACCAGCACTTACCCATGGCTTCTCTGGTGGACTGCACTTCTTCGAAGCATGGCAGCATCAGAACAGTTCTCATGGTGGCTCATGGCTCCAAGCCTGAGTATCCAGTGACCAGAGAAGAAAAGTAGTAACATCTTTTGTGGTCCAGCTTTGGAAGTCACACATTGTTACTTCTGCTGAATTCTATGATTCTATTCTATTGAGTCACTAAGGCTAGCCAAGATTCAGAGGGAGGAGATATAGACACCATAACTTGAGGGAATGAGTTGTCAAAGAATTTGTGGGTCTGTTTTAAAACTGCCACAGGTAAAATATATATCAGCAAGTGGTCATGAGGCATAATAAATTAACTTGCATTATCAACATTGTAATTTGAGTAAGAAGCCGACGACGGCATTGTGGCAGAAACATACAGACGATATGCACGGAGATGGCATTCCAGTTAATTCATTACTCATCAGATTCTTATTGATGGAGACACTACAGTCCAGATTATAGTTCAGAGGAGAGGATAAGAAACTCTGAATATAGACAAATCATAGGATCTAGCCATCAACAAAATTTTAAGGAATGTTGAGATTTTTAACATGAAACAAATTTTCCTAGGGGTTTGAATAGAGTAGGGAAAGTGAGAGACTTGAGTCCTCAACCAGTTTACAGTGGGGTGAACAAGCTGTCTTTCAAAGGACCTGCCTCTGAACAGTATTATATTAAATTTCAACCAGCAATTTAGTGATCATTGTGAGATTAATTTTAAATTAGTTTTGTGGATTCTGCTCATTTATTTTTTTATTATTAAAAGGTTTTATAGATGTGTAAGAGCTTTAAAAACTTATCATATTTATGTGTGCAACTTTTAAAATGTCATTATAATAACAGTAATTCACATTACAAAAACAAGAAGGTTGAAGAAACAAAGAGATTGAAGAGATTATTTAAACTGCATACAAGAGAGCTGAGCCATTATGGTAAACATTGTTGCTTTCAATATGGTCTGTATAGAATTGTCATTAAGAAAAATATATGAACTGGCTTCTATACAGGAAGTAGGAAAAAATAAAAAAATCTTTTTCTTTCTTTCTTTTTTTTTTTTTTATTATGTTATGTTTAAAAAAAAAACGGGTTAGGTTTTGAAAGCCTTGCCAGATTATTTAGTACATGTTTCTTAACTTTTAGGAGGTGTTCATTTAAACCATGCCAACAGTATAAAAATATTTTTTAAAAGATCACCACTGAAATATACTCTTCAATTATACAAATTGAAAACATCATTATGTACTAATATTTAAAATTCATAATAGAAACTACTTGATTAGAAATTGCAAGATAAAGATTTTAGATTAATGAAAGAAATTTCCCTATAATGTATCAGGTTCTTCCTGATATTTAACTTCAATAATTTTTTAAAGATGCTTTCTAGGATTAGTTAAAAATCAGTTAACTCTTATGTCCAGAATTCTACATATCTCTCTATAATTTTTCTATTTTTAAAAATTACCAAGACAGATCGATGTGCCTTAGTGGAAAACACAAAGTCATGTTTTATGTTTTTTTTTAATATCTTCAAGTTTGGGATATTGACACTAATTTGAAAATTTTATGGAAACATTGTGAATTACTATTGGGCTGAAACTAGGCTAGATGTACAGTCAAGAAAAGATGATAATGATGATGTAAAGTAAGACTGGCATATGGATCCTTAAAAAGCAGCCATGTAACTTTGGCCAGATGTGTAAAGAAAACAACCCTTATGAAAACACTGATCTAATTCAATCCTTTTTCATATTTCAGTTGGGAAAGTGTTCAGATGACAGCAAAACTACAGTCTTGTGAAGGTCTCCTGACTCTAATTTGAAAATTCCCCAAATGCATCTTTTTATAAACATACAAATTTCTATTACTATGATTTTATAAGGTAGAGTTTTTTAGTTTCTCAGAATCAAATGGAAAGGTATAATGCTTATGTTTATTGACTAATCTGATTGTTTGATAACATTTTCTAAAAGACCATGATTCAAAATTTTTTTACACATTTTTTAGTATGGGTTCTCTTGTTAGGACAATGGCCACCAGAGGGCAGTAAATATGCCTGTAATAGGGACTAAACAACTAAGGTGTCAGGTTGTTATTTTTTATTGCATAGATTTTGCATGGCTTGTATTTCAAACTGTTTTTAAATATTTTATACTATTCAATAATTTTAAATGCAAATATTATTATTATTAAGGTAAATGTTATGGTCAAATATGTATGTGATACTGATAATAAAAATGAAAAGTAGTATTTATTGAGCAATCTCTTATGTGCTGGGTATGAGACTAAACACTTTCCTTATGTGGTAGCTTCTCTTAAGCCTCACAGCAAGATAGAACCAAGGTCATAATGGAGAAAACCAAGACTTAGTGAGATGAATAAAAGTCAAATATCTTTAAGCCAATATTTTAACTGTTCCTTTTTTTTGGGGGGTGGGGAGAGTGAATGGGATGATGGTGGGCATAGTATTAGGCTTATTTATTTATTTTTTTTAAAGATTTTATTTATTCGACAGAGAGAGACATAGCGAGAGAGGGAACACAGGCAGGGGGAGTGGCAGAGGGAGAAGCAGGCCTCCCGCGGAGCAGGGAGCCTGATGTGGGGCTCGATCCCAGGACCCTGGGATCACGACCTGAGCCGAAGGCAGCCGCCCAACCGACTGAGCCACCCAGGCGCCCCTAGGCTTATTATATACTTAGAAACTATTTGCTTGGAAAGATTATGAGAAAAACTAGCTAGCTAATCCTTTCTGAGTTGATACAGAAAGTAAAACTTGGAAAAATGAACTCTTGTTTATGAAGATAATGAAGGATATGATATAATAGCTTACAACATAGGATATATATGTATATATGTGGGTATTTATGTATATGAATATATTAGCGGTACTTTTGGTTCAAGATGACTTGGGGTGATAATTTTTAAGTTATGATGTTCTAAATAGTAATCCATCTCAGTTAAATGATGGTTATTTTGCTATTAGTTATGGGCTGAGTTACATCCCATAAAAACTGGTCTGTTTGAAGTCTTAACTCCCAGTGCCTCAAAATATAACTGTATTTGGAATTAGGGTCTTTAAAAGGGTAGTTAAGTTAAAATGAAGTCATTAGGGTGGGCCTTAATCCAATCTGACCATAAGAAGAGGGAATTTGGAAATAGACCCAGAGTTAAGTCCACGTGAAGACACGGAGAAAACAGCCATCTCCAAGCCAAGGAGAGAGACCTACAAAGAAACCAACCCTTCCAACACCTTGATCTCAGACTTCTAGCCTCCAGAATTATGAGAAAATATGTTTCTGTTTTTTAAGGCAGTCTTTGGTACTTTTTTATGGTAACCCAAGATGACCAGGACAAGATATTTTCCATGAAGAGCTACAGTGATGTCAAGGTTGTATTTCACTGACCTATGTCCCACATCTCAATACCATCCTACCTTCTAACTACCCACAGAGGTAGTATGGGTAGTCCTGCTAGGTCTCCTAGTAGCCGAAGTCTAACCATGAAAACAAACCGGACTGATGAGATAAAAAAATAAGATTGAAAAGAGAAAGAAAAGTATTTACATAAATAACGTTGAACCTCAACTGTTTTAGTCATAGTTTCAGCGAAGTTCTCCAGGCCACAGCTGCTGCATTTTAAAATGAGGTGCAAGGCCCCCCACAAAACTTTCAATGAGGTTTCCTAACTAGTGCTAACACAGCTGAATGCTGACTTGCAGCCTATGCAATAATTTGGAGAAATAAATGGGAATTTAAAGAAGCCTTGGGAGAACTCTGTCAGTGCACTGTCAGACCTCTTTGCCTCCAGACTAGGGAGAGGGATTTAATGAGCCCACTCAGAAAGTTTGATGCATCTCCCTGGAGCTTACAGGACACACGAAATTGATATCTAATTCATGCCTCACAAATCTAAAGGGTGAAAACATATGATTGGTTAGTTGTTCTGACAGCAGAAGGAAAGCGTTTCCTGTTCATCTAGAGAGTGACAGAGCACAGGATGCTTTGGTCTCTCCTGTGCACTTGGTGAGGGCCATCAATGTGAAATACATGTGGTAGAATTGTCTTATTTTCTCTGTAAGGGGGCAGCCTTGAAAAGCAAAAGACCTCAGCAGAAAAAAAAAAAAAAAAAAAAGGACCATCAGAAGATATCTAGGCTCTGAGAAAATATGTGCATATGGCCAGCTGGAATAAATACACAATTGCGTATTGATCAAGAAAACTTCAAATGACTGGTCTACCAGAAAGGAAGCATCCACTTTGCAAGCCTCTAGTTCAAGAGGCCACCAGTGTAGATCACTGTAACATCCAAATAAGCCAAATAAGAAATGCTCACCATTTTTCTGGCTTCTCCCTGTTCCTTCCCACTCCTCCTTCCGGAAGGGTCAAGGAGCCATCATTAATAAAAGTTGAGAAAAGAGTAAGGAGGACAAATAAATTGAATCTATTCTTCGTTTCTGCATCATGAACAATCTACATTTTTTTTATTATGTTCAGTGAGCCAACATATAGTATCTCATTGTGTTTGATGTAGTGCCCAACGAATCATCAGTTGCATATAACACCCAGTGCTCATCACCACACATGCCCTCCCCAATACCCATCACCCGGTTACCCCATCCCCCCACCCCCCTCCCTTCTGTAACCCTCAGTTTGTTTCCTGGAGTCCAGAGTCTCTCATGGTTTGTCTCCCTCTCTGATTTCTTACCATTCATTCAGTTTTCCCTCCCTTCCCCTGTGGTCTTCCATGCTGTTCCTTATGTTCCACATATGAGTGAAACCATATGATAATTGTCTTTCTCTGCTTGACTTATTTCACTTAGCATAATCCCCTCCAATTCCATCCATGTCAATGCAAAAGGTAGGTATTCATTCTTTCTGATGGCTGAGTAATATTCCATTGTGTGTGTGTGTGTGTGTGTGTATACACACACAATCTACATATTTATTTATTTATTTTTAAAATATTTTTAAAAAGATATTATTTATTTATTTGAGAGAGAGAGTGCAGAGTGAGAGTCAGAGAGCGCAAGCAGGGCCAGGGGCAGAGGGAGAAGCAGATTCCCCACCGAGCGGGGAGCCCGATGCAAGGCTCGATCCCAGGACCCTGGGATCATGATCTGGGCCAAAGGCAGATGCTTAACCACTTAACCGCTGAGCCACCCAGGCACTCCCAATCTACTTATTTAAATGAAGTTGCAATTTATTCTTTATTACACTGACTTGAACGTTCAACTGATTCTGTTTTGTGATCATAGTGACAAGAAATGCTTTGATGACCTAATAGTGACTTAAGGAGCCATGGACCTACCCTAGTGTTTATTCATGAGGAAATGAGGAAAGCACCTGAATTTGTTTTCTTGTTATACTCCACTAGTCTTCCTAACTCACTATCATAGCGCAATTTATGATATTTACGCAAAAATAATCTATAGAAATCCAAATCTTGAAGTCAGAACCTTCAGACACCTAAATTGATTTAGCAATATTGTAATGAATTAGAAGAGACAGTATTCAGTCTGAGTAATCGGTGCCTCATAAAATGTTGAGCTTACACATTAGTTTAATGCATATTTGAAATCTTTTTATTATCTGGGCTAGGAAAATTTCTTGATTAGACAGTATTTCCTTAGGTTTCATTTTATAACATGCTTACAGCATATTGAGCTCAGGAGATGAATTGTTCATTTAAGGTTCATTTAAAAGTGTCAAGCAGTACGGTAATTTAGCACTTTTTCCCCCTGGCTGCCGACTGCGACTTGGCATCATACAGCAGGTTGAATGGCACAGGTTTTTGGAGACCACAGTTTGGTTTCTGCAAGTCCCATGGGCACAAATAGCAGCTTTTCAAGAGCACTATTATCCCCAGACAGTGTATATAAAAGGCCGTCTAATTTGAGTTGCTTTAAAAAATAGCTTATTACAAATATATCTGATTTATTCTGCCTGTTCATTTAGTTACTAATACTATTAGCCATAGCAAATCATAACTGTTGACTACTATTCATTTCCTAATCAGTAATATTGAACATTAATCAAAAAGCCATTTTTCATTGTATGGTCAGCAATCAATTTTAGAGCTATGGAGAATTTGAAAGGCAGAAGATAAAGAAATAAAAGGAACAATTTCCCTGGAGAAAAATTTTCATATGGAAGAAAAATCAAAGCCTCAAACAATACCCCAAGTGTGAGTGCTGGTTCTTTTTTCAAAATCTACCGTTTATTGAGCCCTGGCTCTCCGTTAGGCATCAAGCTGGTATTATTATTATTTTCCAGGTGAGACAAATATGGGTGGGGGAATTAAGTAACTTAGTCATATGGGGAGTGAATGTCAGAGGTGGACTCCAGTCTAGCATCGTCTGACATCAAAGCTTATGCATCAGACACAGCACTACTCTGCCTCTCTTGAAATGCTTTCCATTTAGAATCTCAACCTCTGTATGGATGGTTGGACAGAAATTAAAAGATAATAGTGATAATTTACCAGCAATTCTGAAAGTTATGTCATTTTCCTTTTAATTCCTGAAATACAATAAAGGTTTGTGTTCTGTAACATTCACCCTAAAAAACAAGGGCTTATGCTAAACTGAATTGTAATTATCTTCCACCTGACTGTCTAGGAAGATGCTGTCTAGGATTGCATGGTTAACATGGTGGTATCAGACCTAAAGCTGCTTCTGCCTTACTTTTCTGCTTAGTGAGTTGCCTTCATCTTCATACCCAAGACAGTTCCTACCAGCATGTCTACATTCCAGCCTGGGAGCTGAAGGGAAGAGAAACAGAGCATGCCTCTTCTTTATAAGACCTGGAAGTTGCCTGTATTTCTTCTTCTTCTTCTTTTTTTGAATGAGATACAATTAACATAACATAATATTTGCATGAAAAATTATAGAATGTGGAGGCAGTTGGGTGGCTCAGTCGGTTAAGCGTCTGCCTTCAGCTCAAGTCATGATCTCAGGGTCCTGGAATTGAACCCCACATCAGGCTCCCAGTTTAGCGGGGAGTCTCCCTCTCCCTCTGCCTCTACCC
The DNA here is from genome assembly GCF_004348235.1 of Phoca vitulina. Classification (NCBI taxonomy): domain Eukaryota; kingdom Metazoa; phylum Chordata; class Mammalia; order Carnivora; family Phocidae; genus Phoca; species Phoca vitulina. Next base: position 16,463,795 of record NW_022589718.1, read on the forward strand.
TCTGCTCGTGATCTCTCTCTTGCGCTCTCTCGCTCAAATAAATAAATAAAATCTTTTTAAAAAATTGTAGAATGTATAATTCAGTGGTTTTCAGTATATGCCCAGACTACTGGTCAGGAATAGAAGAGCCCTGAGCTAGCAGTTGAGGAAATTCCTTGGTTAGGCCATCTGGTTTGCTCCCTGAAAGAATTTATTTTGTTCATTGCTCTCTGTGATCCCAGATACTATTGTCTAGAAGGTTCTTCCTCGTCAATTAATCTGCACAAGTCACACTCAGAGTGAACATAAATAGAGAATCAGCCATCTGGAAATAGACTGAGGTGATGAGGGAATAATCTTAATCTGATTTTTAGCTGTTCAGTTGGCTCACATTATTTGGCTTGTATGGGAGAAAACTTCTGGGCCACACCTATCTCTTGCTAAAATTATCATTTCAGAGCCACTTCTTAAAATTATTTTAGTTGGGGGCGCCTGGGTGGCTCAGTTGGTTAAGCGACTGCCTTCGGCTCAGGTCATGATCCTGGAGTCCTGGGATCAAGTCCCACGTCAGGCTCCCTGCTCAGCGGGGGGTCTGCTTCTCCCTCTGACCCTCTTCCCTCTCATGCTCTCTGTCTCTCATTCTCTCTCTCTCAAATAAATAAATAAAATCTTTAAAAAAATTATTTTAGTTGGCTTTATTAATTCTGCAATGCCCCAGATTCCCAGATTCTTGGTCACCTTAGATTTAAGATGACAGACTGAGAAAATCTATCTTAGAAAAGAGCCAAATTCCTTTCAGTTTCAGCATATGCATTTGGTAGCATTAATCTTAGTCATTCATGTTCAACTTCATTGGAGGTGCCAAGAAACAATGAATACATACTAATTTTGTGATTTTCCCACATAATTTCTCCAAGCTCAGAGACACATGGTCTGCCTCCCAACAACTGCAGATAATTTCCCCAAATGCTTTCCCCATGGCATGATAAGGACACTGGTTTTCCTTTTTTGCAATTTCTGTTATTGTAACTGACTTCTAGATGATAATGGCTAGTTATTCCTAATATTTTTATAATCAAATTTTGTATTTGTTAGGATATTCAGTTACTGTAATACAGACCTAAATTTGCACTGCATGTGGTCTGGCTATAACTAGGCGAGGGTGGGTGGTACAAAGATGGCAGGGATTCAGGTTCATTTTACATCATCATTACACCATCTCTAGGCATTGCCTTTTATCACAGAGTTCAAGGTGGCCCATCACCTTGTCTGGATTCCACCTAATGAAATGGTGAAAAGATGAGAGGAAGACACACTTCGTTTTAATGGTGTGGCTCAAAAGTTGCACAAATCACTTATGATCACATGCCCTTGAGCAGAAATTGGCAAAATGGCCATACCTGGATGCAAAGGAGTATGAGAATGTAGCCTTTATTCTGAGCAATAATGCACTCAGACACAAAGGGGTTTGTTTTTGTTTTTAATGAGGAGGAAGTAAATATTGGGGAAAACTAGCAATATCTTCCCTACTTTCCCACCTGTTACTATGAGAAATCACAGTAAGAATTGGCAGCAGTTTAAAAACTATCTATACTGCAAGTCAAACTGTATATTTTTATTATAACATTTATCTCTGAAACCTGATTTTTCTGATTCCAAACTAGTTTTATTTGGACTCTAAGCCTATGGTATCATGCAAATGCAATAACTAGTATAATGATACTAATTTCAGGAGTAACATTTAAAATTAGATACTGACAAGTTATTGTCCTTCTTACTCTTATTCTTTAAACTTTACTTTCATACTCTTTTAAGAGAGATGTTCCAAGAACAGAAAAGAATAAACACTCTACACCTAAATATTTCTTTTTGACTTAGTGGATATGTAAGAAATGGAGGAAGAGGATAAAAACAATAAAATTAAAGACCTAGCTTTCATATAGTTGATTTTTATTCATACATTAATATAAGTGTCAGATCAAGAAATGTTATTCCAACTAAGATTTAAAATAATATTTATAAGGAAATCTTTTATATTTATTTATATATTTATTTGCGAGACAGAGAAAGAGCAAGAGAGAGAGCGCGTGTGTGAACGGGGGAGGGGCAGAGGGAGAGGAGAGAGAGAATCTCAAGCCGACCCCCTGCTGAGCACAGAGCCCAACACTGCTTGATTCTGACCCTGAGATCATGACCTGATCTGAAATCAAGAGTCAGATGCTTAACCGACTGAGCCACCCAGGTGTCCCTTTTACATTTTAAGCTATAGAAATTTTATTCACCCAATATTCATCCTTCTTGGCTGAAGGATGCTCACTTTGATGTTTTCCCTTTCCTTGCCCATCAACTTATAAGATCTCATATTGAAAATAATGGTATCATTGTGAACATTGGTTTCATACACTATGATTTCATTCTATTTGATGATTTGATACTCAAATAGAATTTGATAATTTATAGCGACCAATGTTTTATTTTGAGAATGGACTTAGGACATCTTTTGGTTGCTTTTAGTAGGGTGCTAATATTACTTAAAAATCTAAATCTAATTTTCCTCCTTTTTTTGTGGAAGTAAAAATTAAAATCAGGTGTCAGGTGATCTGGATGATTATAGGCCTCCTGTCACTCTTTCACCAAATTCTAATGATGAATCATAGAAAAATTCCACTTTCATTACCCTAATAGTTTTGGGAAACAGTGTATCCTACAGACCCCATAGGGTATATGGCTCCTCCAAGTTCATCATAAGGTCTATTAAAAAAAGAAACAGATTCTCTCAACACATTCTGGCTTGGGGTAGATGTATTTTTATATTACAACTTAGAATTTGGGCCAGGATACATTCCCAATTGGTTGCCCATGGGAATGTATCCTGGCCCAAATGGCTTGCAGTACCTTAAGAATAAGACTGAGCCTTCTGGTTCTGTAAATACTACCATCAGCTGCCTCTTAAAAACACTTCAGGAATAAACAGGCCAAGTGAATAAAAAAAAAAAAAAAAGACTGAATTGGTTGCTGATGTCTTAAAAATTATATATGTTACATTAAAAAATCACATTTGCAGCTTTTCTTTAAAAAAACAGAGGTTAAGTTTTGGCCACGTGAGGTCTCCATTACCATATGAGCTAACTAGAGGCTGCCCTCTTAGGGGGTAAGGGGGTACTCTTTCTGGCTCAGTTAACTATTCCTGGTCTCTTACTGTTTTCTTTTTTTAAGATTTTATGTATGTATGTAGGTATGTATGTACGTATGTATGTATTTAGAGGGCGTGCGTGCACAAGCAGGGGGAGAGGCAGAGGGAGAGGGTGAGAGAGAAGCCTAAGCTGACTCCGTACTGAGCCGGGAGCCGGAATCGGAGTTTGATTTCATGACCGTGAGATCATGACCTGAGCTGAAAGTGAGTCTGATGCCCAGCCGACTGAGCCACCCAGGTGCCCCTACTGGTCTCTTATTGTTGTCAGATATTCCACATCTGGCTAGATATAGGACTACCTGATGGAGTTTCAGTGGACTTGGAAGATAGAGGAGAGAGTGGAAGGCAAGCAAAATTTGCAGCTATTTATAGAGATTTCCACCAATGCCTGATCTCATGTTCCACATCCTTCACAAAAGCTCCCCCCAGACTTCCACTTCCCATTGCCCTTTCACTCAAAATGCCTCTTTAGGAGATGCTGCTGTCACCAGGATAAAATGGAGCTATTTTTTTCAGTGTTTTTGGATTTCTGCTACTGCCAGAGTCACCTCCAAGGACTGTTGTCCTCTTCCTCATTGAAAGGGACAAAATGTGATTTTATTTTTATTTAGCAGAAGTAGCTTTGACACAGAAATAGAATTAGACATAGCTTGGTTGTAACGAGCACCGTGATAAATTGTAAGGGAATTTTGGAATTATAACAAGTAGCATATTCTTGAGGAAGCTACTAAATCTGGCGTCTCTAATTCTGGTTGAAATGTTAGTTCCATTTACTGAATATAGGTATAAAAATAATTGTCATTATAGTTAAGAATGTAGGCATAACATTTGTATTATAGACACTTGGAATAAATCCAAGAATCCCTGTAGCATGGCTTAGGCACCCATATTGTAGAAGGTATTCCCTTGTTACTCCCTGACGTGACTAGGTTGTAGTCCTAGACAGACATGTGGAGTGAGATTCATGCATTCTTGAAAGTTTCAGAAATATTGGTAGGACCAAAATGACTATATAATCCATCACCTAAATTTACAGAGAATTGACGTGGAGCCTCAGTCTCCTCCACATATAAAGCAAAGCTGTTGGACTTGATAAATTCTAATTTCCTTACATTTTCATTCTGACTTTTATAAAATAAAAAAAATATTTTACAGGTGAAAGGTGACAGCAGGCAAAAATAAAACCAGGAACTTGTGGACCATGCAACAGAGCTACGGAACCATGCCCCCTTTTATTCTGCATCCCAAACAATCAAGATTAATGGGTCGATGTTGCTGCTCTCAGGCAGTGATCCAGTGTCCGCATTATTTACTATAGCGCTCCGTCCTTGGGTACCTGAAAACCTCAAGAGGATATAGATTCTGCTCATAATTGCTGCATCTTGCTTGTTATGCTGTATTTGTCACTAGCCTTATTATTTCGTATTTATTTCTTCATGCTGAGTTACATTAGTCAGTAAATTATTTCTCTGGGCTCTAGTTCTGTCCAAGTTATTCTGAATTCAGGTGTGCTCTCTTAGCTTATCCCCTCGCTTCGGGATTTGTTTTCCTTCTCTTTTCCTTTTTTTTTGTTTTTTAGCATTTGCAAACTTCGTCATTTTTACTGCTTGCTTTTTCCCCAGTCTTTGAAAAAAAGTGAGCCAAGGTGGTCTTCATATTGATCCCCATGGCACCTCACCTGTCACCACTTGCAGTCTTGATGTGTTTGCTCTCTTGGAGTCACCTCTCCTTGGACTGCTCTCCTATGTTTCATACAGTGCTTGTTGACCTTGGGGATTAATCTATGGTTGGCGATATATTATTAAAAATTCACTGAAATTCAGGCACTGTAATTTATGACCGTGGTTTACTTTAGTCAGACCTGAGATATTATTCCTTCATAAAAGTGCTGTCATATATGTGTTGCAAACTTGTCTGCCTGGACAAAATTATTCTCTTTTTAAGCATTTTTGCTTCTTCAGGATAACTCCATTTTGGTTCATAGCATCACAGGGCACTTATTCTCTCTATCACTCATTATTCTTTCTGGGGCAATAAAAAGCTTTTTGCTACTTGGTGGTGGTTGTTCCAACATCCTAGGTTGGAATAAAAAGTCTTGGCTTCTAGTTTGGCTGAGCCATTTATTGATTACCCAACACTGGGCAAATCCCTTGCCCTCACTCTAGTTCAGCTTCCTTATCAGGGAAATTGGCATACTAGTAATTGGTCATCATATTGCACAAGATTTTTTACAAGGAAAATACTGGGTGTATGGAAAGGGATTTGAAAGTTAGAATGCTATGTACAAATAGGTTAATAGTATATTGTCACAGGCTAGCAGAGTAACTGGCATGGATAGTAGGCATGAGATAAATATTAAATGTCACATATTCAAGTTACTTATATTCATAAATTTGTAGAGCCAAAGGTGGCCTTATGCTATGTCTTCATGTATAAGGCCCAGGAAGACTCCCTGTGCTAATTAGTGGCAAATCTGGAGAGCATTTAAGACTCCTGACTCCTGGCCTTGCTCATTGAAAGCATACTTTTGGACCACTACTTCTCATCGGTGTGTACACACTGTGCATGCATTTGGCTTTGTGAACAATCACTGCTGATCTTAATGCCCTCAGTGGGAAAAGAGAAAAGTATTTATTCCCTTATGTTTAACCTGGGAATGAAGAATACAGAACAAGTAAAATCATTCTATTCATGTAACTTGCAAAGTAATCTAGATGTTTTCATGAGATTTTAATTTCTTGGAGCACCCAAACGTCTCTCTTTCCAACTTTCATCATGCCTCAGTCCAAAGCCCTCACACAGACTTTTGCTAATTCTTAGGGTTGAGGTGCAGTTATGTTCTCTTGGCCTTATCTGCCTCCTGGGCTCTGGCTTCTCTATGTGGAGCTTTGCTTCTACATTACCTAAACCCTGAGGTGGAACTCATTTATAAAAATAAATCTCTGATATGAAACATTCATCAGGTTAGAGGACTTTATTGGATATAATTTGTGGAGGGGTCAGCTGCTTAAGTAAAGAGTCCATTGCATAACCCACAGATTTCTGCAATTTTTGCCAACCCCTATCTTTCTATTTCTACGTTCTATTTCTTTTTGTTATCTTTACATCAGATTATCTCAAGAATTCTAAATGTTCTCCTCTGTAATTAGTAGAGTCATTTAGCTCTACAGGAAAACTTGACAAAACACAGAGATACGGGTTAAAAGTAGTGGGTTGGTTTATTTCATCAAATTATTTTTCAACACAGTTGCTAAGAGAAGCTCTGTTGTCACTTCTTTGTAAGTAACATTCTTTTATATTGATTTATAAACCCTTATTTTCTTATGATTATATCAATCAAGTTGCTAAATTGCTTAGGACTTTATGTTGTAACATAATATTCAGCATAAACTCTATTAAGTAATACAACTTTAAGGTTCATTTAATTTAGCAGCTGAACAATGTCAAAAATAATAATTTTCATGTGTGGGTGGCCCCTCTCAAAAAGATGGGTGCTAATATTTGCCAAGGCTACCTCTTTCTTGTCTAGAGTTGGAGAGTGTGTCTCTCCCTCAACTTTAAAATTAAAATTCTGATTTTATGCTGATTGGACTTATTTGTTACATGCCCACTTCTGAATCAAATCACTATGATCAAGTGGATAAGATTATGTGGATTGATTTAGACCAATAAATGTCCACCATCGGGTTTGAGTAAAAACTCAGTTCATCCAAACCTTATGATTCAGGATGGAGGAAGTTTATTCCCTAATGAAAATCTTGGGGCTGATATGATGTTGGGTAAAAGACCAGCAATTATCAACTATCTCCTATGAAAATTCTCTTTTCTCAAATCATATGAAGCCTAAAATGAGAAAGCCTATTATTTGCATCCAACTTTTAAAAAATTATATTGATCACCTCTTTTGGATACCAGGACAGCCAGTGTTGGTTAGCTTGTTAGTTATAAACCAAATCCATTTTTCACCTTTTCTAGACTGTGGTAAAAATCATTGCTGCTTGCTGAATATTAACAGCTATCTTCTCAGTGCAAAGACTTTGAGACTAGTTCCGGCCAATAGTTCTTTTTTATTTTATTTTATTTATTTAGTTTTTTGGCCAGTGAACTTTTAATGGAAGTGAGATGCATCACTACTGGGCCAGACCATATAAATGAAAGACTCTTAAGATTTTTTTGTCCTTATTGCAGCATCTGGCATAGATCCAGAGAACAGCTGTGCAAGCAGTGAGGATCTCAGAATAAGGACACAGAGAAAGTATTGAACAGAGCTCCCAGTTGACCCATAATGGACATGGAGAATGGGTAAAGAATAAAACTGTTCTTTTAAGCCACTGAGAGTTTGAGGATTGCCTGTTATCACAGCATAACCTGGCCTATTCTAGCCTACACATAAGGATCAAGTTTTGGCCTGGCATATTGTCATCTTAGAGACGCCAGGGACTACATTTTCCAGTCTGCTCGTATAGTCATAGGACTATATTTTTCCCAACAGAATGGGAAAAGAATTGATGTATTCAACCTCCATATTGCTTATTTGAAAGGCATCTGTTTCTCTGGGCTACTGCTTTTACCTCAGTCCTGATTAGAAATGGCAATGTCTGCAGTATCATGTTAAGAATGGCAGAGCTTACCCCATCTCTTTGGTCCATGGATGCCTTAATTGATTGAAGGTAAAATTCAGCCTACTAGATCAGTGCTTTATATGAGAGAGAAATAAAACTTCTATTTTTTTCATGTCCCTGCATTTTTGGGTGTTTACTGAACTAGTGAAAAGTATATATAATATACAATGTACAAATATACATATATATAAAATATATATAATGTATAAATAAATATATATAACAAATATATCAGTCTGAACATGTAATCAGCCAACAAGAAGTTATAGATATATTTATACTATATTCCTCTTCAGGGATTGCAAAATGAGCAAAAAATGTGGTCTTTACTTTTACTATCTAATTCATTTCTTTTCTTTTTCTTTTTTTTTTTTTTTTGAGGGAGAGAGCGCATGCACAGGAATGGGGGGTGGGTAGGGGCAGAGGGATAGGGAGAGAGTATCTTAAGCAGACTCCAACTGAGCACGGAGCCTGACACGGGGCTCAATCTCACAACTCTGAGATCACGACCTGAGCCAAAATTAAGAGTCAGATGCTTAACTGACTGAGCCACCCAGATGTCCTGATGTAGCTTCTATTAATGTTATTTCCAAGTAGTTTGCATAAGCAATGACATTTCAAAGAAAGGATACATTGCATGGGATAGCAGAAGTAAAGTTTGTGTAGGGAAAACTGAAATTTGAAAGCTATGAATGATCTGCCCCAGGAAAGGAGGTAGACAGCTGCAGGCGGTTAGTATGTGGGAGCACAAGGTCAAGTGAACTTGGGGAGAACGGGGCATGGAAGATGCTGGAGGAAGTTCAGCAGGAAAGGTTTGTTAGAACAGAGATGAGACAGAGGATAGGAATGTATCTTAACTCTTCTCTTGCATATAACAGAGCCAGGGATGGATCCTATTCTGGGGGGGTTTGGAAGATATCGTTTGGGAGCCCCTTTTTTAGAAAAAAAAAACCTCAAGATTATAAATACAAATTTAGGCACGGTCAAGTAAATGGTAAGCAACAGGTCTATAATCCATTCTATCTCCTTTCCTGGGCAAAGTGCTGCTTCTTGGAAAGAAAGACGGTGACTTCATCAGATTTCACAGGAAACTCGTTAATGACAGGTCTCTTAGCAAGCAAACCAGTAGTATTTGCTAACAGAAGAGTTACTAGGTTTGGAATGCTTTTTTATTCTTTTTATTTTAAAAAATATTTTGCTTATTTATTTAGAGAGAAAGCAAGAGAAAGAGCATGAGCAGGGGGAGGGACAAATGGAAAGGGAGAGGGAGAATCTGGAGCAGATTTCCCTGCTGAGAGCAGAGCCTGAAAGGGGACTCAATGTCAAAACCCTGAGATCATGACCTAGGCCAAAATCAAGTCGGACACTTAACCAACTGAGCCACCCTGGCGCCCTGGAATGCCTTTTTAAAGGGTAAATCTTGTTCTCTAGGATTGCTTATGGCTAACGAACATGTAAGTTTGAGTTTTATGGGTTGGCTCTGGGGAATTGTCACTTTAACTATGTAGCTATCTGAATATAAAATGAAGATGTTTTAATGTGAAAAATGCCTCCTTTTATGTAAGGGGTGTGACTAAACACATCACTTGGAGATCTCATATATTAATATAGGCCCAGAACTCATGTGAGGAGCTGTATTGGAGGACCTCCTTGCTTTTCCTGAGCCTCGTGATTACTCAGATTCTTATTAGTAAAGCTTGATGCTAGGTAACATCTCTGGTTTATGTGTGTCTAATGTGACAATGGGATCCTTCAAGTTATTTCAGATTTGTGCATTCAACAGGGTTATGTTTCAGAACCCCACCAATCACAACAGCCGTTTATCATTTGGCAAGAAAAATGGGGAAAATATGATGAGGACTTGATGCCAAGTTAGCTGCCTACCGACCTTTGTATGAAATGGTGAAAACCCAAAGCATATTAGTGGGATAAGTCTTATCAGTGGAATTTTTAGGAAATCCTTCTAGATCTGGTGGAGATGACTAAATGGATAGACAAGGCATAACAGGAAAAAGGGCAAATTAATTAAATATCCTATCCCTGGCCATTGTTAGCAGCCTTGATAAAAGCTAGACTCATAAAAGAAGAGGTGGCAGTGGGAAAAAAATGAAATTAGTAAGATGAAGATTTTTCAGTTCTAGAAAGCTTCTCATGTTTCTTCTATAATCAGGAGAAATGTTACTTTCATTTGCAACTCAGCTAGGACTGTTGATTAATCAAAAAATTATAAAAGTGTCTAAAGACCAGGTGCAAGTAACTGTAGAACCCCAAGGGGATTCTTTCTGTTCAAGCATTAGGACAGTTAAAAACAAAATATTAGAAAAGCCTGGAGAATAATTATTGGCATGGTCTCTTAGAAATAACAATCAGGTGTGTTGGAGTCTCAGCCAGTTAAGCGTGGGACTCTTGATTTCAGCTTGGGTTGTGATCTCGGTTTCATGAGATCAAACCCTTCATGGGCACAGCACTCAGCACAAGTGTGCTTGAGATTTTTTTCTCCTTCTCCCTCTGCCGCACCCCTCACTCGTGCTCTCTCTCTTTAAGTAAATAAATAAAGTCTTAAAAAAAAAAAAGAAATAGCAATGGGGAGGCATGGTGCTGACACTGTATATTGCCAAATGTAAGTGGTTATTTGGGTTGTGGTTGATCCTTAAGTGACTGAGAACTTTTATGGGCAAAGGCATCTGGATGGTCTGCGACCAACAAGCTGCAGTGGATGAAGGTGAGGGAGCTTCCTCAGCCTCACTCTTATCTCTTAAAGAGCAATGGTAAGTTTTCTCTAGCTGTCCTATCTGGAAGAATTTCATCCCTCAGTTAAAGGCTAAGCCATAAATTCTGAAAAACATGGGATGAAAGGTCAATATCTGCTTGCTTAATCTCTGGCAAGAGATTTTAGACTGTATGCGATGATTAGATCAAGTGGTCTGGGGCTGGTAAGCAAAGCTTTCTTAGATATGGATGCCCAGTGTGAAGTAATTCCTATGACGGAGTGGTGGGGGTAAAGAGTGTAGGAACTGTGCTCTGAATGGCATGGAGTTAAACCTGGGAGGATTGGAGGTACCGCTGGAGGGAACCAAGGTAGGGTAAAATTACAATTTGGAAAATGTGACTGGATAAGGAGAATTTCTTTCCCTTTCCCTGAATGCATGCTTGGGATGGGTATTATGTGCAAATCAGGGATGTTATTCTTTACCAAAAAAATGTGCTAAATCCATCTTTCATGTGATTTTAATCAGCCGTGGTAAATGGGAATTTTTTGGAACCAAGCCCTCCTAGTGATAAACATTAAGCTATGGGGAATTCTAAGACAGAAATTAAATTGCTGCTCTCATCAAGGAATGGTTGGGATGGGAGTTTTAATTCCTCTTTCCGTTAGTAATAGTCCTGTCCGGCCAGTGCTTATGGAAGACAGTGTTTAGAGGTTAATACTAGACTACTGAGCATTAGCCAAGGTCGTTCCTTTGATTGCTTCAGCTGTACTTGACACAGAAGAGACTACCCAGGAAGTGCAGTAGTCCAGTGGGGACTGGTATGATGTTACCTACTTGGCTGATGCATTCTTTTCACACCAGATTTGGAGTTCAGCCAGGTGCAATTTGCAGTCTTGTGGGATGGAAATCAGATGTATACACTGTTTTGATACAGGGAAATTTGAATTCTCAGGCATAGGGCCACAATTTAATGAGGTAGGACTTGAACTTGGTAACTATTAGAGCACGTTAGTATGCTGCACTGATGACATGATTATCACTGATGCCTCCGATGAAGAGGCTCTGGAGGACAAATAGAGGCTGGCTGACATATCCAGCTAAAATTCAAGATTCGGCTTTGTCTGTGAAATTCCTGGGAATTACGTAGACTGGAATAAACGAGGACATTCCCTTAACTAACAAATAAGTTCTCAGACCCTGCCAATAAGGAAGACACTAGAAGGCCAGCAGGACTATTTAGGTTTTGTTGAAATAATATTCCTCTTCTAGGATCCTGAGGGCCCCTTTTCACAAAGTCAATAGGTTATAAGAGGAAGGAAGGAAGGAAAGAAGGAAAGGAGGAAGGGGAAAAGAGGGATGGAGGAAGGGAGGGAGGGAAGGAAGGCGGGCACGCAAGAAAGAGGTCATAAACAGAAATAAAGATTAAATAGACAAGATGGTATAGGCAGTCCCATTTGGTTGTTATGAACAATAACTAGGTATGAATCATATATAGACCAAAACCCTTTGTCAGAAATTGAACATGAAAAGGCAGCTTGGGTTTTGCATTTGTAAACTGTCTGAAACAGCTCCTCATTGTAGACCCTTAGAAAACAGTTGTCAGCTTATTACCAGGCAGCAGTGAACACTACCCACATCAGAGAAGTCTTAGGGTGAGAAATACCCATCATGTCTTGGGTGATGTCAAAGCAGTTTGAATAGAGATAGAGAAGCTAGCAAAATCAATGATAAAGTAACAATGGCATATTCAAAAGCATTCTAAGGGTGGAAAATCACTGGGGGGTATTAAACACATGCACAAGGAAGTCGATTTTATAGAGCCCTTATCATAAATAAACTTGGAGTCTACGAATTCACTGGAAAATGTCTCCTGAACTATGTGGCTATTTATGTATAAAATGGAGATGTGTTAGGATTAAAATGGGTTTCTCTATAAGTGAGGGGACTGCACACTTTGCCTATTGATATCCTTATTAACTTGGACCCAAATGTGCGAACAAGATCCCCAGGGGAGCTGCATTAGAAGTCCTAACTATCATCTGCTTTGTCACGGCCTCACTACTGCTTAATCTATAAAATTATTTGTGAGGTACGATATCTATATTCTAAGGGTCTGACATGATAAGACGATTGTATATTATCTCAGTTATGACATGAAATATTTACTGAGATTAAGAAAAGTAACTACAACAAACCACAAATCTGAAAAGCTAATGAAAATCCAGAAAAATGGTATAATATTTTTGTTACTTCATGCCAGACATACCTCTCTGATGCTCTTTTTTCCTACATGATTTGGCTTAATTCTCTAGAATCGCATCTTCACATGATAATGATTTTGAAGTATCATTTTGTACAGGAAATGTAGGAAGATGGTTCTGCCTTTCCTCTAGCCTGAACATTTTGTTTTTCATTATTGATGAGTTAGATTAGGGGCCCATGAGAAATAAACCCTCTGCTTACAGTTTTAAATTACTGAGGATTGGAAAATCCTACACAAAATGTTCCTTGGTACATTTCAACCTTGTTTCTCCTCCACTACACTCATTTTTTGATTGCAGGCCCTGTAGGACATCTACATATCACCGGACCCTGCGTTTCTTGTCACTGACACTGGGTCAGTTAGGACAGTGGGTGGCAGAAGTATTCCTGGAGGCCATTCTTTTCCTTGGTGGCTGGCGATAACTTAACTATGCACAATAGTGACTTTGAATTGCACAGAAACACCCCACTGAACACAAAGTAAATGTCCTGTTGTCAGCTCACCTTCCCTTTAGCTGGATCCCCCCAATCCCTAGCCATTTCAACACTACCTGACATGAGAGCAAGTGTGACAAATGGGAGGAAGGGGCAGAAAGGGCAGCGATCGTAAAACTAGGTAAAAAAAAAATGCTTCATTTTTGTCAATTTCATATATGATACTGTGAACACAGTGCTGGGGGCAGGGGTCTTCCTCATGCGCAAGCGGGGAGCCCTGAGTATTAAACTTCATTACCTTCATGGTAAAGCCACCTCTGAGTGGGGCCAGATCATGAAAGGGTTTGAAAACTTGGCAGAGAGAGCTGGGTTTGATTCAGTCTGTGTCTAATATATACAAGGGATTATGGGTAATTATGACCAGATAGTTTAGAAATTCAGGTTGAGTCAAAAATATGTAATATGGTCTCCATATCCTAAAATTATCAACTCAGTACTCATCAAATTATCTTGTTATAATACCAAGGCTCTTCAGAGAAAAAATGTTTCATCTTTGCTAAAGTTTTCCTAATAATGGGATATTGGGGGAATATGGATTGGTTTCACCGGAGTTAAATACATTAGCAGTGCATTAAATCATCCCCTGGCTACATCAAATGGTCATCACTTCCCTAAAACACCAACAAAGAAGTTCTAGCTCAATCTTTCCTGAAGGTCATCACACCTTTCAGATTTGTAAAATCCAGTACCCTTATTTTGATGTATTTTTTTTTTTTATGCTGTATAAACAAATTACCAACCACAAGCCTGCTTCTTCATTTGTTCAAATGAAATGGGTATTAGAACACATTGTTAAAATGCTTGTCCTTTAGTTGGCATTATCAGGAACAGCTCCTGTGGTTGCCAAGACTGAAAGAATAATGCTGCAGTGGAAGAAGCAGCCTTAGAGATTAATTCGTCTGATGATTTAAGGTAGACAAATTTGCACTGCTAAAGAAATGGAAACATTGAAAAGTCAGTGGAATGCTGACCCTTCTGGCAACAGCAGTGAACTGCCCCCTTGAAATGGAGACATGGCCAGAAATAGCAATCCTAGTTGGATTTATTTCCCTGCCCGCAGCTTGGTGATGCTGTGTTAGACATGGGCCAGTGCACATTTGGGTTGAGTTGGTGAATGGTTCTTATTCTGACCATAGATCTGCATAATTAATTGCTTATGGTGCCTTTCATTTAGGTTATCAATGGCACTTCAAATTAACATGTCTACCATCAAAATTTACATTTTGTTCACTGATCTAATGCTTTCAAATCTGCTCCCCAATTTACATCAGTAAACGCGCCTGCCTCCAGTTGAGTATCCAGTTTTGTGAACACTGTCCCTTCTTCCTCCATTTTATTATAACTTTTTATTATTGTTCTCATGTTTCCCATGGTAGCTTCCTCAAAGGACTCTTTTCTCTCAGTGTTTCTTTCTCAAATCCACGTTACAAAACACAACCAGAATATTCTTAAAAAGCAAAACAAAACCAAATCTAACCATGTCAGTCATCAACTTAAAATCATTTCATGGTTGCTTCTTGCCATCAGTATAACAGCCAGTTTTCATAATGGCATAAAAGGGTTTTTATGTCTGGTCCTTGCCAATTTTTCCAACTTTGCTAACTGTCCCAGTAAAACTCACCCCTTGCCCCATTCTAGTCATACCAAAGTACTTGTACGGTAGTCCCTCTGATTCATGGTTTTGCTTTCTCAAGTTTCAGTTACCCATGGTCAACCTTGGTCTGGGAGCAGATGGTCGCCTTCTGACATATCATCAGGGGGTCAAAGGGTAGCCTAATGCTATGTCACAAAGCCTTCGTAATTCACCTCATTTGATCTCATCACATAGGTATTTTCTCATATCACACAACACAAAGAGAGAAAGGGCAAGTATAGTACAATAAGATATTTTGAGAGATCACATTCACGTAACTTTTATTACAGTATATTGTTACAATTGTTCCATTATTAGTTATTGTTGTTAATATCTTACTGTGCTACTTATAAATTAAACTTTATCATTTAACTTTATCACTTAAACTTTATGTATAGGAAAAAACATAGCATATATAGGGTTCAGTACTATCCATGGTTTCAGGCATCCACTGGGGGTCTTGGGGCATCTCCCCTGTGGATAAGGTGAAAATATTATAATTTGCTCTTTATCCTCTATGCCTTTGCATAAACTATTTCTGTCTACCTGGAATGTTGTTACCCCACTTGACTACTACAAGGCTAATATTTCTTCCTCTTATAATCTGTGTTCTAAGTATTTTAAAAAAATTTCCCTTATGTAACTTATCAAACTATATTGAAAGTATGTGTTTCATTGTCTATAAGGACAGGAACTATCCTCTTCACTTTGTATTCCTCATACCTAGGCCACTCTTGAAATATGTTAACTAATCAAAAAATGAATGTGTATTTGATCAATGAATAAATGTAGGCTGTAACTATCACAGGCCACTCACTCATCCACCAAGACAGATGCTATTTTTTTAAATCCATCAGGTAAAGCAGGTAAAGCTTGCTGAAAAACACCCTACATACACAGAATAAAATATTGATTCTGACTAATGAAACAGAAGATAATCACACCAAATATTAAATGCTCTCGTGTTTGATTTTTTCTGACTATAGAGAATCACTACGTTAGATTCATCTAGTGTGTGTTGTGTGAGAAGCATACATAGCAAGTACAGTCCATATGGGGGGTCTTTAGGGCAGATCCAGTAGAAACAGGACATGAGACATGAATTTAAGAGACATTTGGGACTGATGACCATTTGGTCATGGAAGAAAGTAAATAAGGTTTATTAACACGGTCATACGCCTGTGGGAGAAGGTAATACCAGTGCTCAGTCTTATTATGATGCAATCTTAATTGGGATTATATGATTTAGAGTTGTTGCAACTTCCACTATAAAATTAAAAACTAAATTTTTTAACTCTCCAGTGGATAGCAATTGCATTTTAAGGCTATGTTTTTTTGGGATAAATGACTTATTAAAACCTACTCAGTATTTAAAATATTTTAAAATGTTATTTACTAATTTTTGTATTTAATAGATAATTGAAAAAAAAAACACAGCAGTATGTAAAGGTGTGCAAGATACAATGGATCAGTTTAAGGACAAAGCGTGGTGCTTACATGGATTCATAGTTCTTAGTGCCCAAAGTGGTCTTTGTATTACAGAATAAAAGCTGTTTACTTCTCACATATAATCATTTTGGAAACCCTTGAAAACAGCAGTATTAGCCCATTTCTGTAGCATGATGGTTTCTTCAGCACTATCATAGTTTGCCATGTAAATGTATATTTCGATAATGTTTTGAAGCAAATTAAAAAATAGATCGTATATTTAGTTATTAATCTTTCTCTTCAAACCTTTGGCATTTATTATGCAAAATATTATAAAAATAAACTTTAAAGGAAGAATTTGAAGTAGGCTTTATTTTGTATAAAGGAAACACTAAAATGTGTGGATCCTTGGCTTGTTAAATGTCTAAAATAACTGCTTCAGTTTATTATCTTGAATAAATGTGTCTATAGTTCCTATGTATGTGCCCAATTTTTCTACAAGCTTATTGTATCATATGAGACCAGAAGCTCAACTGGGTTTTCCTAATCACTTAAGCAGTGTTTCTGCCTCTACATTAGGTTGCATCCAAGAACTAATTGAGGGTGAAGCTTTCTTAATTAATCACATATCAATAGGTTGAGAATCTAAATGTACTAGTAGACTAATTATCCTAATTTAACCACACATTCCCCATAGAGCTAAAGCTATTCACTAGTAATCTTGATTTTTCTGTATTTTAAATCATGCAAGTTAAGACCAATGTCGGAAGGACTCAAAACCTAGTCTTAAATGGATTATGTTTGCAAAAGTCTTGCCTCAGGTATTTTCATAAACCTGAGTCTGCAAAATTTTTAATTGGAAGGATATAACCTAGGAGAATATTTAAAAGCAATGCTTTTAGAGTGGCAGTTATCTACAGTGTCTCCTTATTACTGCACTTGTGAAATCCAAATACTCATACCTAATAAAAATTTCTTTCAATGAACCACTCCATTTTTTGTCTCATCTCTCATTTTGAATGTATCTTCAACCAAAATGATGTTTGCTTACTTCAACATTAATTTTTACATTTTTCAATTTAAATTTATTTTCTAATTTAAAGGTTTTATATGCATGACATAAAAAAGATAACACCATTAAGGTTTATGAAATCCTTGCTCTCCTTTTGTGCATTGAATCCATACTGAAGAAAGTAGCTCCTGAAATTGCCCCTCCCTTCACTTTCATTCCTGCAACATTGATTTTGTTCCCTTTCTTATGGATCAATATCATGTTGATATAAAGAAATTATAATAACCCTATCATTTAAAACAGAATTCCCTTTACTCTGTTTGTCTGGTTCTTTCTGCTGCCCTTATTTTATCTAGCATTTTATGCTGTTTTTTAATACTCAATATTATATTTTCCAGATCTTTTCATTTTGAAGGTTTAGAACACTCATTTCAACTGCTGTGTGGTGTTCTTTGTTTTTTTTAACTTTATTTTATTTTTTTATTTTATTATGATATGTTAATCACCATACATTACATCATTAGTTTTTGATGTAGTGTTCCATGATTCATTGTTTGCGTATAACACCCAGTGCTCCATGCAGAACGTGCCCTCTTTAATACCCATCACCAGGCTAACCCATCCTCCCACCCCTCTCCCCTCTAGAACCCTCAGTTTGTTTTTCAGAGTCCATCGTCTCTCATGGTTCTTCTCCCCCTCCAATTTCCCCCCCTTCATTCTTCCCCTCCTACTATCTTCTTCTTTTTTTTTTTTTTTAACATATAATGTATTATTTGTTTCAGAGGTACAGGTCTGTGATTCAACAGTTTTGCACAATTCACAGTGCTCACCATAGCACATACCCTCCCCAATGTCTATCACCCAGCCACCCCATCCCTCCCACCCCCACCACTCCAGCAACCCTCAGTTTGTTTCCTGAGATTAGGAATTCCTCATATCAGTGAGATCATAGGATACATGTGGTGTTCCTTTGTATGAAAATACCATAACTTATTTACTCATTTCACTATTGAAAACCAGATATATTCCTAGTTATTTGTTTGTACTTAGAATGCTCCAGTGAAAATACTTGATTTTTATTCCTGGGCTATAATATGAGTGAGAGATTCACAAGACTATAAAATTAGAAGTGGGACTGTTGGGTCACAAGATATGATAAATTTAGATATACTAGATATTGGGAAATTTTTCTGTTGGTTGTACCATTTTACAACCTTGCTAGCGGATGCAAGTTTTCCAATTTCCTCACATCCTTGCCAATGTGCTTGTAAATTTGATGGGCATGAAATGGTATGCTATTTTTGTCAGTTTTATTGGAAGTATAATTTATATGCAAAAAAAATTATGCCCTCTGGGGTTGGGTCTTGGATCCCTAGATGATGGGAGGGGCAAGAGAGGCCGTGGAATGGGACCACCCTGTCCCTGCTTGTGGCATCAAGTGCTCTAATGCTGGAAGCACTGGGCAGAGAAGGAGGCAGCTGTCTGACTCCGGCTGTGGGAGCTGTTTCTGGAGTCCCTGGGAGGTATGGGCCCCACACTCATGCTCCCCCCCCAAATTCACAGAATACCTGGGTGAGAGAGGCCTTCACTGGGCTCAAAGCTAGCACACTCACTCACCCCACCTCCCAGAGAAGGCACCAATTTGGGTCCTTGGGTGACCCTGAGCTCTTGGGACCCAGTACTGACACCCATTCCAATATGTCTTCCAGACTGTGAAGGTCCAAGAGAACCAGAATATTTTTAAGGCAGTTTGATGAGTTTTGTCAAAAGAATACTGCTGTGAAACAGTTGTCACAATGAAGATATAGAACATTTAAATCACCCCAACAAGGTGCCTCTTCCTCACTCAGCACCTCACACCCACCACTGGCTTAACAAAAGCTGATCTGCTTTCTGTCACGGCAGACTAATTTTCCCCCCTAGAGTTTCAGAGAAAGGAAATCATACAATATATACTCAAATCTGTCTTATTTCACTCACCATAATGTTTATGACATTTATCCAGGTTGTCATGCGTATAAATAGTTCATCCCCTTTTGCTTCTAGGTGAAGTTTTATTTTGTGTATACATTAAAATGTATTTGTCTGTTCATCTGTTGATTGACATTTTGGTTGGTTTCACTTTTTGGTTATGTTAATAAAGCTAATATAGATATTGTACACATGAATTCCTGTGACATATGTTTTTATTTTTCTTAGGTAATACTTAGGAGAATGACTGTGCCATATGGCAAGCATATGTTTAAACTTTAAAAAAGGGGCACCTGGGTGGCTCAGTCGTTAAGTGTCTGCCTTCGGCTTAGGTCATGATCCCAGGGTCCTGGGATCGAGCCCCTCATTGGGCTCCCTGCTCCACGGGAAGCCTGCTTCTCTCTCTCCCACTCCCCCTGCTGGTGTTCTCTCTCTCGCTGTGTCTCTCTCTGTCAAATAAATAAATAAAATCTTAAAAATAAATAAACCTCAAAGAAAATGCCAAAGAATATTCTAAAAGGGTTGTACTATTTTACATTCCCACCAATAATATATGAGTTCCAGATGCTTCTTATCCTCACCAACACCAACACCAATACTACTGATATCGAATGACCTTTTATGAGTTTATTTCAAATATCTTCTTTCGAAAAATGTCTTTTTAAATGTTTGGTCATTAATTTATGGGCTTTTATATTTAATTATATTTCTAATTAATTTTTGTTCATATTATGAGTTAAGGGCCAAGGTTCATTGTTTCTTTGTGGATATGCAATTATTCAGGAAAAATATATTGAAAAGCAATCTTTTATCCGTTGGATTATATTAGCACCTTTGATGAAATTCAGTTGACCATATATGCATATATCTATCTATTTCTGCACTCTCTCTTCTGTTCCACTGATCTATATGTCTATCCAAATGGCAATACCACATGATCATGATTACTACACTTTATTACTGAAATTTGGAAGTGTATTTAATTCTCCTGCTTCAAAACTGTTTTGGCTATTCTAGGTCTTTTGAGTTTTTATTAAAACCATTAGAAACATCTTTTATTTCTATAAAAATCTTGCATCTTTAAAGGAATTTGTACAGTTTTTCTGAGATGTCAAACTTATTGGCACAATTTGGTTGGGATTGAGTTGAACTGATACATAAATATTGAAGGAATTAACATTTCAACATTATTGAATCTTCCAATCCATTGTATATTTCTTTACTTTTCTATGATTTCTTTAAATTTTCAGTAATTTTTTGTGCTTTTCAAAGTTCTTACATATGTTTTGTGTAATATATTCCTAAAAGATTTTCAATTTTCAATACTATTTTAAGTGAAATTATTCTTATTTTTATGTACCATATTTTTCCTTCCTATATGAAGACAATTTATTTTTATATTTTATGTCCCATAATCCTCCTACATTCACTTAATGCTAGTTTTTGTAGTATTCTTAGTTTTTTTTTAACTTTTTTTTTTTTTTTAATTTTATGTACCACTTTCTTTTTTCTTAACTTGTTGGACTGGCCTAGATCTTCAGTATAATGCTTGATAGAGGCGTGAAAACAAGAATTCTTTCTTCTTTTTTTTTTAAATTTTATTTATTTATTTGAGAGAGAGAGAATGAGAGACAGAGAGCACAAGAGGGAAGAGGGCAGAGGGAGAAGCAGACCCCCTGCTGAGCAGGGAGCCCCATGCGGGACTCGATCCCGGGACTCCAGGATCATGACCTGAGCCGAAGGCAGTCGCTTAACCAACTGAGCCACCCAGGAGCCCTCTTTCTTTTTTCTTAATCTGAGAAACAAAATGTTGACTACTTCATCATTAATTATGATGTCAGATATGTTTATCTCAGATGTCCCTTTTCAGACTGAGGCTGTTTCTTTTCTCAGTTTATTGAAATGTTTAACATAAATTACAGTTGGATTTCATTGAGTAATTTTTCTCTATCTATTGACATTACCATGTGATTTTTTTCTCTTTTATATTGTTAATATGGAATTATAATGATTGATTTCCAAATGATAATCATTAGGATTTGCGTTTTTGAATAAAACCCACTTTGTCATTATGTATTGTTCTTTTAAAATATCACTCTCTTAAATTAGTTAATTTTTAAGGATTTTTATATCTGTATTCATGTGTGATATTGGTTTATAATTTTCTTTTGATTAATTTCTTATGATTAATGTTTGCATGGCGCATTCTTTTCCATTCTTTTACTTTTAATCAATATATATGTATGTCTGCATATTTAAGCCATGTTTTCTATAGATAGCAGATTAGTTGCATCTCACATTTTTATTCAAATTATCTCTCCTTTAATTGTAATTTTTACTATATTTTCATTTTTAAGATTTATTTATTTATTTTTGAGAGCGAGAGAGAGCACGAGTGGGAGGGGCAAAGGAGAGGGAGAGAAAATCTTTTTTTTTTTTTAAAGATTTTATTTATTTATTTGACAGAGAGAGACACAGCAAGAGAGGGAACACAAGCAGAGGGAGTGGGAGAGGTGGAAGCAGGCTTCCGACAGAGCAGGGAGCCCGGTGCGGGGCTCGATCCCAGGCCCCTGTGATCATGACCAGAGCCGAAGGCAGACGCTTAACGGCTGAACCACCCAGGCACCCCAAGAGAGAGAGAATCTTAAGCAGACTCTGCACTGAGGGTAGAGCCCAAGACAGAGCTCATTCTCATGACCCTGAGATCATGACCTGAGCCAAAACCAGGAGTCAGACACTTAACTGACTGCACCACCCCCGCACCTCATTTATTACATTTTCTTTTAATGTAATTATTCATGTTTGTATTTAAGTCTATTGTGATGCAATTTGTTGTTTCTTCATCCTATATATATATCTTTAATTTCTTCTTTTTGTTTAAACATATTTAATTAAATATACTATTTCACTTAATATTATAATCTGCTTAATTAAAACATACCTAATTTATTTTATTTTCTCTCTTAGCATTTTAGTCATTGTATTTACTCAGTTATTATGACCTTAACTTATCATTGTCTACTTAGTGTTATTTTACTGCGTATAAAATCTAGAGTTTCCAAAAATCCATTAGCATGTTTCTTCTTCAGTGTTATTGTGTCATATACTTTAGATTTACATACATTTAAAACTCCTAATGCAAAATAGTTTTTCCTTTAAACAGTATGTTAAATATTTAGAGAAATTAGGAGAATGGAAAAGAGAAGAGTGTTTTATACATACTAACAATCATAACATCTTCATTCCTTCTGTTGTTTTCAGTTTCCTCTGGAGTCATTTACCTTTGGTCTGAAGGAAGATTTTAGCATTTGATGCAATGCAGGACTGCTAGTAATGAATTATCCCAGCTATTGTTTATCTAAAAATATTTTGTTTCATTTTTTTGAAAGATATTTTTTTTTACCAGAAATAGCATTATTTGATCCCTATTTCTTTTCCTTTTAGCACTTTTAAAGATGATTTATGTCTACTTGCCTCCTTGTTTCTTTTTTCTTTTTCTTCGCCTTTTTTTTTTTTTTTAGAGAGAGAGAGAGAAAGAGCACTAGGAGAAGGACAGAGGGAGAGAGAGAATCTTAAGCAAGCTCTATGCCCAGCATGGAGCCCCATGACCCTGAGATCAGGGCCTGAGCTGAAATCAAGAGTCTGAAACTTAACTGACTAAACCACCCAGGCAGCCCCTTGCCTCCTTGTTTCTGATTAGACATCAGCTACCAGTCCTGTCATTGCTTCTCAAAATCTAATTCTTCATTTTTCACTGGCTGCTTTGTTTTCTCCTCTAATTTTGGTTTTCAGTGGTTTGACTACTATGCGCCTAAGGGTGGTTTACTTTTTGTTTCACCTGCTCATAGTTTTGATTGAGTTTTTGTTGCACCTGCATCACAAGATTTCCCCTACGGGATCTCCCTGTCCTCACACATTTAAAGTTGTTGATCCTAGGTGTATACTCTAGAAACTGTCCTGTATGTACATCACCATCTCAGGGTCTGTTTCTGTGAATCCAACCTAAGATATCTTTCAGTATAATTGGGTGATGATCACCACAAATATTTTACTTATCCTTGTTTAGTTTTGTTACTTCTAGGCACATTTTAGATTTTGTAGTTATTATCTGTTGAGAAAGAGATTATATATTATTATCTGTATCTATTCTACTTTGTTGTTGGTAGTTTATAGACTTAAATTTTTTTATTGTTTAAGTTTATTTATTTATTTTAGAGAGGGATTGAAGGGGGGGGCAAGGGAGACAGAGAGAGAAAGAATTTTAAGCAGGCTTCATGCCCAGTGTGGAGCCTGATACGGGGCTCAATCTCATGACCCTGAGATGATGACCTGAGCCAAAATCAAGAGTTGCTTAACCGACTGAGCCACCCAGGCACCCCAAATATTTTTTTTGAATATTAATGTTAAAGACAATTAATTTGTTCCTAATGTTTTTAATAGATTTTTTAAAATTTAAAAATTATGTTTTAGACTTCACTATTTATCCAATATGGAGTAGCAGGGGTTGAGTTAACTTTCCCCTTTTGTTAATTTCTTGTTGGTGCTGTAACAAATTGCCATAAATTTAACAGTTTAAAACTTCAGAGGGTGCCTGGGTGGCTCAGTTGTTAGGCGTCTGCCTTCGGCTCAGGTCATGATCCCAGGGTCCTGGGATCGAGTCCCACATCAGGCTCCCTCCTCGAGGGGAAGCCTGCTTCTCCCTCTCCCACAACCGCTGCTTGTGTTCCTGCTCTCGCTATCTCTGTCTCTGTCAAATAAATAAATAAAATCTTTAAAAAAAAATAAAACTTCAGAAATTTAATTTACTACAGTTCTAGGGATCAGAATCTTGAAATGAGTCTCATTGGCTTAAAATCAAATGTCTGTAGGGCTGCATTCTTTTCTGGACAGAGACAAGAGATTGTCTCTGCATCTCTGCATCTCTGTGTCTCTTCTCCTCTCTAAGAAGGACACCAGTCATACTGGGTTAAGGACTCTCTCAGCTCCAGTATGGCCTCATCTTAACTAACTACATCTTCAGTGACGCTATTTCCAAACGAAGTCACATTCTGAGATGAAAGATATTCAGATTTCAATATATTATTTTGTGGGACACAATTCAACCAATAACTAAACATAAGGTTTTTCTTATTATTTAAATTTCTTTTTAAAAATAACCATTAAAACAATAAGAAATACAGCATGAGTTTATTCTGTGTAAGAATTCCAGGCCTCCTGTTAAGTGAATATAATTGCTTCCATGTCTAAGTTGCTCCAGTGTAAAAGTATATATTTATAGATGCTAGTGTGTGTGTGTGTGTGTGTGTGTAATTTAGTTTGAATTGAAATACAGAGAAAATCTGCTAGCAAGTATATATGCCATCTATATGGACCCTTGCTTATTATACATGAATATACTGTGGTCACAGTATTTTTACGTTCCTTGAGAAATAAGTTGGCAACTCAGAGATACGTAACTAAACAGTATGTAGCATTAGATAAAACTGAGAACCTCAGAAGTAAAAAATAAAATGCTCTGGCTCAATGATCTGCTTCAGTTTATGTGGGAGGAGCTCTGTAATATATACACAAATAGTGAATGAGGGGTCTCAAAGCCTCCTAGGAAGAAGTTATAAAGTTATAATCCTTAAATGGAAATATCAAGATATTTTTTTTCTCCCAGCAATCCTTACCCCAGCTGATCTTGACAGAAAGGTTTCTCTCTCACTGACCTTACCAAAGAACCATTTATTTAGGCTAAAGTTGCTTATGAGATGCTATAGAATGAAAATGCTCTAAAAGGGCTGATTCAACTAAAATTATTAATGATAAGCAAAATAAGAAAAGACAGTTTATTATAAGACAAGAATAAAGCAATTTCTAATTAAAATAATTTGGCTTTGATAACGCTTCTGAAAGTATTTTTTAAGCCGCAGTGGCTGCTTGGAATACATTTCACAACTTAAGACTCAAGAATAATTTGACACATCTCTATCAGTTGGCAAAACAAAAACTAAAACAAAAACAAAACCCATTAACTGAAGCTAATACCAATAACTGACTCTAAATTGCAGGGATTGCCAAGAATAGAAAAGAAGGTAATAAAACTAAACTCATGGTTCTATAACCCAAATGTTTTGAGAGCACAGAAAGGTTTTGAGGGCAAACAAAGGGGGAGGGAACCTACCAGCCCTACCTACTGATGCCAAATGCCCAGCATGAATTTCCATTTCCTATTCTTGATTAGCATATCCTAAAGAGTTGCAATTTAATCTCTGCTCTATCATTGCTGTTAGAACAATCTAGGTCTTACATTTTGCATACTACTAACATGCAAATTTAATATCAACACAAGTGCAAGCATTTCATTCTTAGAAATCAAGATTCCCTAGCCTTCCCTTGTTTACGAAGGTTTTTAATGCCCTACACATTTTGTCCTTCATCGTACAAGTGTTCCTTTAAGCCTTATTCTGATCCATGTGCATTTTACTGAATACTTCCTTTCTTTATTGCTTCCTATCCATTTCAAAAAGGGTAAAGTTGTGTTTATAAGTTTGGGCACCATCTATTAGATGTGAGATGAAATATACTGAATTTTTTAGTAAAAATTCTCAGAGCTTGCTGCCTTAACTGAGTCCCTACCCACAGTTTATTGCCCCAGTGACAACTTACAAGAGATTTTTACTTTTATATCTATTAGTTTGTTTCATTGTGCTTATGTGCTTGGATTATGAGGTTGATCATTCAGTGACCACCAGACTAAATATTACAGACTCCTTTCCCAAGTTGCTCCGATATCCTTTGTGGCCAGAGGAACAGGAAAACATTCATGATGTAAATCCAATTTCTCTTGCAAAAAAGACAGTTATGATGATGAGTCATTCCAATACCCCTATGACCAATTAGAAAACCTCTGGGCACTAAATGAAGCAATATTGCCTTCTTTTCTATTTGTCCCTGATCTAGCTGTTCTGTTTTCTTATGCATTCTATCTACTACTATTTCACAATTGTAGATTTATGCTCTATCTTTTATTCTGTCCCATCTCATCCTGCTAGCAAATATTTATTTGTTTCATTTTATTTTTCGCATCAAAGCTTCCAGGATACTTGGATTACAAGGCCACATGGAAAGTCCTTTATTCTCTCAAATCCTCAAAAAGATGTGGATGATATGACACTTCTTGTTATTCTATCCTTACATATTTATTAATCGTCCATTAGCCTTCTTTCAAAAGAGGCTTATACACAAGATGCCTTTATTTCATTTTTTTTCTCTAGTCCGAAAAGATCATAAAGATTCTAAAATAAAACTACACTTTAAAAAAATCCTAAATTTGCTTCTTATGGCACAAAATACGTTTTGCCTTCCAAAGTAAAGTCACAAGATAACAGTAAGTTCAAAAATGCCCAGCATTTTTGGCATGGATAGCTATTGTCATGGACAGATCTTGAGACATGCCTTATTTGTTAAGCCTCTTTTACTTGAATGAAGACTGCCACTCCTGAGCAACTATCTTGTTCATAAAAAAATAAAGAAATTATCTTTTTCCTGAAATGTCAGGCCCCATGCTCAGAGAGCTTTTCAGAGACTAAAAGAATCTCTTTGTACCAAATCACTTTTATGAACCTTTAAAAGATTATATGAGGTCACCTAAGGATATTCTCCTCCTCTTCACTCAAAGAAACCATTGGATGACATACAAGAGCAAAGAGAAATGATAGAAATAGTGAAATGCAATTCGTATGCTTCCAATCTTCTAACATGACTCAATCGAATTGTCATCCAGCCCAATTTGTTCAGCCCATAAGGTAGGTTATTTTGTAAAGAAAAGAAAGGCAGATCAATTTCCATTATAAATTGCATTTTCTAAATATGTATTTGGATTTCATCTGAGAAGAAAGGTTGTTCGTATTAATCTGTTTTCATAACCACATGAAAAATTTCAGAATTGCGTTTAGTCTATCCAGAAGCACAGGCTAACATGGTCAATGTCAAAAAAAAAAAATGTTTGGGACCCCTTTATGTACTCAGTTTAAATGTCAATTTACAAAAGAAGTTTGTCACAACTTAGAGAGTCAACTACACATTCACTACATACATCAGCCAGAGTCAGCTGGGACAGTAGAATGACAAGTCATGATGCTGAAAAATGAGCTGTTGTGACTTTCATTTCCAAGAATGGCCAAATAAGTTATTCGTACTAAATGTCCTGCTGTAAATAAGAAAAAGATCTTCAGATGAAATAAAATTTAGATACCTCCTTTGGAGAAACAAAGACCTGACAGGTTTGAATGAAATTATATGAAATTGAAGGGAAAAATCAGAACTCAGAAATACGGATAAGCAAAGAAGACTCTTTTATCAAAGGGCATTTGCCGATTTAGGCAAATTTGTACATTTGTTTTGTTTTAATGATTTGTAGACTCCATTACTTCACACCTCATTTCTTACTACTTCACCCTTGTTTTCTCTGTTCTAGGTACACTGGTATTTTGAATATTTTGTGATTTTACTGGTCATCACTATGTGATTTATTAACTATTTCTCATTATATTAATAACCTTACAGCACAAATGTAGGATAATCATGCTAGGAATCAGCTCTGTCAAAAAAGAAAATCTACCAAATAATAAACTGAGGTTTTCAGTATATGAACATAAATGATTCTATGGTATAGGTATTTGGTTTAGACCATAGAGGGAAGAAGAATGTTAACCATATTTTACTATTTCTGTCATTGTCCCTTTGCTCTTGTGTGCTATCCAGTGGCTTTCACAAGAAAGCAAAGATTTGTCAATATAAACTGATTAAGATTGATTCAGGATATGAGTCCAAATCTAGTTACCATTAATGTATTATTTTGTTCATACCAAAGACAAAAGGAAAATATATTTCCCTAATTTTTTTTAAAGATTTTATTTATTTGACAGATAGAGACATAGCAAGAGAGGGAACACAAGCAGGGGGAGTGGGAGAGGGAGAAGCAGGCTTCCCGCGGAGCAGGGAGCCCGATGCGGCGCTCGATCCCAGGACCCTGGGATCATGACCTGAGCCGAAGGCAGACGCTTAACAACTGAACCACCCAGGAGCCCCTATTTCCCTAATTTTATAATGGTATTTAAGTAGATGCTGTGATGTGAGGCACTCTAGTGGCTGCTAATGTTGCTAATGGCTGACAGATACCTTCTGCCATCAGGAATGGCCCTCAGCCAAAGAAAGCTGCTTCATCCATGTTCATGTCCTTTTTCCCAGGACAGTCCATAGCCAATGACTGGTTGACATAGTGGGTGCAAAGACCTTACCATAATCTGAAGGGTCATACCAGATCCTAATTTCCCCAAGGCATGTTTTGAGGCCTCTGTTATAACTATAGTATAGTTCAAATTTTCCCTTTGCCCAAAGCTGCTATCACTGTTTTCTTATATTCATTGTTCCTGAGTGCACTTTCCAATGCAAATAAATATCTTCTTAGACTCTCCGGAGAAACTTATCTAAGATAGTTGGTATCAGAAATTGTCCTAGGAAGCAGGCATAAAATGAGATTTGCTAAATGGATCACCCACTGGTTAGATAGCAATAAAGACCTGATCTTTGGTCTTTCCCTGGCATGCTTTAGTGTGCAATTGTTAAAATTCTCACTAGTTTTTAACTGAATAGAATGTACTTGCTCTTATTTGTTTGAGAAGTATGGGGGAAGAAATAATTCTAAGGATTAAGAAAGCAGATGGTTGTTGCTGGGTAAGATCAATGCATTTAGAAAAGGCAATGAAAAGCTGAGTATGATTAATCACCAATTTAAGGCAAAATGTGAAAGTCAAAGGACCTTTTGGCAGTGTATAAAGAGAACCTGATCTTTTTCATTCAGAGGACAGAAAAAGCTGAGGATTAGGCGCAGGGCTTGATTTTAAAGGCAGCTGATCTCTAGAAAAGATTTAATTATCAATCCCAGCAAGTCTGTTATACAGGGTCATGGCCTTAATTTGGATGGAGGAGGAAACGAATTTGGAATTGGGATATCTAGGTCAATGCACTTGAGAACCTTGAAAGCTGAGAGCACTGGGCCTTTTTTATATCGAAGCTTAGCCCTACCCGCCCCCCACCCCCCCATTACTGTAAAACAGTGCAAGAGCCTCTGCCTTGCATAACATTGTGACCTACCCTTAAATTTCCTCCTGGTCACCAGAATGATAGTTAAGGTCAAGTCACAGCATAAACCAATTGACGAAGTACTGGATCAGCTAAGGGAAGACATAAGCTATGCCCTAGAAGAGTTGTAGGACCTAGCTAACATGTGTTAGCAGGAATTAGAAGACTAATGTATGGTATTGGAACTTGAAGACGCAAGGTCAAGTGGGATTTGATAGGCACTTGGATAAGGAAGAATTTATTGATGTTAAGACACTCAACTGGATTATAGCACTTAATACCTAGGGAAGAACCTTAAGAGAAAGTGATAACATGTTGTTAGGATGGCCCTTGAGAGCTTGTAAAAACAATAGCACACTTAATGAAGTAGAAAGATAAGACATATGGTGGTAGATGGTGGAATAAGAGATTAATATCTCAAAGAAATAGGCAGACTAGAATAGATACACTGCCTAAGACTAGAAAATCTATCCATCAACTATGTTCCATTTGAAGGCCGAGAAAAACCTACAATTGCCAACATTTTAAGTTATATGCTGGTGAGAGCGCTACCAGTCACCAGTCGTGACTATCCTTTGTAGACTGGACCTGATGATAGGAGATGCTATGATAGAACTGTGGAGGATAGAATCTTAAAATAATAAAATCTAGGCAGTGACTAGTGATTATTAATCATAGGTAATGGGATGGACACACATATCATATGAAAGTCACAGTCCAAGAGAATTGACCTACAGCAAGCTCTGGAGATAGATCTCAGATCGTGGTGTACCCGAGAGCAAGAGAGATGGGCAGCAATGCAAGAGTTGCTGAAAATGCCCGTCAAAAAATTTAGGATGCAAAATAAATTTAGGATGCAAAATTTAGGATGTCAGGAATCTTAAGTCCACTGCTCCAATAAAAAGTCAGAATTTATTGCTTAGTTTCTGGACCTGAATCGGTTCTCAGACCCAGAACCATTGCCCTCAGGAAGAACCCTGTAACACCATAGCAAATGTACGTTAAAATGATTCCCCCAGTCTTCCCCAAAGGAAGTACAGCATTAATTTGGCTAACTGGGAAAGAAGAATACCCAGCCATTTCCAAGACTTTTGGATATGGAATATGAGGTATTAACTGGGGGAATCAAAGCACTATCAATAGCCCTCTTGTTAAACACTGGAATTATGGGAACCAGATAGTAAATGAAGCCTGAAAAGTCTGGTTCACAATAGGTTCACTGGGTTCTTGCACCTATGGAGTGGGCATTTCTTTGGTCCAATGTATAGGTGGAATGAACAAATCATGCACTTGGTGGAACCTCACACCTATTTTTTGGCCTGTGGGGTAAGAAGTATTGTAGTGGTATTGTAAGTCTGGCCAAACTAGTAAATCAAAAACAGTATTACATCCCAGGAAGAATGACAGATATTAGTGTTCTTCCCTTTAATGATATAAATGATGCAGCCTGATGGTCTTCACTATATCTCCACTTAATTCACCAGTCTGGATCCTGGATTCTGGATGATGACAGTGGAATAATGCAGATTAAACCAAGTAGTAGCCCCACACATACTCATGATGACAGATACGGTATCTGTGCTAGACTGGATAACAAAGCCTTGAGTGTATGGTATTGCAATTAAGAACCTGGCAGAATTTTTTCCATACTTATCAGGAAGGAGTATTTGAAGAGCTTTGCATACTATGCAATTATCTATTCATCGTCTTGTTCAGAACTATATTGATTCTTCTGCCTTTTTTTCCTAGTTATTATCTGAAAGGAACTGGCCCAGCTAGATTTTCTTTATGATATCACATTAGTCCAATTTATCAATGACATTCTCTTAATTTTGGATCAGCAAGAAGTGGAAAGTACATTGGAGATCTTGTAAAGATACATGCATTCCAGAGGTTGGATAATAAACTCTATGAAAATATGGGTATCTTCCATATCAATGTTTCCCATGCAGAGCTCAACTTCTCCATCTATTCAATCCTGCTTTCCTCATTGCCCTACAGTTGTTCCTAGTACACTCTTCAATAAAGTTCTTGCATGACATCTCTGTCTCGGAATCCAGAACATAAGATAATCCAGAACACTTAAATGTTTGTATATAGTACTTGCTCTCATATACTTCAAAGCTCTAAATTCAAAATCTCCAGGATACCAGAAATTTCCAATGGTTGGTCATAATGAAATGGAACACAAACTGTATGGCATAACTGTGTTCGATCGGTTTGTGACTGTAACTTTCCCAACATGTAAAATGACCCAATTAAATTTAGAAATTAGATATTTGGCTTACATTTTAGAGCTAGTCAAGATTAGCACAATCAATACTTTATTATATATTACAAAGTAAATTTGGCTAACAGAACTACAGTTTTATAGAACAATAGATTATTTTATTCTGTGTAGTCTCATTGGAAATAAATGCTACACATGCATTGGAAAAACTGCTACAATATATTCTACAATATATTCCAGATAATTTAAAATCTAACTATGATGTGATTAGTCATTAAAAATAAAAATCCTAAAATACATATGATCATGGACTGAACCTATAATCATGGACTAGAAGCACACTTAGCACATAAGTGTCTATAATGCTGATAAGAGGCTACTTAAGCTACATCGTTAATAAAATGCAAAGAGGCTCATCTCACTAAGAGTCTGGACAAGTATCATAATGTGTAGTTGGAAAGAGTTTAAAAGGGGATCAAAGTAGAATGAAATTATTTACCCCCTACAGAACTAATTCTGAAAGAGGGTGATATTGAAAATCACCCAAGGAACATTGTGAAAAAAGAGATACGTCTTCCTTTTATTAAGAGAAGGGTAAAATAAAAATTAAATACACTGTGTCCCCCAGTTCTCCTCAACTTGATTAATAGTGAAGAGAAGACGAAAGCCTTTCACAAAAAGAAGAAATTTTCTGAGAACTTAAACATTTTACAGCTGATATACTCCAAAAGGTCTCACAAGGAGCTGTTAAGAAATCCGTAGTTAAATAAAGGAGTGTACTTAGTTGATTAATCAGTCTGAAATAAGTTCCCTACTGAGGTTAAATTTAACTATGCTCTATTTTATTACACAACTGTAGGATAATTGTGAGTTCTTTCAGAAAAGAAATGAGGACTCATTTGGTTTAGTAAAGCTATCTTAAGCATCAACAATTTAATCTTTTTTGTTTTATAATTGGTTTTCTAAAATAAATTTTATAATGTAATAGAAATCATATAATTTTACACATCTAATGGGTATAACATTTTCATTTATACAAATTATTATAACATACATTGAAATAAACAATGAAATTAGCACTTGTAAAACTTCTACTGAACCTTATCTACGCAGCTAATGTTCTCTGTAGACCCTGACAAAGCCAATCTACCTTTCCTCCCAGAAGTAATGCTTCAGTGAAATTTTGTGCCTTTCATCATTTTGCATTCTTTCATTTCATTTTCATCATTATGGTTTCCCTCAAATGGATATATCTGTATATAAAACATTATTTAATTTACCTTATAGAGGTGGTGTCACACTCTATTCTTCTGCAACTGTTTTCATTCATCATTTGACGTTATGCTTTAAGACTCATCCATGTTGACTTGTATGGTTCTAATTAAATCAATTTAATTATAATATTTAATCATATAAACTTTTAAAAAGGCATCCAAATTAGAAAAGAAGAAATAAAATGATCTCTCTTCACAGATGATATAATCTTTATATCATTTCTTTATAGAGAAAGGCTACTCAACAACAAGAGGGCTATTGATAGTGCTTTGATTCCCCCAGTTAATACCTCATATTCCATATCCAAAGAAATAACCTGAAATCTACAAAATGGGCAAAGGACTTAAATAGACATTTGTCCAAAGAAGGTATACAAATGGCCAAGAAGCATATGAAAAGATGTTCAACATCACTATTTATCAGTGAAATGCAAATCAAAACAGTGAGATATCACCTCACATGTGTTAGAATCATCACCATCAAAAAATCAGAAAATGACAAGTATTCATGAGATTGTGGAGAATTTGGAACTTTTTTTGCACTCTTGGTGAGACTGTAAAATGGTGCAGCTGCTCTGGAAAATAGTATAGAGGTTCCTCAAGTGTAGAGTCTGAAACTCTAGGTTGCAAGAGGTAAAAGTTCTAGAAATTTGTTGCACAATAATGTGCATATAGTTAACATTACTGTGCTGTACACCTAAAAATAGTTAAGATGGTAAATTTTATGTTATATGTTTTTACCACAATAAGGGAAAGTATAGTTGTATATTAGCCATTTCCTTTATTACCAATTCATTCCTAATGTATCAGTCCTCTTCATGTGTTTAAATTCTTGATTTTCTTCTAAACAGCAACCATAGAGAGAAGTTTTAGGCAACTTATATTAACATGTTGATTTTATCTGTTAGACTGATGGTGCCATGGTCAACGTTATAGAGTCCTTGATCCAATTCAAGAATCCTAGTTCTCTATTTTAGTAAGAAAGCCACAGTTTGTACTGTACCAACGCCACTTCTACCACTCTCTATGTTCAAGATGACACAAACCTTTAATTTTTGTATAAAATTGCCAGTTATCCAGGAAATATCAGAGATAATGTGTATTTTTGAGCACAAATATGGTTGGTTTCAGGTAGAAGGTAGTAAAATTGAGGTCTCTGACAGGGGAATGGTGTATTGAAACAAAACATGCAACTACATAAAACATCACCAAATATGTTTAAAATATCAAAATAAATTAACAAATATATCTGATAAATAGATTGAGCTAGATGAATAAACAGATTTTAAAAAAACAACTACACTTGTGCTACTGAGCTGATAACAGGGAATAATTAATTAAAGAATGGTGAGGAGGGGTGCTTGGTTGGCTCAGTTGGTAGAGCATATGACTCTTGATCTCAGAGTTGTGATTTTGAGCCCCACGTTTGGTGTAGAGATTACTTAAAAATGAAATCTTACAACAACAACAACAAAAGAATGGAGGGAAGAGACTTTATTTTGGGCTTTGCTAACAACAACTAAACTTTATCCCCAGATTTTGAATTGAAAATAAATCTACTTCTCTCCTACAACTACTGAACTTTTTAGCTTGGAAGGAGAGACTAATGCAAGTTGGTTAGAATGTTTGAAATACATTATTGAACAATATTGGTGAGAAGCAACTAGAACCCATTAAAGGAAAAACAATATTAATGAAAAGGATCTAGCTGGTAGAATAAATTCATATTGGGATCAACTGACACAATTGTGTAGCTTTATCAAAGCTCAAATATTGCAGAGAAAGAAAAAGAAACTTAGAGGCTTACTTATATTGACCAGGCATGTGCTTTGGAAGGGAAATTAGGGTGTTAGTGAGATGACAGTGGAAGTGAAATGAACATGGGTCTATAATGAATTTGACATCAGTAGAAGCCAGAAAGAAGTAATGTGGTAGACTAAAAGGGAAGGGAAGATTAAACTGTGAAATAAAGATAAAAGAAATGATAAAAATGAAGACCAAGGTAAGATGATTTTGATCAGTTATAGGAGGTGGATGTTCTTTGTAATCACTGCAGTGGGATAATATTGTACCAATAGGTGGCTCAATAAGGTGGAAACAAATACCATGAAAAAGATATTTAGGAATGTGAATTCAAAAGTTAAAAGAGTCTTTGATGCAAATGATAATGTCCCCTGGGTTGAAAATAGGTAACAGAGGGAGAGAAAAATCTGGAATTCAAGTAATAAACTCACTAGGAATGTTGAGAAGTACGCTGGAAATATCAGCAGTAAGGGAGGCATGATCTTACTTGTAGAGTACTGTGAGAGAAAGAGGTCATCAAGAAAAGAGTTTAGGAAGATAAAAGCAGACTAACAGAACAAGGAGAGTGTGGAAGAGATCATAAATGTTGATAGAGATACGTGGAAAGACACTCTTGAGTTGACTGTGGATGGGTTCAAAGTCTGGACAAAAAACATCAGTGAATAATTTATCCATAATGTGACAAGTGTAGCAAACAGGAATTAGAGGCAGATAGTATAAATAAAATAAAATAAAATAAAATAAAATAAAATAAAATTCCTTTTTTGAGAGACTTCCAGGGAATATGGCAGAGTAGGATGACCCTAAGCTCACCTGGTCCCATGGATACAGTTAGATAATACTCACATCAGTGTAAATAACCCTCAAAATGGCACAAAGGCCTGGCAGAACAGACTCTCCACATCTAAATGTAGAAAAGAGGCCCCATTGCTGGAGTGACAGGCATAGTGGGGAGAGAGAAACAGACCCTCGTGCCAAACACTCTGGGTGTGGGGAGCCTGTGTGGGGAAGACAAGTCCCTATGGCATTTGGCTTTGAAAACCAGAGGACCTACCTTTGTGAGTATGTGTAATCAATGGAGCTTAACATCTGGAACTTTAGAGACCAGTGGACTAAGCTCTGGAAGTGTCAGAGGGTAATAGGAAACTTATTGCCTGCTCTTAAAGAGACAGCACAACAGCCTTGCTCAGATATAGCATAGAAGCAGCAGTTGTTTCCAACTCCAACTCCAATGCCTGGAGTATACTGGAAGGAGATTGATTTATTAATCTCATAGTCTCTACTAGAGAGGCAAGGATCTTTAGGAGGCTTCTCCAGGAACAAAGGAGGTGGTGGAGGCACCAAATCCCTCCCCCACCTCTCAGCTGAGACACATGGACACCTGTGGGAACCAGCAGAGCACCAACACTCTCCACCTAACTCACTAACAGCACGCCCTGCCCCCACATTTCCTGTGGACATGCCCCCTCTGGCCCTGCAATAGGAGTTTTCTACTGGTCCAGGTACCCTCCCACAACAGATCTGCACACACTTGCTAACACCACATGCCCTACCCCTGTGTTCTCCTACAGACCAGCCACCTCCAATATGCCCTTGGCTAGAGCCCATCCAAAGTAGTGCCATAAAACTGGC
Source organism: Phoca vitulina (assembly GCF_004348235.1). Taxonomy (NCBI): domain Eukaryota; kingdom Metazoa; phylum Chordata; class Mammalia; order Carnivora; family Phocidae; genus Phoca; species Phoca vitulina. The sequence continues at coordinate 16,500,168 of NW_022589718.1, forward strand.
AGTGTGCAAGCAGCCCCAACAGGGGTCAACCCCACTCCAAAGTGACTCCTGCCCCTGGGAGAAGAGGAGATAACTACATACACCAGTCCCACTGAGGACCCAGCAGTGAGCTGGGGGCAGACATCTGATATGACAGCAGACCCCACCCACCAATTAAAGTTTCTCAGGGGACAACATAAGGAAAGCCCCCTGCAGTTCAGTGGTACTACATCTCTGCCAAACACCTGTTCTGACTCAACTCAAGCTCATGGTGGCCTCAGACTGGTCCACTAACAACCCAGAGACCAAGCCATGTCCACAACAAGTAAAGAGAGCCATTGCAGATGTCTGAACTAAAGGAAAAAGCAGCTCAGCCACAACAGTCAGGTGTATGCAACACATATAGGAGATACCCCAGAAGTGCCAGTTTCTGGTAAATAAGGGAAATTGTGCTGCAGGGCACTAAAGGACCTCTTCTTAATAAGCCACTACTTTCAAGAGCAGGAGATATAACTGTCTTTCCTAACACATAGAAACAGACACAGAGAGTTAGACAAAAGAAGGAGACAAAAGAATATGTCCCAGATGAAAGAACAAGAGAAAATTACTGTAAAGGAGCTAAACAAAATGGATATAAGTAATATGCCTCACAGAGAATTTAAAGCAAGGGTCATAAAATACTCACTGGACATGAGAAGAGTGAAAGACCTCAGTAGAGACCCATAACAAAGAAATAGAAAATATAAAAAGAACAAATCAGAGATGAAGAACTCAATAACTGAAATTAAAAATATACTAGATGGAATAAGCAGTAGACTAGAGGAAGCAGAGGAACAGATCCATGACATGGAGGACAGATAATGGAAAGCATTGAAGCTGAACAGGAGCGAAAAGAAAAAATTAAAAATTAAAATAGATTAAGAGAATTCAGTGACACCATCAAGCATAATAATATTTGCATTTTAGGGATCCCAGAGGGATAAGAGAAAGAAAAGGGGGGCAGAACATTTATTTGAAGAAATAATAGCTGAAAACTTCCTGAATCTGGGGAAGGAAACCAAAATCCAGATCTAGAGGGAACAGAGAGCCCCCAACAAAATTAATGCAAGGAGGTCCACATGACACATAGTAATTAAAATGGCAAAAAGTAGTGACAAAGAGAAAATTTTAAAAGCAGCAAAAGAAAACAGTTACATACAAGGGAAACCCCATCAGGCTATCGGATGATTTTTCAGCAGAAACATTACAGACCAGAAGGAAGTGGCATGATATATTCAAATTGCTGAAAGAAAAAAAAAAAAACTGCAACGAAATATACTCTATCCATTATGGCTATTATTCAGAATAGAAGGAGAGATAAAGAGTTTCCCAGACAAACAAACGTTAAAGGAGTTCATCACCGCTAAACCAGCCTTAAAGAAATGCTAAAGGGGAATTTATGAGTGGAAAGGAAAGATCGTAAGTAGGAATAAGAAAAGTAGGAAACACAAAAGCAGTAAAATTAGGTAGATCTATAAAAGCAATTCAAGAGATACACAAAATAAAAGGATGTAAAGTATGATACCATATACCCGAAAAATGGAGAGGAGAGGAGTAACGAATGGGTTCAAATTTAAGCGACCATCAACTTAATATAAACTGCTATTTATATAACATGTTATATATAAACCTAATTGTAACCACAAATCAAAAACCAGTAATACATATGTAAAAAAATAAAGAGAAAAGAATCCAAGATTGTCACTAAAGAAAGCCAGCACTCTGAGAGAGAAAAGAGAAATAAAGGAGAGGAACAGAGAACAACTGCAAAATCATAAAACAAGTAACAAACTGGCAATAGGTACATACCTATCGATAATTACTTCGAATGTACATGGACTAAATGCTCCAATCAAAAGACACAGGGTAACACAATGTATAAAAAAGCAAGATCCATCTATATGCTGCTTACAAGAGACTCACTTCAGATCTAAATGCATGCAGATTGAAAGTGAAGGGACAGAAGAAGCATTTATCATGCAAATGGAAGTGAAAAGAAAGCTGGAATAGCAATACTTATATCAGATAAAATAGACTATAAAACAATGTCTTTAACAAGAGACAAAGAAGGACATTATATAATCATAAAGAGAACAATCCAAGAAGATATAACAATTTTAAATATTTATGCACCCAGCATGGGTGTACCCAAATACATAAAGCGGCCATTAAATGTTAAACATAAAGGAAGTAATTGATAGTAATACAATCATCATAGGGGATTTTAACACCCCACTTATATCAGTGGATAGATCATCCAAACAGAAAATCAACAAGGAAACAGTGGCTTTAAATGACACATTGAACCAGATGGATATAATGGATATATTCAGGACATTTCATCCTAAAACAGCAGAATACACATTCTTTTCAAGTGCACATGGAACATTCTCCAAAATAGACCACATATTGGGCCACAAAACAAATCTCAACAAATTCAAAAAGATCAAAATCATACCATGCATCTTTTCCAACCACAATACTATGAAACTAGAAATCAACCACAAGAAAAAAATCTGGAAAAAACACAAATACATGGAGGTTGAATAACATGATACTAAACAATGAATGGATCAACCAGGAAATCAAGGAATAAATCAAAAATTACATGAAAACAAATGAAAATAAAAACACAATGGGCCAAAATCTTTGGAGTGCAGTAAAGCTGTGCTAAGAGGGAAGTTTATAGCAATACAGGCCTAGCTCAAGAAGCAAGAAAAATCTCAAATACAACCTAACATTACACCTAAAAGAACCAGAAAAAGAAGAACCAACAAAACCCCAATCCAGGGGAAGGAAGGAAGTAATAAAGAATAAATTAAATAGAAATCAAAACAAAACAAAACAAACAAAAAAAGAACAGATCAATGAAACCAGGAGCTGATTCTTTGAAAAAATGAATACAATAGAAAAACCTTATGCAGACTCACCAAAAAAAGAAAGAAAGAAAGAGCAGAGAGAGGACTCAAATAACAAAATCAGAAATGAAAGAGGACAAATAACAGACACCATGGAGATACAAAGGATTGTAAGAGAATATTATGAAAAATTATATGCCAACCCACTGAACAACCTAGAAAATATGGGTAAGTTCCTAGAAACATATTACCTCCAAATCTGAATCAAGAAGAAATAGAAAATTTTAACAGACCAATTACCAGCAATGAAATTGAATAAGTAATTAAAAAAACTCCAAACAAACAAAATTCCAGGACCAGATGTCCTTGCAGGTAAATTCTACTAAACTTTTAAAGAATATTTAATACCTATTCTTCTCAATGTATTCTAAAAAATAGAAGAGGAAGGAAATCTTCCAAATTCATGTTATGAGACCAGCATTATCCTGATACCAAAACTAGATAAAGACACCACAAAAAAAAAGAGAACTACATAGATGCAAAAATCCTCAACAAAATATTAGCAGACTGAATCTAAAAATACATTAAAAAAGTAGTCATTTGCCACAATCAAGTGGGATTTATTCCTGGGATGTAAGGGTGTTTCAAAATTCACAAATCAATCAACGTGATACATCACATCAATTAGAGAAAGGATAAAAACGGATAAAAACCACATGACCATTTCAATAGACATAGAAAAAGCATTGACAAAGTGCAACATCCATTCATGACAAAACACCTCAAGAAAGTAGGTTTATAGGGAACATACCTCAACATAATAATGCCATATATGAAAAATCCACAGCTATCATCCTCAAACATGAAAAACTGAGAGCTCTCTCTCTAAGGTCAGGAACAAGACAGGGATGTCCACTCTCACCACTTTTATTTAACATAGTCCTGGAAGTCCTAGCCACAGAAATCAGACAGACAGACAGACAGACAGACACACGAAATAAAAAGCATCCAAATTGGCAAGGAAGAAGTAAAATTTTCACTATTTGCAGATGACATGATACTCTATATAGAAAACCCTAAAGACCCCACCAAAAAACTCCTAGAACTGATAAGTGAATTCAGTAAGGTTGCAGATACAAAATCAATATACGGAAATATGTTGCCTTTCTATACACTAATAATGAAACAGCAGAAAGAGAAATTAAGAAAACAATCCCATTTATAATTGTACCGAAAGTAATAAGATACCTAGGAATAAACCTAACCAAAAAAATTGTATAATTAAAAATTTTTTAGCCTCATCTTTCTTATGCTTACTTCATGACACTGCATTGGGAAATTTACTCAGTAAAGAGAGAAAACCAGTAAACTGAACATAGATCTAAGAATTCTTAAAAAAATTTCCTTAGAGCTCAGTTCTTGACTTTTAAAATTAAAAAAAAAAATTGCCCTCTGGCTTTTTCTTAAGTTGTAATTTTAGTTTAATGGAGGACATCACTTTCCAGCTATGATGGAAGATCAGTAGGTATGACAAGAACAACTGGGAAGCCAAATAAAAGCACAAAATATATCTGTTGGAAGGCATGAGGAGGCTATCAAAGCAGCCAGGCATTGAGGGGAAAAGACTCCAGAGAGAAGGAACCAGAACAGCATTCTGCAAGCTTCTTTACCCTCTGGGGCATTTATTCATTTTCAGAGTGGAGGAAAAGGCTGAAAACCCGAGAAGAGAAAGCAGAAAATCCAGTAGCACTTTTGACAATATCATGTGTACTGGAAGACAGAAACCTGAATTCCTTGTCAAATAGGACAAGACTTGAGGGAACAATAGCCTGAAAACATAGATGGTACAGAAATATGAAACTAAATTTTGAGCTTTTACCCTTCTAGGTATGAACTGTTTACTTACACTAAGTAAAACAATGAGACAAGACACTCAGAAAGCTTCTGGAAGGGAGAATAGAGGTTTTGGCAAGCTCACCATCTTGAAGAAACCAAATTTAGAGTTTAGGATATATCAGTTAGGTAGGGACAAAATCAACACTACAGAGTCTCAGGTGGGACTTCTAGAAAGTAATATCCTCAGAGTAAAGGCTGACCACAGATAGGCTGAGCACTAGAAAACTCCAACCTAGCCTAGAGTCAGTCTAGTCCTGTATTTGATCAAGAGAACCAGACACCAGTCTAGCTTCATATCAGAGGTTAAGATAAACAATTTCTGGGGTAATAAATGGCATACCGAACTTCTATAATTTTTATATATGACATCCAATAATCAATAAAAACTGTCCCCAAACATAAAAAAATAAGACCAAGAGCAAGACCACATGATAGAAAACACCCACAGGTGACCAAGGTATTGGAGTTATGAAACATAGGCTTTTAAGTAACTGTAGTTAATATGTTTAAGAGAATGGATATTCTCGATACAGAGTCTCAGAGAATAGTAATATATAACAGAATCAAATGGAAATTCTAAAATTAAATAATTCATTAACTGCACTTAATAAATAAGATTAACCACAAATTGAAATTAGAAAAAGATTAGTGAACCTGATAATGGGGCAGTGTTAAAAATGTCCAGTAAGAAGCACAGAGAGCAAATGCAGATGAGGCGTACAGATAAGAGTATAAGAGGCAAACGTATGTGGGATTGGAATCCCAGACAGAAAGGAGAGAATGTGGCACAAACTATTTTTGAACAGAAACGACTGAAGGTTTCCAAAACCAAAGAAACACTAAGCTATGAAAACAATAAACGCTGAAAACCTGTACGTGGAATGGATACATTAAAGTAAAAATTTGTAAAAAAAAAAAAAAAAAAAAAAAGACAGAAAAATATTAAAGTGATGAGGGAAAAGAGATGGAATGTATTCAGTAAGAAACATTCATAGTGACTTCCCAAGAGTCAAAAGAAACTGGAAAGATAGCTGTAAAATGCTGAAAAGAATTCCCCCAAACAAACAAACAAACAAACAAACAAAACAAACACCTATCTAGAATTCTCTAGTAGAAAAAATATCCCTCAAAGTGAGGTTATGTAAACTCATTTCCAAGCAAAAAAGAAAAATTGAGAGAATTTGTTGCTAGCAGACCTTTGCTAAAAGGAAAAGTACAGTAATTTCTAAAGCAATGGAACAATAATCCCTAAAAGAAACAAGGAAACACAAGGAGAAATGAAGAGCAATAGAAAAAGTGAAGGCATAGCCAGATCTACCTGAGTTATGACTCTACTGAGCAGTTATATATAAGGTCTCGTTTGGTTTAAATATACATATAAAATTAAACAACTCTACCCAGGAAGTGGGTAGAGTTGAAGGTCTTACATTATCTTATAAGAGGATACATTTGTTAATTTATATAACATTGCAGTAAGTCAAGTTATCTCAGAGAACCCTTAAAACAACAAAAACAACAACAAAAAAGCATAATTAAGAAGCTAATTGGTACAGTCACCTTCAAAAACAGTTTGGTACTTTAAAAATGTTGGATACATCTAAGATATGGTCCATCTCCTCCATTCCTAGATATTTAAGATAAAATTATTATGTTTTATATATTATAAATGTGTATACTAATATTTATTATATATTAAAGTATAAATCTATATAAAGGCTTGCATGTAATGTTCATAGTAACTTTAGTTGTAATAACCAAAACTGGAAACAACCCAAATGTCCACTAATAGGTGAATGGATGAACAATGATATATTTATATAGTGAATACTAAAAAAAAAAAAGAATGAACTATTAATAAATGCTACAATGTGAATGAATCTTAAAATAATTATGCTGAATAAAAGAAGGAAGACATAAAAGAATACCTATTATCTGGTGGCTTTTATATAAAATTGGAAAAATTCATAATAATTATTAATGAAGAGAACTAGGGTGGTCATTGTGAATGGGGAAGGAGTGGGAGAGACGGGCAGAAGGGAAAGATTTTGAAAAGGTCTGAGGAAGATTTTGGAGATGATGGATATGTTGATGAGTTCAGGGAATATACATATGTCAAAACTTATGATATAAGCAAATGTGTGGACCTCATTATATGTTAATTATCTCAAAATTATTTAAATAAGATGTCTTCATTATAAAATGTACTTACAAAAAATCTACAGCATCTATACTGATTTTTCCTTTTGAAATAGAGAAGACAATGCCTGATACCACTCTTACTAAACATTTTAGAAAATGTTTATTTTTTTAGAAAATTTAAAAAATATATCATTTTTTGTGGCACTTGGGTGGCACAGTTAGTTAAGCATCTGACTCTTGGTTTCAGCTCAGGTAGTGATCTCAGGGTCATGAGATCAAACCCCACGTTGGGCTTTGCATTCAGTGCGGAGTCTGCTTAAGACTCTTTCTTTCTCTGTCCTTCCTCTCTACATGCTCTCTCTCTCTCTCAAATAAATAAATATATCATTTAAAAAATATATCATTTTTAATCTCACTAAAAAATATCATTACGTAGACAAGAAAACCTTTACACAGAAAGAAAACCACAAATTATCAAGAGACATTATAGAAGGCCTAAGTAATGGTATGATATACAATGAATAGGAAGACTCAATCTTTTACTGATGTCAATACTCTCCACATCAGTCTGGAGATTCAATGTATTAACATTAAAAATTTCAGCTGCAGTTTTTGAAAATTTACAATCTATTGTAAAAATTTCATATTAAATAAAAGCACCAGCAATGACCAGGCAATCTTGAAGAATAATAACAAAGTTGGAAGACTTAGACAACCATATATTAAGACATACAGCTATAGTTAAAGTTAATAGGGCACAAACAGAAAATTCAAGACCAGTGTGTAGAATAGAGGACCCACATATCACTTGATTTAAATAACGGTGACTCTTTAGCCAACTGGAAAATGATGGTCTTTTCAATACATTGTTTTAATCAATTGGATGCCCATTTAGAAAAAAAAATGACCCTTTTTCACACCATTAACAAAATAATCCCAGATGATTTGTTGATATAAATATGAAATTTAAGATAATAATACTTCTAGAACAAAAGATCTAAGAATATATAAATGACCTTGAAGAAGGAAACATTTCTTGAACAGGGAAAGAGTTTTAATCATAAAGTTAAAAACTGGCAAATTGCACTACGTAAAAGAACGGACTCCTCTTCACTAAAAGAAACCAAGAGAGAGAAAAGGTAAGTCACAGAGTGAAAGATGTTTACAAATCATATATCTGACAAAAGCCTTATATGTTGAATAAATAAAGAACTCCTAAATAAATAAATAAAAGGAAACCCTATAGAAAATGAGCAAAAAGTGGAATAGGTCCTCATACAAGAGGATAAACAAATAACAATAAATATATTGTTTCTCAGTTGTATCAGTCATCAGGAAATTATAACTTAAAAATACAATGAGGTACTATTACATACACATAATGTAATAAACATTCAAACCTCATTGTTGATACGGTACCTCCCCAACATAGAAAGCACTGAAAACTTTAAGATCTGAATTCTTCTCTACTCTTTGCTGTAACTTTTGAATATGGCTTTTAATTGTGTTCTGTCTCAAAAATAAATAAAAAGTTATAGTTTTGTTGTCTGGAAGAATAATCAGATATTGACAATGGAAGAATTATTATAATTCAAGACTCTGTGAATCACATCATATGGTTGTGAACAGAAGTATGGCAGGGCATAAATAATCATTTACCCCAGATTTCATCAAAGTTGACATGGGCAATATATGTATCCATTGTCTCCATTTATCTAACTAGCCTGTTAATATCATGTCTCCCATAGCTAAGGAGGAGAACTGTGGTTTGGATTTCCTACTGTCAAAGCTTTAATAGTACCTTTTATTTTCAGAGCAGTTACAAAAATGTTTGTTCTGTTTCATTTGCAATGTTCATTTTGCTGAAAAAACTTCAGGAAAAAAACCTGGAGTAATTAAAATATTTGGATAAAATGTTATATATATATATATTTTATTCTCACAGAGAACTTAGCATTTAATTGGACTTTGATGCATTCTACTGCAGCTGTTTCCATCCCCTTCAGCAAAACATGTTCATATTATAATGTTACTGCTTTCACTAGGAACATTTTGGTTTTGAAACATACAAGTGGCTTTTCCATTAAATTATAGACTCAGCCTAAATGTGCTATATTTTCACTATGGAATGAGGACTACTGACTCATAATCAGTAGAGCTAGACTGGAGTTGGTTTTCACCAGCTTTTTGTCCTCTCAAGACTGTAAGCTTCAGAGGTGGGACATGTGAGTATGTGTGTCTCAAATTATTTCTCAAGAGAATTGAAGATAACAATCCTCTTTCAGGCATGTATTCTTTTGATCAATTGTCCTCAATATGGGCTATACATTAGACTCTCATGGGAAACTTTTAAAACTCCCCATGACCAGGTATCACAGTAGACCAATTAATTTTAAAATACAAAGTGTAGAGCTCGGGCATCAGTATTTTTTTTAAAGACTCTGATAAGTTTCCAATGTGCAGGTAAAGCTGTCATCCATATCTTTAGATGCTTTGGTGAGCAGTTGTTTCACCTGGCATAGGGAGTGATAACCTGTTCTTTAACAGATATTAAAGTAGATGTTTCAGAGAGAAATACCTTGTGCAAATTTCTGTTTTGAATCTCTCTCTTACTATAATAGTGAGAGCACCAAACTAGAAGGTTCAGATTTTCTGGTTATAAAGAAAATCTATCCACCTCAGAGGGGGTCAGTTCTATTTAGAGAAATCTACAGGTCCCATTCATGACTAAAAAGTACCGGGCAAATGTTAACAGCAGACTAGTCAGCCATTCATAGGGAGAGGAGCCTAAAGCAGAAGACGTAGGATCCGTACATGCTGCTGAGGATGGTTCCAGAGGTTACTTAGGTCCTGACATGGGGACATCTCACCTCCAATGACTGAGTGAACTGAAGTGATATACTCTATAGAATACTGAGAGATAATGGGCTTTGTGATGCCTTAGGAAACTATAAAAATTGCCAGACTTGAAGATCCTGTCTTCCATTTTATGGATGACATAAAGTTGATGCTGTTTAACTGGAAATATTTCTCTTTCTCAACATAAAGTTAAGGATATTCATTAATGGAGTTAAGATCTGTCAGGCAGAATTTTTGGAAGTTTCAAAAAATGTTGAGGGACTGGCTGTAGCTCAAATTAAATATGGTACAGCCCTTCTATAAAGTAATCTCCATGGCAAATTTTGTTTTGGGAATTCCTGACACAGGATTCTGAAAAACTAAATTTATTTGTCCTAAAAAGTCTATTAAAATGCTCTTTCTATATAGGGCTTTTTCTGGAAATTATTATTTTTTTGCCTTAACCTTTGCAGTTAAGTAATTTGGATCCCTTCTCTTGAAATGGAAGGTCCAGCGAGGTCATGCGTCATCAGTCCCAAACAATTTAGGATGACTCATGCAATGTCATCACTTCTAATTCACCTCAGGCAACTCATCTTTCAGTCACATTCTTATATGATCATCATCTGAATGTTCCCATTTTTAAAATTATTTAAAAATTTCTATTGTATGAACATAACTTTTTATTTTATTTAAAGATTTTATTTATTTATTTTGAGAGAGAGAGCGTGTGTAAGTACATGAGTGGGGGCAGGGGCAAAGGGAGAGGCAGAGAGAGAAAGAATCCCAAGCAACCTCCCCACTGAGCATGGAGTAGGACACCAGGGGCCAAATTCCACGATGGTGCAGCCCTGACCTGAGCCAAAATCAAGAGTCTGGCACTCAACCAACTGAGCCGCCCAGGCACCACTGAACATAACCTTTCAAAAGCACTCCCCCCACCCCTTCCCAGGATACCCTTCCATCTTCTTGGAACCTTGTGAGCAGGTACCTCCTCTCACCATCTATCAATCTATTCTTGTCTTCACCCTCCCTGAAGTTCAATTTAGATTCCAAGGCTCATTTTTAAAATTTACTCCTATACCATTATTCCAATGGCCTTTAACCCAACAAAATGCCAAGTCTTAATGAGCTCTAGACCCTATATTCTCAGTACTTCTACTTGAGTGGTTGATGACATCTAGAGAAAATGGATGACAGGTTTCATTATAGACCATGACTACCAACCTCAATCTGACATATTGTACCGCTAGTCACAACTGACATATCTTTCTAGCTAGCTCAATAGTTTGTATTTGACAATGATATTTAAAAGTGATTACTGGTAATTCTCTAATTTAAAAGACCCTTAACTTCCCTTTTGTTCTCATACAATGATCCTTCTTCCTATGACACAGGAAAGGTAAATATATGTTATTATTTTGCTAACTATCATATTGACAAAACCAGCTGTGGCTATACCTACTTTTTTCAAATTCCTTCATGTTACAACAGAAGAAGTTCTCTCCTTTATCCATGTCTAATTCTTTTATGTGTAGCCTGGGTTCTGTCACTTCTTACCTTGATGAATTGTCATTTATCCTCCCTCTTATAAACCTCTAACTTCTCTCTTATCAGCATTTATTACATATACACAAATCACCAGGAAGGAGTTTGGCACGTTCAAGGAGCTGTAATACTATGAGCTGGGCAGAGAATGGCATGGGATGAGTTTAGGACATGGGAAGGGGAATGCTCTTCAAAGGACTTAAAGGCCATGTAAAGTTTAGATTTTATTCTCAAAATAGGAGACTCCATTGGAAGTTTCTAAGAAAGGAAAAGATATGATCTGGTATAGATTTTAAAGAGAGCACTCTGTATTTTGAAGAGAAGGAGAAGGAAGATAAGAGCAGAAGGGATAGAGCAGTTAGGTGGGTGTTGTACTAGTTGAGACAAGAAATGCTAATGCTAGCCCAGGAGTGGTAGCCGAGAGACAGATGTGCCATTGATATATTTTAGATATATGTTCATGGAGAGACTAAATGCAATTGCAGGTGGATTGGATATAGGTTGGGAAGGAAAGGAAACATCTGGAGATCAGAAGAGAAGTATGAATTGGGAACACAAATTTGAAACCTGCTATATGGTATAGTATAGTGTGTCTGAACCCTGACTGCCATTAGAAATAATAGAGAAACATACAAACAAGAAGAACAAAGAACAAAATTAAAAAGCAATGTCTCCTCCCTCAACACACACACAGATTCTTAGAACCTTTCCCCAAACCTTTTGATTGAATTGTCATGAGGGAGAGAGGCTTAGTCACCGGTATTTTTTAAAGACCCAGGTAATTGTAATGTGCAGTCGGTATTCAGAGATACTGCTATGAATAGTAAAGAAGGTCATGGCAATAGAAGGCATCACCAAGAAAGAAATTAGTGTTAGAGAGGAAAGAGGACCAAGGCAGGGCCTAGTAGAGTATCAACACTTAGATACTGGTTACAGGAACAGAAAACAAGAATAAAAAAAAATCCAAAGTGGAATACTCTGAAATTAAGATATCATGGAAGCCAAAGGGGTGGGGGTACAGGGGTAGGGTAATGGTTCAAAAGAAAGAATTAGCAAGCAACTGAATGCTGTTGAGAGAATGACAGGGGCACTCTATACATAACTTGCAAAGATAGAGGCAGGAGTGGCTTTGACAAGAACATTTCTTTTTAAAGATCTATTTATTTGAGAGAGAGAGTGTGTGCATGTGGGGGGGGGGCGTTGGGAGAGGGAGAGAGAGAATCTCAAGCAGACTCCCCACTGAGTGTGGAACCCACATGGGGCTTGATCACACTACCCTGAGATCATGACCTGAGTGGACGCTTAACTGACTGAGTCACCCAGGCGTCCCAAGAATGTTTCTACACAGTAGTTACAGGCCAGATTGGCATGGATCTAGGTGAGAAAGTGGGATTGATGGCACAGAGAACTCTCTCAAGATGTTTTGCAAGAAGGGAGACAGGTAGATATAAGGGAGAGGATGTGAAAGCAAGTAAGGGTTTGTATTTGTCTTGATAAAAAGTAGAAAGCATTAGAACATGTATCTAGGCTGATGTGAATGATCCAGTGTCAAGGAGATTGACGTAGAAGAGGTGAGAGTAGATGGAATAAAGAGGTCCAGTTGAGTTTGGCCTTTCAAAGAAATGGAAAAAAGGAAGAGGGTGGGGGTGCAGGTAGGTTTTGCTGCAATGGTAGGAAGATGAAGGACTTCGAATCAGGTAGTTCTTTGATCTCATTGAACATGATGTGAAGTTTTCAGTGGATGGTGAGAGTTGTAGGAGAGTTATGAGAGATTTTTAGGAAAGTAGGCATAAAATCGATATTTCTGGGATATTTATATCTATAATGAGAATGCCATGTGGTATTGTGCTCTTCAAGCTTATTATCATAAATTTAAAGTAAAAATAGCCTCTGTGTGTGTGTGTAAGTATTTTCCAATAATGTTCAGTGTTTCTGGAAAAGGCAGAGAGAAAACACAAGTCTATTTATTCTGGATTTTTTCTTTTTTTAAGATTTTATTTATTTATTTGAGCACGTGTATGAAAGAGAGCATGAGCGGGGGGGTGGGGGTGGAGGGCAAAGGGAGAGAGAGAAACAGACTCCCCGCTGAGCAGGGAGCCCAACAAGGGGCTCGATCCCATGACCTGAGATGACCTAAGCTGAAATCAGACACTTAATGGACTAAACCACCCAGGTGCTTCTTCTTCTTCTTCTTCTTTTTTTTTTTTTAAGGCAAGTATGATAGATGAAAGAAGATCAAGAAAGTAGAAGTCATTATTTCCCAGAGAGGAATTACAATAATGCTTTATAGAATTTAGACTGGTAAAGATGGTAATGGAAATCTGAAAATAGTGGGGTTTACAAATATATCTCAATAATTAGTCATTGTGACCTTGGAATATTTGCACACTGTGAAGTAGAAGAACAAGAGGGAATACTTGAAATGTTTGTATGTATGTATGTTTTATATTTAGGTACACATTACCGTGTGAACAAAGTATTCATTTGTCTGGTATAAATGTCCAGGAGTGCAATTTCTGGGTCATATGGTAGTTGCATATTTAGTTAAGAAACTGCCAAAATGTTTTCTAGAATGGCTATATCATTTTACATTCTCACTAGCATTATATGAGCAATATAGCTTCCCCACATCCTCACCAGCATTTGGTGTTGCCAATTTTTAAATTTTATCTACTATGATAGGTACATAATGATACTGTAGCTTTAATTTGCATTTCCCCAATGGCTAATGGTGTTGGACATCTTTTCATGAGTTTATTTGCCATTTATATATTTCTTCAGTGAAGTGTCTCTTCATGTCTTCTGTTCATGTTCTTATGGACTGTTTTTTTTTTTTAATTTTACTGTTGAGTTTGAAAGTTCTTTATATGTCCTAGACATTAATCCTTTGTCAGATATGTGGTTTGCAAATATTTTCTACCATGCTATAGCATTTCATCCTTTTAACAATGTCTCTAGCAGAGCACAAATTTTTAATGTTGATGAGGTTCAATCCATCAATTTTATGAACACTATGAATTTTAATTTTGGTGTCAGTAGTAAGAATGCCTAGTCCAACATCCTATGTTTTCTTCTAAAAGTTTTATAGTTTTACATTTTACATTTAAGTCTGTGATGTATTTTGAGTGTTTTTTGTTTGTTTGTTTGTTTAAAGATTTTATTTATTTATTTGACAAAGAGATAGAGAGAGCCAGAGAGCACAAGTAGGGGGAATGACATAGGGTGAAGAAGAGGCAGACTCCCTGCTTCTCCCATGAACCCTGGGATCATGACCTGAGCCGAAGGCAGATGCTTAACCAGCTGAGCCACCCAGGCGCCCCTTGAGTGTTGTATGTTTTTGTTTTTTGTTTTTGTTCTTTTTAAGTAAGGTGTGAGGCTTAGGTTGTGGTTGTTCTTTTTTTTGCCTGGAGATGTACACTTGCTCCTTTGTCAGAAAATCATTGAATCATATTTGTGTGATAAATGTGTACTCTTTGAAATAAAGATTTTAAGGTCTATTTTTCCATGAAGGAAATATCAAGTGGACAATATCTTGAGGGTGGATAGATGCAGTAGAAAACTAGTTCTCTGTAAATTAGAAAATCATTGAATCGAAAGTCTGAGGCTTTGTGGGGGGGGGGTGGTTACTATAAATATTTTAAAGGCACTGATAATATTGATGAGAGCTGAATGAGAAGTGACCAGGAGATCAATCGATGGTAACAGTCAGGAGGGATGATATCATATCTGAAACACATAAATTTCAAAGGGCCAGTGCAGTCTGCTAAAGAGAAGAGGAGCCATGGCTGAAAAATAGCTGTGCAGAATTTAAGGGGAAAAAATTCCTCTTGAGATTGTCTCAAGGAATGGTTAAGTGTCACTCAAGGCAAGAGCACTTAAAGGGCACTTCTGAGGAAAGACTGAGGATGGAATAGAGTTTGCTCATCAGAGAGAGAAGTTTCTGGAGAAGAGAAGTATTGGGAACAGGAGAGGGATTGGGAGATGGTGTCAGAGTTAGAGGCAGTGGTCTGGCATTGAGAGTACAGGTGGTAACAAATAACAGAGAGAGGCTAGGTTTCCAGGAGGGTCTGAGGGAAAGAGTTTTGTGGGACATGATAGGCCATTTCTGAGATGTTCTGTTCTCAACATGGTCTAAAGTGATCTAATGGCCTACTCCCACACCCTTGCAAGCACAACTGCTTGTTCTCCACCTCCCTTACCTTGGTAAAGGGCGCCATCTTGCATGCTGTTGCTCAAGCCATGAATTCAGAGTCATATCAGAATAGATGTTCCTCACACACGTATCTAGTCTTGCTCATTCCACTTCCAAAATATTTCTAAAATTCATTTAAATTCTCTGTATTCTGACTGCTTGCAACCTAATTCAAACCATCGTTTTCCTCCACCAGATC
Organism: Phoca vitulina; assembly: GCF_004348235.1. Taxonomy (NCBI): domain Eukaryota; kingdom Metazoa; phylum Chordata; class Mammalia; order Carnivora; family Phocidae; genus Phoca; species Phoca vitulina. The sequence goes on from NW_022589718.1 coordinate 16,515,856, forward strand.
ACACTCAATTAAACTTTTGCCCTCTAAAAATCCATTATTAATCACATTTCAGCCAATGTAATATTTTAAAAGTTAAAATTGGATCATTTTATTCTCCTGGTTAAACTATGCAATTGCTTCCTCTTGTTCTTAGGATAAAATCCAAAATCTTTAAGTGGCTTACAAGGCAATGCATTAGGTCATTTTGCAGAATCATCATCTTAACCCCCCCTCCTTTCCACAATCTCTGCTCCAGCTGCACTGGCCTTCTCTTACTTTCACCAAATTGCCACGTGTGTTGTACTCAGGATTTCCATATTCACTCTTCCCTGTTCTTGGAAAATACTCCCTGTTTCTCTTTAGTGAGGTTACCAGATTTAGGAAAAATATATAGGATATTTAGTTGAATTTGCATTTCAGATAAATAGCAAGTCATTTTTTAGTGTAAGCCTGTCCCATGCGATATGTGGGTGGCTTGCATTTTATTTGGCAACCCTATTTCTTAGTCTATCCAATTCCTCACTTTTCCAAATTTCAGTTTAAATATTACCTCCTCCCTAGTCTTGTCAGACTAATTTAGGTTTCACTTCTTACATATTCTCATAATATGCAGTATGGATATTTATGTAATATCTGTCTTCCTCATTAGATCACAGGCTCCATGATATAAAAATAATGTTCAAAAATAAATAAATAAATAAAAATGTTTGTCCTGGGGTGCCTGGGTGGCTCAGTCTGTTAAGCGTCTGACTTCAGCTTAGGTCATGATCCAGGGGGGTCCTGGGATCCAGGTCCACATCAGGCTCTTTGCTCAGGGGGGAGTCTGCTTCTCTCTCTGCCCCTCCCCCTGCTCATGCTCTCTCTCAAATAAATATATAAAGTCTTTAAAAAAATAATGTTTGTCCTGGTAATTATCTAGCATAATATTGACACATGATAGGAACTCAATAAATATTTTGGAATGAACTTTTAGCAAATAATAATGGAACATGGAACAGTGTGGAGTATTACATGTGCAATAGACAATGAGCTAATCCCGTGCTTACATTCCAGTGTTAATAAACATCAACTGAGTTATCTTGGGTAAATCTGTTTGTGCCACAAAAAGTTGGAATGATAATACCCGAATTACAGGGCTGTTGTGAGCATTAACGGTAAAGGGACATAATAAATGTTCAAACAAACGTATTGTTTTCTTCCTTCCTTCTCAAATTTAAAGAACTTTGAGACAGCCTCATCATCCTTCACCTTTTGTGAGTTATTCAAAAGTCCCCTCTGATGCACATCCCTTCACATTGCAGTAACCCATATGCTAAGCACTTTCTCTCCCTTGCCTTCTTATTCTGTGGACTCACAGATGGGGGCTCCCTTTAACTCACAAATATCTTCTCTGCCACAAGTCTGCTGTGGTAAACACACATGAGGAAGTGAGGGTTTGGCCCTTTGGGGTCCATGTACATGAAATTGCTTTATGTTTTTTTGGTTTTGCTTTATCTTTAGTTACTCCTCATGCCCAGTTGTATGTGGCATGATCGTAGAGCTGCAGCTTTCCCCAAACCTTCCTATAGCACATCAAATGACATCTACTCTGCAGTCTTGAAATTCCCTCCTTGTCCCAAGTTCATAGGCAACTGGTGCTGGAGTACTGCTTCTGTCTCCTCAATGTTTTGAGTTCCTTCCCCTCCACTACAGATCTTCCATGAGTCCAGGGTACAGCGTAAGGGGCAGATGGAATGAAAATGGAATTTGTTGTGTCATGCTTCCTTGTCAATATTCTGTGCCTCCTGTAGGAGTGATAGACAAGAATTTGTTGTTTCCATTTATACTAGTCCATATGGATAGTCACGGAGGAAAAGAACATGACACTTGAATTCTTAATTTAACAGAGACGAGTTCCTCACAACTGTCTTGCCACACTCTCCATTTTCTATTCTGTTCTTTCCTTCTCCCTTCCTTGCTTGTCTTCTTATTTCCACTATTAAATCCTCCTTCCTTTCTTTTCTCCCTGTCATTTTTCTACATTGCATCATCTTTCCCTTTCTCTCTTCCTATATCTTCTTTCTCCTTTTCCCCTTCCTTCCATATTATAAGAAAATTGATGCCTTTAGACTTGTAACTGTAATTTTTAAAGATTTTATTTATTTATTTGATAGAGAGAGACACAGCGAGAGAGGGAACACAAGCAGGGGGAGTGGGAGAGGGAGAAGCAGGCCTCCCACTGAGCAGGGAGCCCGATGCGGGGCTTGATCCCAGGACCCTGGGATCATGACCTGAGCCGAAGGCAGATGCTTAACGACTGAGCCACCCAGGCACCCCTTGTAATTGTATTTTTATAAAGTACCCAATGTAAGAATCGATACATCTCTAGATCAGTCAGAGAGCTGGAGATCTTCCCAGATAAAACTCTGCTGAGCCCAGCCCTGAGTCACCGCAGCCCCTTTCCCATCAACTGCAACATAGCTTTCTGCTCTGTGTCTGTGCTCATATAATCCATTAGCTGTTAGCCCAACACTACTACACTGGAAGGCATCCCAAGAAATGTAATGAAAGACTACGCTAATTTCACCTAAAGTGTGAGATCACAAAGTAGCACCACCAAAACCTGAAAACTCCTATCCAGCAATTCCCAGTCCTTTTCTCCAAAATACTGGTTGAAAAATCTTAGTGCACTGTCAAATACATGATGTGATAAGACAGGTGAAAAATGACCTTGTCTTAAATGAATACACTGTGTGCATGCGCATGTGTGTGTATGCGTGTATGTGTGAGTGTGTGTATTTCTGTGTGTCTGTGTCTGTGTGAGTGTGTATGGCGAGATGATTATTATACTGCCTTTGGCTTTAAACTACTCCTGCACTTCCCCACTGTGACAGGTAGAAGCTGGTGCTTTATTAATTTACATCTAAAACCTTGCACAGCTGGGGATAACACGTGCATTTCCTCCAACTGCCAAAGCAACCTGGAGAGATCCACTAGTGAGGGCAGCAATTTTCCGAGGCTGTGGTATCATCACTGAATGTCCAGTAATACTGCAAGAAGATGCCTGTACGGGAAATAGGCAACAACCTCTATATAAAATAGAATGATCCCAGCGATAACCAGGCAGATTAATAAATCGCTTTTACAACAGAAACACAGGAACATGGGAAGGGAGGTCAGCATGTTGATGCCCTCAAGATGTGCTGAAAATGAGAAAAACGGCAAGTAATTTTGTAAGCCCTTATCATGGAAATCACATGTGACCAGGGAATGGTTCACGGTCTCAGATTGAGGCCATCTGATTTCTTCTCCCTTTATTGCAGTCTTCTCTTTAAATTTTCCCTTTCAAAAGCAGTGTTGCTTGGGGAGCCATCTCCTTTCAATCATTTGTAGGATTTTCAAGGCTGGCACCTTGTTTGGAATATGTAAATACAGGTATATATTATACATATTATATTTAGGCAAGAAAGATGGACCTACCTTCCCCAATATCACATACTAGGGACATTCCCATAGTTTCAGAAGGTTTGCCTTTAGAATAGATATTTTTTTCCTCAGAAACTTAAAAAAATAATTAAACCAAAGGAGTTCCATTCCAGAAATTACTCCTTCTATTTAAGCTACTCCTTTTTTTTTTTATCAGAGTTCAGTTCAAGAAACAGAAAGCACTTTAAGAATTTTAAACAAGAAGGAATAAGAAATACAATATAAAGAGGACTATAGTACAAAGAAGTGGGCATTTACAAAATGGGAAGAAGGACTTGAAGGAAAGAACTCTAAGCAGGACCCATAAGGATGACTTCTAGAACAACTCAGGATGGGCTCATCATGAAAGCAACTTCTAAGGTTGTTGCTGAAGCTAAGCCAGAATCAGGAGCCTTTTCCCACAGCCTCTGAACAGCCCAGGAGCTAGAGAACGGATATCCCTAACTGCCATCCAGGGACTGGACAGATAGGTAGAGAAACCACATAGCTTTCTCTATACACAGGAAGATGGAGCAGTGCTGTCTAAGAAATAAAATGAGAGGCACATTTGTCATTTCAAATTTTCTAGTAGCCTCATTTTTGAAAAGGTAAAATGAAAGCATGAAATTAATTTTAACTGTTTGATTTAACCAAAACTGAAGCACTTCAAAATATAATCCATATAAAAATGTATGGAATACTTTATTCTCTCTCTTGCTCACTTTTTTTTTTTTTGTACAAAGCCTTCAAAATCCACTGTGTATTTTATAGTTACAGAACATCTTCATTTGGACTAGGCTCAATTCGAATGCTCAGGACCCACATGGGGCCAGAGAGTATTGAGCAATGTGGGGCTGGGAGAGGATGCTTCTCTGCTGCTGCAGAGAAAGCTTTGTTTGCCCTGCCTACTTCTTTTTTTTTGTTATGTTAATCACCATACATTACATCATTAGTTTTTGATGTAGTGTTCCATGATTCATTGTTTTCATATAATACCCAGTGCTCCATGCAGTACGTGCCCTCTTTAATACCCATCACCAGGCTAACCCATCCCCTACCCCCTCCCCTCTAGAACCCTCAGTTTGTTTCTCAGAGTCCATCGTCTCTCATGGTTCATCTCCCCCACGTACTTCTAAGCAGAAGCAGACAAAATGTGACAGGGTGATAGCTTCTGCCTCAATTTTGCCTTCCAAATCTCCTGCCATGCAGATGATTGGCAGATCTAATTTGCCTCCAGAACCCTTCCTTCAAAGGAATCTGGAAAATGTGTTCTTTCTGTTTGTTTTGATTTCTTAAGTCCTCAGTGAGAAGAACAGAGAAATGCAGGTTGAGTAAACTAGTGTACAGTATCCAGTAGTTCTTTGCAAAAAGGGGAAGAACAATTCTATGGGAATCTAAACATCTCACTTCTGTCATCCTCCAAATACTTTAGGATATGTTACTCTAAGAAAACCCAACAGTTCATTTTCCTTCTATTTTGGAGCTCATTGTGTCATTAAGCAAGACCTGTTTCATAACATTTATTGTGTTTTTATAAGCAGGAACACAATGATGTATCTCTATTAATGTCTCCTGTAACTTACTCTGTCCTAAAGTTACCCCCAACATGCAATTTTGCAGGTTCTGGTCACAACTCAGAAGAGAAGCTTTTCTAGTTTTTCTTAGGAATCCTACACAAAAAGTCATAGGCATGAAAAGTAAATCCGTTTTTAAATATTTAGATTGTTTACAGCATGTATACATTCTTGGAAATTACATGGGTCTGACTGGGTAATTCAACCTGACTTTGTAGCTAGCATGACTCATTATAATGCACAGTAGCAATGGAGAAACAAGAAAATAAGATGCAGGCTTCTGGTAAAGATGCATATTATGAGAATAGAGGAGCTCTTAGGGATTATTTATAACAAAAGTAATGAAATGTTAGTGAAGTTTAGGGCACATTTTCTGAGAAAAAATATGGTACTATAGTAAAGGAGTCTACAGTCCCATCTGCCCAAAATCCAATCAATGAGACATTACACCCTGCATCTTCACTCCCACACTCAACGCTTTGATTTATCGCCTCTGTTCAGTGCAAGAATGAGCTAGGAGCTTGAAAACCTGGATAATTTATTCCTTTCAGACACCCAGAGTTTAATAAAAATCTAGGCCTATCTCCAAGTCATAAATAGTAACTTTAGATCATCTGGCAAGGTCTTGTACATTGTAGGTGTGCTGTGTACACATATTGGGTAAATCCTCAAGTTCATATACAATTTGTTAAAGTGAGCACACACTAGTTTAAAAAAAAAAAAAGAAACTGATACTTAATGCCAAATGAATAACAGAAGATGTTCGAAAAGAGCACATGCTAGGCTGGTGCTTTCAGGGAAGGGTTCATTAGCACCACTTCTCTCCCATGAAGTTGACATCTCCAAAATTTCTTCATCATGCTTCTTTATGGTCTTTGCAAAGTGACCTTTTCCATGACTGTGGTTGCAATTAGTATTTTCAGGCACTGGACTCTAAAATCTATGCCTTTAACTTGGCTTCTCTGTTAAAATTCTCTTCTACATTCCAGGTTCATATTTCCATCTGATGGATGATCATCTCCAGAACATTTTCTGGCAGGCAAAAACACTAAGTCCAGAATGATCCTTTTCCTTGTACCCAATGTAATCCTTTCTGAGTTCACTATTTTTGTGTATTAACATCACAAGAAATACTTATCTTCCTGCCCACGTTGAAACCTTTGAATAATCTTGATTTCTTTCTCCTTGTTCCTTTGTGCTGAACTACTAATTTAATCCAATAAGTTATTTTTAAATATTGTATTCACATCCATTTTTCTTTCCTCTATGAAAGTTACCATTCTATGCACACATTTTAGTAATTTTTTTAAAAATATACCATAACAATAGATTTTGTCCATCTAGTGTACAGTTCTACAAATTCTAGCAACATGTATAGATTTGTGTAAACACCTTCATCATCGTCAGAGTTCAGAACAGTTCCATCACACCAAAAAAATCTTTTATGCTATTTCTTGGAAATTATACCTTCCCCAATTTCTAACCCCTAAGAACTACTTACCTCTTTTCTATCTGAAGTTTTGTCTTCTTTAGAATGCCATAAAAGGAATCCTACAATATACAATCCTTTGAAACTGTTTTCTTTTTTTTAAATTTAATTTAATTTTATTATGTTATGTTAGTCACCATACAATACATCATTAGTTTTTGATGTAGTGATCCATGATTCATTGTTTTCATATAACACCCAGTGCTCCATGCAGTACGTGCCCTCCTTAATACCCACCACCGGGCCAACCCATCCCCCCACCTCCCTCTCCTCCAAAACCCTCAGTCTGTTTCTTGGAGTCCATAGTCTCTCATGGTTTGTCTCCCCCTCTGATTTCCCCCCCTTCATTTTTCTCTTCCTTCTCTTGATGTCCTCCAAGCTATTCCTTATGTCCAAAGACACAGATGTAGTAAAACTGTTTTCCTTCACTCAGCAGAATGAATACCTTTGAGATCCATCCAAGTTGTAGCAAGTATCAGTAATTTCTTTCTTTTTAGTGCTGAGTAGTATTTGCATGAATGGATTTACCTCCGTTTACTTGATCATCTTCCATAATACATGAACCTTATGTACTCTGCTGTTGAAGGGCCCTTACAATATGTTCTCCACTTGCAGGCATGGTTCCCTTGACTCTCTTCCTTGTACGATTTTGATCAGAATGACTGTGTTCAGTTATGTCATTATATTAAATACTTCTTTTTTCTTTTATAAGGTTTTTTCCAGTTTAAAATAACTTACCCCTTAATTTCCATCCTATTAAAATTTAACCCATTTGTCAAGACCATTTTCCAGGAATCTTTTTCTGAATCTTCTGAAGAGTTTGTCTCTCTGAAGACTTTATGTAGTGCTTGGATTGACTGACACTTATGTTGATTTATAGCCATGCTTGTCTTACAGATTGTACATGCAGATAAGAGATGACTCATAAAGTAAACATGATGTCTGAGAGTAAATGTTAGAAACCAAGACATAGTGGATCATTAGACATAAGTAAAATCTCTTCGACTAGAATTTCCTAAAGGTTTTCACAAAGTTGAGTGAATGTAGATTTATTTAGCCTTCTGCAAACATTAACACTTTTTGATGTCTCTTTTTTGAGGGATTTCTATTGAAGATCCATTCAAATACCTTCTGACAGGATAAGTTCTCTGCCTTACTAATGAGATAGGCCCCATCTTTGGTCTGAAGTTCAGTTATATCCTCACTGGAAAAATGTCTCTAACTCATATAATTTGGGTCCATTAAAATTTGATTTGCATGTTTAATTACATTTTTCTTTTTTTTTTCTTTCTGTATTAGTTTGCTAGTATTGCCATAACAAAATATCATAGACTACGTGATTTAAACAAGAGAAATTTATTTTTTTTATAGTTCTGGAAGCTAGAAGTCCAAGGTCAAGGTGTCAGCAGGTTTGGCTTCTTCTGAAGCCTCTCTCCTTGGCTTGCAGAAAGTTACCTTCTTGCTGTATCCTCACATGTCTAGTGTCTTTCTGTGTGTTTATTCCTCTTCTTATAAGGACACCAGTCAGATTGGACCAGAATCCACCCTAAGGCCTCATTTTAACTTAGTTACCTCTTTATAGGCCCTCTGTTCAAATATAGTCATGTTCTGAGGCACTGGGAGTTAGGACTTCAACATATGAACTAGAAAGGGGCATAATTCAGGCTATAACACTTGCTCACCAAGTAACTTCTTAGGAACTTGTCTTCCTATATAACTTACTTGTGGAAGAAAATAAACAGATCAGATTCACTCAATTAGATAGATGTGGCAGATATATTTCTTATGACAAATTAATGAATTGACCTTCTAGAAAGTCTCTTGTGAGCTTTGGTTACATAAAGCAGCATTTACTTGCCAATCAACTCTGGAACATCAATAAAATAAAGTTTTTGAATTGTTATGGCAGATGCTAGACCCACAACTGTGGTAAATTCTGGAAGATAAATGCTTGCTTTGGGAATCTGTTTTGGAAGGCAGCCCACCTTCTCTAGTTATAATTGTTTGAATTGTCTTGTACTGTGTAAGTTTCCATTTGAGAATTTTCATCATAGTCCCCTCGGTCTAGGAGACACTTGACCTTGAACAAGCTACTTTATTTCATTGATTATAAGATAAACATTTTACACATTTTACCACATTTCTAATTAGGATGTATGAAATAATAAGTGGTATTTCATGGTTTGTTGACTTTTTTCTTATTTATATATCAAATTAATGATGGAATTTAAAATTTATTGCATCTTAAGTTTGTTGACATAGGATACTTCTCCTTACTTGTCTATTCCTTTTCAGAATGGGGAAAATAAAAGTATTCACCTCCTCATATTCAGAGGATGAAATAAGAAATCCATTGCTTGTACAGGTCTTGACATGTGATATGCTTTCAAGAAATATTATCATTTTTATAATGTAATTTTTTTGAGAAAATTTTATATTCTTTTACAAAGCTTCATGTATAGAAAAAGAATAACAGATATTTATTTTACTGAAGAGGAATTAGGACTTGGGGAACTTATGACTTTTTCTTGACAGCAACCTATAAACACAGAGAAACAGTTCATTTATAAAGTCCATTTCCCCTGATCCAGAATTTGTCAGCCAGAGAGGGGAAATGAGGATCAACACTTACTATTTTCATTAGGTGCTCAAAGACTAACACCAGATACCTATTTATTGCTGTGTCATGATAAGAATTTATAGTCCAATTGATATAAGAAAAGACATGAATTTGATGATAGCCTTTTGGTGCTCAGGGCAGAGCCCCTTCAGGATATCTTGCTCCTGGAGGAAAGCAATTAGAATGGAGCTGAATTTGCAAAATGTTTTTCACTAATGCTCCTGAATTCAGTTTTTGAGAACTATTAAGTTTAGGAGGCAAATGGAAACTTTCTTTTGAAGATGATGTTAAAGAATGACAAGAAAAGTTAGATGATAATGAGCTTTTATCTTTGAATTATTTATATATGCCTGTAGCTCAGATTCCCCAATTGTCCTGATTCATTAGTTCCCAAAAAACAAGGTTGATGAAGATTATTTAGCACTGTTTAGACCCTTACTAAATGTAAAATGTCTGCTTATGCATAAAATAAGAAACCAGGTATTTTGGTGAAGCCATTTCTGGATTTAGAATATTGTAATATAATCTCATATTAGATCTGGTCCTAAAAACAAATAAGAATAGTGGTTTTGCAAAGCAATACAAAGTAAACTTTATCTTACTAAGAAAGTTAGCTACTGTTTTGAATACTAATAAAAATATCCTAAGAGGATATCAGGATCAAGAGCTCAGGCTGTTATAACAAATTATTATCAAATGGGAGGCTTAACAACAAACACTTACTTCTCAAAGTTCTAGAGACTGGGAATCCAAGATCAAGGTGCTGGCAGATCCAGCGTCTGGAGAGGGCCCACTTTCTGACTTGTAGATAGCCTCCTTCTTGCTGTGTGCTCACATGGTACAGAGAGAGCTCTGGTATCTCTTCCTTTTCTTATAATGGTATTAATCCCATCACGAGGGCCCCACCTTCATGACTTCATCTAAATTTAATTATCTTCCAAAAGCCTCATCTCCAAATGCTATCATATTGGGGATTAGGGTTTCAGTATATGAATTTTGTGGGGACACAAGCATGCAGTCCCTAACAGAGGGTTGCCAATTGGTAGTTTGCATATGCTTAAGGAATATTTTAAAAAACTCTATGATAGTTACTACAAAATACCTCTGTGTCAGCTATATCCTTCTCCTGATTTCCTAGCTTCTCAAGGAAGAGAGAATCATAGCTGACTATAATGTTCCTCACCACATTCTACTCAGCAATCTTACTTTTCTTGTGTCCCGCTTTGTCTCATTGTCTCTTGGACATTATTGTTAGCAAACACCAAAATATACTCATTAATAGTGATGATTTGCTACAAAAAATGTGGGGTCCTCTGCAAAGAAAAGATAGGGACCCATGATCTCAAGGATAATACAAGAATATTTCTTGGACTTCCAGGGAAGATGGTGGAATAGGAGGATCCTAGGCTCACCTCCTCTCAAGGATACAACTAGATAACACCCACATCAGGGTAAAGAACCCAGAAAACAGCCCAAAGAATGGCAGAACAGACTCTCCACCGCTAAACATAGAGAAAAGGCTACTTTGAAGAGGGTAGAAAGGGCAGAGATATGATTAGGGCCAAACTGACTATCCAAAAGAGCAAGAGATTCTACCAGCACAGAGAGAGGAGAGGAGCACACCCCATACCAGGCACTCCAGGTACATGGAACCTGCATGAGGAAGACAAATCCCCATTCAGTTTGGCTTTGAAAACTAGAGGAGTGTAACTTCAGGAGTTCTTATAAACAGTGGGGCTTAACGCCTGGAACTTTAAAAAATCATCAGGCTCAGTTCTGGGAGAGCCTGAGGGTGAGAGGAAACTGAAATCCTGCCCTTAAAGAGACAGCACGACAAACAGCCCTGCTGAGATACAGAATAGAAGCAGCACTTTGCTAAATGCCTGAGAAGGAGATGTGTTTACTAATCTCACAGCATGTGCTGGAGGGACAGGGATCTTTAGGAGACTTCAACAACAACAAAAGGGCTTGCATACACCATTTCCCATTCCTGGTACTTAACCTAGATACACTGACAACTGCTGGAACCAGCACAGCAAAAACACTCTCCACTCAGCTGACAAAGAGCATGCCCTGCCCCCACACTCTTCTGAAGACCTCCTTCTCCATCTAGGCCCGAGCAGGAGTTTTTCCAGGCAACTGCAGATCCCCTCCCCCAGGAGACCAGGATAAACCTTGCTAACAACACACGTCTTACTCCTGATAGAGAATTTAAAGTAATGGTCATAAAGATACTCACTGGACTTGAGAAAAATGTGGAGGACATCAGTGAGACCCTCAACAAAGATAGAGAGAAAAGAAAAAAGAGCCAATCAGAGATGAAGAACTCAATAACTGAAATTAAAAATTTACTAGAGGGGATAAATCATAGCCCAGAGGAAGGAGAAGAACAGATCAGTGACCTGGAGGACTGATTAATGGAAAGCAATCAACTTGAGAGGAGAGAGAAAAAAAGAATAATAAAAGATGAAGAAAAAAAAGATTAAGGGAACTCAATGACATCAAGCATAATAACACTGCATTATGGGGATCCTGTAAAGAGAAGAGAGAGAAAAGGAAGCAGAAAATTTATTTAAAAAATTAATAGCTGACAACTTCCCAAATCTGGGGAAGGAAACACCAATCCAGGTGGCACAGAGAGCCCCCACCAAATACAACCCAAGGAGGTCCACACTAAGACACATACTAATTAAAATGGCAAAAAGTAGTGATAAAGAGAGAATATTTAAAGCAGCAAGAGAAAACAATACAGTTATATACAAGGGAAATCCCATAATGCTACCAGCTGATTTTTCAGCAGAAACTTTTTAGGCCAGAAGAGAGTGGCATGATATATTTAAATTGCTGAAAGAAAAAAACCTGCAAACAAGAATATTCAATCAGTAAGGCTATCATTCAGAATAGAAGAGATAAAAAGTTTCCCAAAAAAACAAACATTAAAGGAATTCATCACCACTAAACCAGCCTTAAAGAAATATATAAGGAGACTCATTAAAAAAGAAAAACCATAAGCAAGGATAAGAAAAGTATGAAGCACAAGAACAGTAAAATTACATATATCTACAAAAATCAGTCAAGGGTTCACAAAATAAAAATTTGTAAATCATAAAACCATATACCTAAATTGTGAGGGAGTGAAGAACAAAAATCAAATGCTTTTAGAATGGGTTCAAACTTAAGCGACCATCAACTTAATATAGACTGCTATGCATAACATGTTATATATATACTTAATGGTAACCACAAATCAAAAACCAGTAAAAGATATGTAAAAAATAAAGAGAAAAGAATCCAAGTATATCACTAAAGAAAGCCAGCACACTGAGAGAGAAGAAAGAGAGGAAAGGAACAGAGAACTGCAAAAACAACCATAAAATGAGTAACAAAATGGCAAGAAGTACATACCTATCAATAATTACTATGAATGCAACTGGACTAAATGCTCTAATCAAAAGACATAGGGTGACAGAATGGACAAAAGAGCAAGATCCATCTATATGCTGCCTACAAGAGACTCTCTTCAGACCTAAATGCATGCAGATTTAAAGTGAAGGGATAGAAAAATAATTTATCATGCAAATCGAAGTGAAAAGACAGCTGGGGTAGCACTACTTACATCAGACAAAATAGATTTTAAAACAAAGACTATAACAAGGGAAAAGGACACTATATAATCATAAAGGGAACAATCCAACAAGAAGATATAACAATTGTAACTATGCACCCAACATGGGAGCACCCAAATATATAAAGCAGATAATAACAAACATAAAGGAAGTAATTGATAGCAATACAATAATAGTAGGGGATTTTAACAGCCCACTTAATATTAATGGATAGATCATCCAAACAGAAAATCGACAAGGAAACAGTGGCTTTGAATGACACATTGGACCAGATGGATATAATGGATATATTCAGAGCCTTCGATCCTAAAACAGCAGAATACACATTCTTTTCAAGTGCACATGGAACATTCTCCAGAATAGTTACATATTAGGCCACAAAACAAATCTCAACAAATTCAAAATGACTGAAGAAGACCATGAATCTTTTTTAACCACAATGCTGTGAACCTAGAAATCAACCACAAGAAAAAATCTGGAAAGAACACAAATGCATGGAGATTAAATAACATGCCACTAAACAATGAAGTGTCAACAAAGAAATCAAAGAAGAAATCAAAAAAATTACATGGAGACAAATGAAATGAAATGAAAATGAAAACACAACAGTCCAATAACTTTAGGATGCAGCAAAAGCTGTTCTAAGAGGGAATTTTATAGCATACAGGCCTAGTTCAAGAAGCAAGAAAAATCTCAAATACACAATCTATTCTTACACCTAAAGATGCAAAAAAAGAGAACCTACAAAATGCAAAACCAAGAGAATAAGGGAAATAATGTAGGAGCTGAAATAAATGAAATAGAAACTAAAAGCAATGAAACAGATCAACGCAACTAGGAGCTGCCTCTTTGAAAAGGTCAACGAAGTTGATAAAGCTTTAGCCTGACTCATCAAAGTAGGTGGGACTCAACAAAAATAATACATTATATGTTAAAAAAAAAAAAAAAAGAAGATAGTAGGAAGGGAAAAATGAAGGGGGGGAAATCAGAGGGGGAGACGAACCATGTGAGACTATGGACTCTGAGAAACAAACTGAGGGTTCTAGAGGGGAGGGGGTGGGGGGTTGGGTTAGTCTGGTGATGGGTATTAAAGAGGGCATGTATTGAATGGAGCACTGGGTGTTATACGCAAACAATGAATCATGGAACACTACATCAAAAACTAATGATGTAATGTATGGTGATTAACATAACATAATAAAATTAAATTAAAAAAAATGAAAGAGGAGAAATAACAGATAATACCATAGAAATACAAAGGAGTGTAAGAGAATATTATGACAAATCATATGCCAACAAAGTGAACAACCTAGAGAAATGAAAAAATTCCTAGAAACATAGAAAATTACAAAACTGAATCAACAAGAACTAGAAAACTTGAACAGACCAATTACCAGCAATGAAATTGAACCAGTAATCAAAAACTCCCAAGAAACAAATTTCAGGACCAGACGACTTCATAGGTGAACACTACCCAACATTTAAAGGAGAGTTAATACCTATTCTTCTCAAAGTATTCCAAAAGATAGAAGAGGCAAGAAATCTTCCAAATTCATTTTATGAGGTCAGCATTACCCAAATACCAAAACCAGATAAAGACACCATAAAAGAAGATAACTACAAGCCAATATTTCTTTTTTTATTGTTATGTTAATCACCATACAATACATCATTAGTTTTTGATGTAGTGTTCCATGATTCTGATGAATAGATGCCAACATCTTCAAGAAAATATTAGCAAACCAAATCCAACAGTACATTAAAAAAATCACTCAGCACAGTCAAGTGGGATTTATTTCTGGGATGCAAGCATGGTTCAATATTCACAATCAATCAGTGTTATACATCACACAAACAAGAGAAAGGATAAAAACCAAATGATCATTTTGCTAGATGCAGAAAAAGCATTTGACAAAGTACAACATTCATTCATGATAAAAACCCTCAACAAAGTAGGTTTAGAGGGAACATACCTCAACAAAATAAGGGCCTTATATGAAAAACCCACAGCTAATATCATTCTCAGTGGGGAAAAACTGAGACCTTTCCCCCTAAGATCAGGAAGAAGACAAGGATATCCACTCTCACCACTTTTATTTAACATAGAACTGGAAGTTCTAACCACAGCAATCAGACAAGAAAAAGAAATAAAAGACATCCAAATTGGTAAGGAATTTGTAAAAAATTCACTACTTACAGATGATATGATACCCTATATAGAAAACCCTAAAGACTCCACCAAAAAACTACTAGAACTGATACATGAATTCAGTAAGGTTGAAGGATACAAAATCAATATACAGAAATATGTTGCGTTTCTATACACTAATAATGAAGTGGCAGAAAGAGGAATTACAAAAACAGTCCCATTTACAACTGCACTCAAAATAATAAAATACCTATGAATAAACTTAACCAAGGAGGGAAAAGACCTGTAACCTGAAAACTATAAAACATGGATGAAAGAAATTGAAGATGACACAAACAAATGGATAAATATTCAATGTTCGTGGATTGGAAGAAAATTGTTAAAATGTCCATACTACCCAAAGCAATCTACAGATTTAATGCAATCCCTATCAAAATACCAATAATATTTTCCACAGAATTAGAACAAATAATCCTGAAACTGTATGGAACCACAAAAGACCCTGAATAGCAATCTCATAAAAGAAAAACAAAACTGGAGGTATCATAATTCCAGATTTCAATTTATACTACAAAGCTATACTAATCAAAGCAGTATGGTACTGATACAAAAATAGACACATAGATCAATAGAACAGAATAGAGAGCCCAGAAATAAACCCATGATTATACTGTCAATTAAACTTCAACAAAGGAGGCAAGAATATGCAATGGGAAGAAGATGGTCTCTTCAATAAATGGCGTTGGGAAAACTGGACAGTAACATGCAAAAGAATGAAACTCGACCAATTTCTTATACCATACATAAAAATAAACTCAAAATAGATTACGTACTTAAATGTGAGACCTGAAACCATAGAAGTTCTAGAAGAGAGCACAGGCAGTAATTTCTCTGACATTAGCAGTAGTAACATTTTTCTAGTTATATCTCCTAAGGCAAGGTAAACAAAGGCAAAAATAAATTATTGGGACTACATTAAAATGAAAATCTCCGGCACAACAAAGGAAACAATCAACAAAACTAAAAGGCAACCTACTGAGTGGGAGAAGATATCTGCAAATGACATATTTGATAAAGGGCTAGTATCCAAAATATATAAAGAACTTATGAAACTCAACACCCAAAAACCAAATAACCCAATTAAAATGGGCAGAAGACATAAGCAGATATTTCTCCAAAAAAAGATGTACAGATGGCCAACAGACATATGAGAAGATCTTCAACATCACTCATCATTAGAGAAATGCAAATCAAAGCCACAATGAGATAGCAGCTTACAGTCAGAATGGCTGGAATAAAAAACATGAGAAATATGGGACGCCTGGGTGGCTCAGTCGGTTAAGCGGCTGCCTTCGGCCCGGGTCATGATTCCAGGGTCCTGGGATCGAGTCCCGCATCGGACTCCTTGCTCAGCAGGGAGCCTGCTTCTCCCTCTCTCTCCCTCTGCTTGTGCTCTCTCTGTCAAATAAATAAAATCTTTAAAAAAACAAAACAAAACAAAAAAACCAAAAACTTGAGAAATAAATGTTGGCAAGGATATGGAGCAAAGGAACCCTTGCATGCTATTGGTGTGAATGTGAACTGGTGCAGCCACTGTGGAAAACAGTATGAAGTTTCCTCCATACAGTATGGTTTCCTCAAAAAATTAAAAATAGAGCTACCCTATGATCCCATAATTTCACTACCGGACATTTAACCAAAGAATACCAAAACACTAATTTGAAAAGATATATGCATCTCTATGTTTATTGCAGCATTATTTACAATAGCCAAATTATGGAAGCAACTCAAATGTCCAAATGAATAAAGAAGAATATATAAAGAGGTTTACATATACCACACGTATGCATACAATGGAATATTAGTCCTAAAAAAGAATGAAATCTTTCCATTTGCGACAACAGGGATGGATCTAAAGAGTATAATGCTAAGTGAAATAAGTCAGTCAGAAAAAGACAAATACCATATGACTTCATTCATCTGTAGTATTTAAGAAACAAAACAAATGAACAAAGGAAAAAGAAAAAGAAATAAACCAAAAAAGACTCTTAAAAACAGAGAACAAACTGGTGGTTACCAGAGGGGAAGTGGGTGAAAGGGTGGGTGAAATAAGCTCATTATCACAATGAGCATGGACTCATGTATAGAATTGTTGAATCACTATATTGTACAGCTGAAATTGATATAACACTGTATGTTAATTACACTGGAATTAAAATTTTAAAAAATGATATTCATTCCCCAACAATGTTACTTTCATTATATTTTCCTAATAGTGGGAAGAACAGAGCTCATTTTTTTTTCTTATAAGCAAATCTTACTTCCAGCTAAGAATCTTATGTAGGGAACAATGAAGCTGAAAGAAATTTTGGTGACACTTGTGTCCTCTGGGTCACCTCGAAAATTTCTTCCCCTAAATTGCAATCTCCGTGGCCCAGAAATTCCACTCAGTGACACATGCTTCATGGCACAATCACCTTCCTGACTTCTGAGTTTTGCTCTTACTAAAGGGTGACTTTTAGTCTGGATCAGGGTTTCCAGCTTAGAGTCGTGCATCACACTATTTTTGACCTCATCAAAATTATATTCAAATCATTGCTTAAATACTTATATGTGAAATACTTGTGTTCTGCATTTGACATGAGAGCAGGTACCATGGAGACAGTTTATCTTTGGGGGCTAATTACAATATTATTTCTTTGGCATATAATCTACATTCAATGGCTATTTGTAGGAGAATGGATAAATGAGTGAATAAAAAAATGAAGAAATATATGCAGAAGGTCATCAATTCAAGAAAACCCCTTAATTTAAAAAAAAAATGTATGAAAATGTTCAGAAACGAAGCAAATAGCTTGACTGAATTCTTTTTAAAATAGTAACACATTTCAGGGCTACATTTTCTAATCTTTCCTTTCAAGGGATATACATAAATCAAGCCAGTTTCTTTGTTAATTTTTGTCTATACGTGAATGTTAACTGCATCCTTCCCAGTTAAGAACAGTGGCCTCCCTGAGCCTGCCTCCTCTGATTCTTTACAGCCCAGGGCCATCTGGCAGCCTTAGTCCTGCCCAAGTTACTCAGTGTGTCTGCTTCCATTGATAAAGTGGTCTCTCCTCTACGTGGCATCCTGTCTCTACCCCATCACCCAACTGTAAGTCACTCACAAAGATGAGAAAAAAACCTCTTCCATTGTGACATGATTTGCCAACAAGTGATTTACATTGATTTAATCATAACCAAGATCCGGTTTCAGCAAATAGCCATTTCGAGTTGTTGTTTTTTTTAACTTTAATTTATAACTGCAATGATTGTCTTCAAAATTTTATTCTTGTGGGCATTATGAAAGAAAAACAACTCTTATTCTTGAGATTTTATTAATATTTAGCAAAAAGGCATTTAGCTGCCAAACAAGTCACTTATATGGACATTATAAAGGATAAATGATATTTGCCTTCCCATCCAAAGTTAATTTTGTAATTGACAGATTTTTCCATATATTTTTTATGGTTTTATTAGCATTTTATAGCATGCTTTATATTTGAGAAAACTGCTTTACACTCATTTTAATTAGTTATTTCTCATATATGTATCAATTAGTTTCAGTAATGGAAAGAGTAAAGTCAAAAAGATTTTGAAAAGCAAGATGTCACATATGCATACAAATTAAAATTTAACGACTTCCATCTGGGGATTATTACCCAACATCACAAGCAGTTTTAGAGAAAAATTGTATGCATGACAAATGGACCTTGCTAGTTTTCTCATCTTATCCAGAAGAGGGTGAAATGACTCAGATTTTAAACATCTTTCAGACTGCTTATGAAAATTGGCATACTGGGTGACTCTAAGTAGGCTGCAAGAAGAAATAAATGAAAAAAGATCTAATGCCCGCACATAGTCAGTAGGCCAGGTGATAATAAAACAACTATTTAATGCTGAGGAGCACAGGCTTCTAGAATCTCTGACCTAGGTTTGATCTTTGATGTAGGCTCTACCACTTACTAGTATGTAACAAAGCAAATTAGTTCATGTCTTTTAACCATCCCTTTCCCACATGCTCGATGCAGATATCAATACCCATTTTATTTTGTAGGGTCGTTTTGAGGTTTGAATAAACTCTTCTATGAAGTGCTAAGCTCAGTACCTGACACATGGCATCATACCTGACAGTGAAATAATGTTCACTGGCATTATTTTTATTAGTCATCCAAAGATTTTTTTCTGTGCTATGTTATTATTGACCTCCATTCCTGCTCTGGCTTTCAATTTTGATTTTGACAAAATGCTATGAAATTGCACTGTTTTATAAATGAGAAATCCTACTATGACTTGATCATTATGGATTAGAATCTAAGATTATTCATCTTTATGGTTCATGAAAGGTGATATATCCCTTATGTGGAAGGAACTTTTGACCATTTTCCTAAACTTTCTTTTCCTCCCAAAGGATCCATGTAACCAAACTTGCCCCATTGAGGAGTATAAATATATTTACAACTTATCTAAACAGATATAAATAGGTATATGGAAAAGCTCCAAAACTTCCTTGCCTCCTAAAGTGAGCAGATGCTCCCTCTTATTACGGGGAATGCTATATGGGACTTGTGAGGACCATCATCGCTTAACGTGCAGTTGGTGACATTCTGTTGTCAAATTAAGCCGGGTTTCATGTGGATGTCAAATAACCAATTCTTAGTATCTCAAAGTTCTTCTAATTTCAGGATTTTTATGCTTTGAAATTCAACCAATAATTAAAAACCAGCATCAAATTAGAAACAGCAAGAACATTATTGTCCAGCTGGAATATAGTCCGGGTTGGACATCGCACCAATGTTTATTTCAGTTTTACTTTTGAATATTTATGCATATTTCCCAGGTCTGTGAAATAGTCCAACAACCCAATGTGCATTATATTTTATTGAAATAAAACAGATGTTTTCTTCAGGTCCACCAGTATATCGTAAAGGGTTGTCATTTTTCTTTCATGTGTTATTAACAGTTATCAGGGTAACACATAGAGATGAACCCAACTAGATAAACAGATATGATCTTTCAAATTTATTGTTATAGATATGTGTTTGGGCCACATGATTTTTTACATCCTACTTATTGTTCAACTAGCCTTTGTATTTCAGGCAAAGCACAGAGATAATGCATTAAAGTTTTTATGTGAATTACTGTTACAATATAAATTGCAGAAGTCACTTTGAAAATAATATGTAGAAACAGCATATACTGAGAACCCAAATGTTAACATGAATTCACTGATAACCAACATTTATTTAATGCACTAGCCCTGTGCTGGGTTCAGTGGAATCTAAAGAAGAGTAAATTGCTGTGCAAAAGAGTGTGTCTTTAAAACAATAGAAATGTGTCCAGAAGCAGAACGCCAAACCTAATTTTCTCCATGATACTAGTTACCATTCACATGAGTTAGTATCTATTGTTCACAGGCCTATTACAAAGCCTTCCTTATTGCTTTGTAGTTCTGGTTGGTGTTCGTGTCAGGTTTGTCCATGAGCTGCCAGTCTCCTATTTGCCTCTATTTGCATTTGGAATCTACTTTCCTGTTATTCTTGTATCTAGATTTTGCATTCCCACCTCTACCTGTCTCATGAAGTTGATTTTCCCACTTTGCCATGTTTCTTTGTGTCCAGTCCCTGGCTGGACCCTGATTTTCTTTTCTTTTCTTTTCTTTTTTTTTTTTAAGATTTTATTTATTTATTTGAGAGAGCAGGGGGAGAGACAGGAAAAGGGACAAGCAGATTCCCCACTGAGCACAGAGCCCCATGCGGGGCTCAATCTCAGGACCCTGAGATCGTGACCTGAGCTAAAATCAAGAATCAGAGGCTTAACCGACTGAGCCACCCAGGTGCTCCTGGATCCTGATTTTCATTTGGTTGCTCCCATCTTCACCTTGTCTAAGTGGCTTCATTCTTCTGTGTGACTGTGACATGTCAAACTACTAAGGAGTTTGGAATTTAAACTGACTTAATATACCAATCTGGAAAGTCTAAATAATGTTTAAATAATTGTTAAATTGCATGGTGCAAATAATAATTATTGTAGGAATTTAAAGAGGCTGTGTATGTATGTATGTGTACACATACGTATTCATTCATTTATACAACATTTTGGGGAACATTTATATACCACAGGCAGATCCAATGATTCACTCATAAACACACACAAACAAACACAAGAAACACACACAGCTTTGATTGTATATAAGATGGACACATATATCATATAGCAGTGGATATATGCTCAAGAAAGTTTCCAGCTTTAGCATAGTTAAATAAATCACTACTGGGTCCACTATACCTATTCTCCTGCTTTTCCTTTTGCTTCTATATAGGTACCTTTTCAAATACACTTTTGAAAAGCAAGGCTATTAGAATTTATTTTACATTGCTCCTCTCTACAATTTTTCTCTTTCTGGCAGTGATATTAAAAGATTATTTATTCTGTCCCATCTCCCTCCCCAGAAGAATAGGAAATACCCGAATGCTCTCAAAGGAGGTCTGCAAAAAATGGGCATGTGGTAGAATTGTATAAATCTGATGTCCTTAGGATTTGCGTGAGATCTTGATAAGGAATCTTCAAGGATATAAATTACAAATATTGAGGAAATAAGTGAATTTCCTGTTGTTAAGCCTGGTGTCTTAGCTCAGGCTGCAATAACAGAATACCATACTCTGGGTGGCTTGAACAACAAACATTGATTTCCCACAGTTTTGGAGGCTGAAATTCTGAGATCAGGGTGCCAGAGTGGTTGGATTTTTGGTGTGGTCCTGGTTTACAGACAGCCATCTATATTTCTTATATCCTCACATGGCAGGGAGAAGAGAGAGATCCTGTTTCTTCTCCTCTTTTGTAAGGCCACTAATCCCATCACAAGGCCCTTCATGACTTCATTAACCCTAAAAACTTCCCCCAAAGTCCTATCTCCAAATATCATCACACTGGGGGGTAGGATTTCAACATATATATTTTGGGAGGGAAAAGCCTTCAGTTCATAACACCTAGGGAAATGTAACCCACCAAATCTTTGAGAACAGAACTCAGTTCAAGAAAAAATTTAGAGGGAACAGTGTGACATGCTTCACTTTGAAGAGTGGAGAAACCTTCCTCCTGTGGTTTCTTTTCTTTTTTTAAGATTTATTTATTTATTTTAGGTGGGGGGAGAGAGCACAAGGTTGGGGAGGGACAGAGTGAGAGGGAATGGGAGAGAATCTAAAGCAGACTCCCCACTGAGCACAGAGCCTGATGTGGGGCTTGATCTAATGTCCCTGAGATCATGACCTGAGCTGAAATCAAGAGTCAGATTCTTAACTGACTGAGCCACGCAGGTGCCCCTCTACTTCTGTTTCTATATGTAAGATCCCTCTGGCATAACTCTTCCAGGGAAGACTGCAGGAACATAAAAGCATAGGGATTTATAATTTGGTAATCCTTTGGATGGAAACCACTAGGAACTCTCAAAGAGAAGTTCATGCATGCAAATATAAAGGGTTGACAGATAAAATACAGGATGCCTGTTTAAACTTGAATTTCATATAAATGATGAATAATTTTTAAAGATTTTTAAAACTTATTTGTCAGAGAGAGAGAAAGAGAGAGAGAGCACAAACATGGGGAGCAGCAGGCCGAGGGAAAAGCAAGCTCCCCACCGAACAAGGAGCCTGATGTGGGACTCAATCCTGGGACCCAGGGATCATGACCTGGGCTGAAGGCAGATGCTTAACTGACTGAGCCACTCAGGTGTCCCATGAATAATTTTTTTTACTATAAGTATGTTCTATGCAATATTTTTATTTGCTAAATCTGGCACCCCCTACCAGTGGGTAATTAACACATTTATGGGCAATTATATTCTGGAGGCAAACCTTTATAGAAGGGGTGGATTTCCATCCAAATAGATAAACACTTGCAAATTAAATATAACTGCCCTAGTAAAGCAAAAATTTTCATGGAAGACTTTGAGATAATTGGCCAAAATAGTCAACTGAGAGATATTATGGAATGAGGACATGGTAGATGTGGTAATTATAAAGAAATTTACAAATGGTAATAATTAGTTTATAACTGAATAGAAACAATAAATGTGGGCATGTTTCCATAAATGTTCATGACTAGTGAATGTATTTCATCCCAATGAAGCCTTCATACACATGAAGTTTGCCTAGGTAAGAAGTAGATTAACATGATCTGAGTGCTTGAGTATGGTCTAAGCTCAAAATGTCATCTTTAGCAAAGTTCTTACAGAAGAGAAAACTTTTGTAATGGTCGCTAGGTTTGTGACTTATGGAAGTTGTGTTAAGACCACTGAATTAGACACATATATGACACTGAATTATACAAAATTATTACTAAATTTCTACAGGCTAGTGATTTTATTAGCGTGCTCATCATCATTAATCAGGTTGAAAATAGGGAAGAATTTAAATACACATGGACCAATAAAGAGTTTTATGACTTATTCATTAAAGAGTATGCTTGAAAGCATTCATCATGGCCATTGGTTTTGGTCATGAATCTTTTGGTTCTCAGTGAATATGAGAAAAAAGTTGTTTATAGATTTCTTTTCAACTTCTACAATATTTAGTACATAGGCTTGTTGTTAATGTCTAATGATGATATTTATTTTAAAATTCCAAATGCAACTGTCTTAAATTTCTGTAATAAAAAGTAGAATTAACTTGTAAAAAATAAAATGAGAGAAAGCTTAAATTCGGACCAGACAGTTGTAAAGTGAAGAAGATGCATATTTTAAGCTTTGGTGAACTCTGTTGAATAATTCTAGTCTCTATTATTGAACTAGGATAATCTAATAAGAAAGATTCTAACTGTATCTAATTATAAAATGTTAACTAACTAGAATTTAATGTTTTAATAGCATTACATTTTATCACAAGAGTTTTTAAGGCTATGTGTTTACATTCAGGTTTAAGATAGTTAAAATTATTCTAGGTCCAAAGGTCATTTTTGTTGTTTTTGTTGTTATGGTTGTTGTTGTTTTTCAGCTCTTGAATGTGTTACACAGCATTACTCCAAGGAAAATAACCTGTGCTTATTGCACTTGAACAGCATGGATATTGCTTCTATTTTTCCTGTTGGTGCCAGTAGCCGCCATAGTTCCCTTGAGAGGCTGAGAATTATGCCCTGCTGAGAGTAAGTGAAAATGAATGGCAATCAAACCTGAATTGAATTACAGGGTAGTATTCTGTTGGGGCTCCACGTTTACCCTCTTCTGCCCTTCCTGTTATATTGCAAGTTTAATTGTCACTCCTACTTGCAAGGCTCTCAGAACCTGTCGTGCAGGTCATTGTTTTACCCTCACTCTGACTTGTTTACTGGACACCTGGTTCCTGCTCCTCCCACTGCAGCTCTTGTCTTTACTCTTGCATTTAACCTTAGTAAAAGTCATGGCATCAGTTTGACATTCTTCCACAGCCACTGCAAGAAGAGCTACAGGTTTTCTCCTCAGCCTGCCACATCTATTCTCTGTGAATTTAGTTCCAAGCCGACCAATCACCTTGGAGGGTGCTTTATTGGGATTAGATACTGGATATAAGACTGTGCCCTTCAGTGCTGAAGGTTGTCCTTAAGAATACTTACGAGTTATCCTTTAAATATGTTTGATCTCTAGTGATGTCAACTCTATCATTCCTGAAACTGGTAGTTTGTGTCTTTGTTCTCTTTTCTTTTTGATCTGTATATCTAGAGGTTTATAATTAAAAAAAAAAAAAACTCAAAGAAATAGCTTTTGGTTTCAACGATCTCCTCTATTGTAACCATGGGTTCAAAATCCAGTATATCTGCATTTGTCAAGATAAATATTTAAAAATATTTATTAGGGGGGTTGGGGGAGTGGGGTGACCAGGTGATGGGTATTAAGGAGGGCACATGTAGGGATGAACAGTGGGTGTTACACACAACAATGAATCGTTGAACACTACAACAAAAACTTATGATGTACTATATGTTGGCTAACTGAACATAATGAAAAATAAAAAAATAAAATAAAGTAAAAATATTTATTAATTTAAAAAAAACAATAATTATGAGCCAAGGTTTAGCTTTATTGTTGTCTGTCTGTCCTTTTGGCACCATCCCAATCTATTCCTCTCAAGGTCAGGACTACCTCCTGGCCACCCAGAAGCCTGGGATTTAGTGGGTTCCATGACCAGAAACTTTTCTTACTTCTTCCTTGATTTGCATTTTTTGGCACTATCTCTTAAAGAGTCAATCAGATAAACTAATTGGTCTCAATATGGTGTAAATGCCTACACTTTCTTTGATGTTTTATCCTAATTGAAATAGGTATTTTCTTTTTTTTTTTTTTAAGATTTTATTTAACTGTCAGAGAGAGAGAGGAGTGTGTGCATAAGCACGGAGAGGGACAGGCAGAGGGAGAAGCAGGCTCCCCACCGAGCAAGAAGCCTGATGTGGAACTCGATCCCGGGATGCTGGGATCATGACCTGGGCTGAAGGCAGACGCTTAACCAACTGAGCCACCCAGGCGTCCCTGAAATAAGTATTTTATCAAAATGTGCTGCAGGGATTCCTGTCTGAAATACAAGGATGGGCTGAGGTTTCTTCAGTGAGTTTTTTTTTTTTTAAGAGAGAGTAGGAGCGGGGTGCGGGTGGAGGGCAGAGTGAGAGGGAGAGAGAGAATCTTAAGCAGGCTCCATGCTAACTCAGGGCTCGATCTCACAACCCTGAGATCATGACCTGAGCGGGAATCAAGAGTCTGATACTCAACTGCCTGAGCCACCCAGGTGCTCCATCAGTGAGATATTTTTAGACAAGTAGGTCTTCCACTGCTCCTCACATCATACCTTGTAATCAAATATCTCTGCTACAAATGTGTGAGCCAGCCTGGAGGATATAAAATCCTCTGGAAGTGAATCACAGAGTCCCATAGTTCTATAACTTTCCTCTGCTCCCTCAGCCAAGACCTCTCCTCCTACTTTACAGAGTAAATAGAGAACTACAAAAAGCAATTACCTTAATTTTCTACCACCAAATCTAAAAATTGACCTCTATTATTCATATGAATTTGTTTTTTTCTTTAGATATAATGTAATATAAGATCATTCTCTCCCACTCTGGTGTACTTTCAACTTCTCCCTCTCCACTGGCTCCTTGTTATTTGAAATTCTGAAGTTGGTCTAACTTAAAATAACCCTTTCTCCATCTCCTACTCCCTTCCACAATCTGCTCTTTACACTCTTCTGCTTTGGAAGCAAACTTCATGAACAAGTTATGTATTATGACTAGTTTCATTTTTCAATCTACTAAAATCTGCCATTTTCCACACAAATTCATTTGTCCTGTCCAATATGTAACCACTCATCACATATGGCTATTTATGCTAATTAGATTTCAAAAATTAAGAATTCAGTTCCTCAGCTTCACTACTCACATTGTAAGGGCTCGATAGCCACATTTGGCTATCAAGTTATTCTAGATCAAGTCATCATGGTCTTCGTGTTGCTTAACTCAATGGACATTTTTCAATTATCCTACTTGTTCTGTTAGCAGGATTAAGCACTCTTGATTATTCATTACTTTTCAAAATACATCCTTTCTTTAGCTTTCCTGGCACCATACTTCTTTCTGTCTCTGAGCAACTTCCCAGTCTCCTTTGGCATTGCTCCTTTTTTACATTCAGTACACCCTTGGATTCTATTCTTTTGGATTAAATTTCCATTTATACACTGAGGTGTACTAGATCCTTTTTTTTTTTTTTTTTTTGCCTAGACTCTCTCCTGGTTGAAACAAACATCTCTAAAATTGAACATGGATTTTTTTTTTACCTCTTCCCCCAAACATTCAAACAATCTTCTTATCCCTTCAGCCTTCCCTAAGTCAGTCAATCGCACCATCATCCATTCAGCTATATGACAAAAAACTGGAGTTTACCCTGTTATCATGCCCACACCTAAGCAATCTCCAAGTCAAGTCAATCTTAGTTATTGCAGGGATCCATAACTGTCAGCTTCTACTTTTGATTTGTTCGTATCTTTCTCTACATTTAATCCAAAATATTTTTCAAAAATCAATTTGATTCTATTAGTTTTTTTCCTTGAACCCTTCAGTGGATTCCCATTGTTTTAAAATCAAACCCCAAACCTGAACACTGCCTTCCAGAGCAGACCACATGTGCACTCACCTCTGAGTTCTTCTCATGTATCATACTCTGCTTAATTTAACTCAGGATCTTCAGACATTGTTATTTTACCTGAAATATTAGTACCTCACTCCCGCCCACCTGGCTCATTCTTCAGGTCCCAATTTATGTGACAGTTTCTCAAAGAGACCTTTCTTGACCACATCACTGGTTAGTTTATATCTTCTTGTTCAAATCTCTCCCACATTCTCTATTCACCTTTCTTACCACTTATTCAACATTTGGTGTGATGGTAAATCTGTTTTAGTGAATGAAAACCTTAACTTTATTTTCCAGATTAGAACCTTAACTTTATTTTACAGATTAGTCCGCTGTTTCCCTGTGATCACATGCTATGATGTGACAGAGCCATGCCTTTATCCTTCTGCTCCTGATGAGGAAATTGAAGTCTTGAAGTTTTGTGACTTCTAAATAGATGTGATGAGAGAAACATAAAGATGCTAGTAGGACTCCTAGCTAGTAGGGTTCCATTGCCAGAATTTCCAATGCTCTGTCCTTTGGATTCACTTACCCAATAAATCCTTATATTAAATTAAACATTATTGATGGTATTACCCATGCCCTCCTCACTTCTGTTTGTTAGCATCTTATTTTCAGTTTGGGTCCATTTCAAGGATTGCTATACTTGACCCCATTGGTAATTTTTGTTTGAGGAAGAGGAAGCTTGAACAAAATATAATCTTTAATACAGCAAAATACAAAATAAGCAAATATAATTTTTAACCAGCCTTGGATCATTGTTAAAATATTGATCATGAAAAATAATTAAGAAGAAACAATTATATTCTATGCAAAGATGAGTTTTGATGTGGATTAGGATATATGGAGACTATAGATTCCATGGAAAATGCATTACATGGATATGCTGACTATGGATTCAAAACATCTTGATTAGGGTTTGTGTGACCTCATCAATAGTAACTACTTTTACTTTTTAAATCTCCAGCCAAAGACTACAGTACTTGACTGCAGCACAATTATGTATATTTTGATAATCACTGGGAGAAATGATTTGCATTTATTTTCAAAAATACTTTCTCCTCTTTTTGAGGCTTTGTTGTTTCCCCTTGTGCTCTTGCTCTCTGTACTGCGTGTTGATGCTGAAAACAATCACATGACAAGACTTCTTTCTTATTAAAGACGAGGTCTTATTTCAAACTGAGAAAATAATTAGAAACCTGACAGGAATTCCTTTGGGTAAAATAGTATTTGTAATGAGAAAATTATACATCATTGAAGTCAAAGGGCTTGGCCTTGGGAGCTGAGAAATGCTCAGCTTTTGTCCCAAGGGCTGAACCCAGATGCCTATCACAGCTCTACTGGAAACTTGTTGTTTCTTTTCCTGCTCAAATATGCCAATCAGTGCCTTTCTGATGTCTTGCTGCAATGCTTATTAGGTAAATCCTGAAGTGGTTACCATTTCATTATGTCTGGAAAAAATCCAGATACAGGTGCATGAATTAAATCACTTACTTGTGCATCACTTCAAGCATGAAGTTCAAACTCATTGGAAACTACAAATTTTATGCTTGAGAGACTTCTGCAATTTCAAAAAAGTACTGTACTTGACTGCTGGAAGAAAGGAAGGACACACAAGTGCTAAATTCACTTCTGTCTGCTGGGATCTTGCTGATAGCTTAGTTAGCACATCAAGGATAATTCCAAAGGTCAGAAGAAAAGGCAGGAGAAATAGTGTTGTGACTCATTCCCACACTGTTGTCTGAATAACAAGAAAAAAATTGGAAGAGAAAATTCAGAGGTTCTTCTACTCATTAAAAAAAAAAAAAATCTTAGTAGTCCTGGAACACTCCTGTTACTGGAATGTAGCACAACGCATTAGTAAATAGAAGGTAAAAGGTAAAAAATGCATTTTATCAGTAATGGCAAATATCTAAGTTACCCACTGTAACACTGTCCATTCACCAGTGTCCAATACCTTCTGACTGACAGAAATATGAATTCTTCAAGAACACAATTGTTTTAGTAACATATTTGCTGAGGTTCCTGTCATGAATAATAATGGAAAAACAATAATAAGCTTGCAAATGTTGTAGCTTAATATAATTGGACAACCATGAGATTTTTAAATGTGGCAGTTAGCAGTTCAGTTTTCTCTTTCCTAGGTCATTTGTTATGATGAGAAAAGCCATTACTGAGGAGACATACATGACCTCAATTTGCATATGACCTACTGGTTTCCAGATAGAGCTAGTTAGGAACTGTTACAGATAAGAAAGGAAGAATAATTTTTTTTTTTAATGTGCTTCTGGATCTTCCTGTACCTTCCAACTCTAATGGAAAAGAAATTTTGGCTGCACAGAGATAATTGAATTTGCAGCTTAAAAGGATACATGATATCACTACCAAATTCTTATAACATGTTTTTAATTTGGAGTATCCTAATTGTACTCTGCCAATAGGGGATGGGCAAATCCCATCATGGGATCAGCCACACAGGGAGTCTCTTCTTGCAGCTATATCCAGTAACATCAGTGTTTTGGCTAAAACTGCATGACTGGGCCAAAGAGGGAGATATTCTTCCCACACTTTGTGCTTTTATCACTTTCTTTCATCTACTGGGGATACTGGGAGAATCTGCCTGGTTGGTTAGATTTACTTATAAGCATGTTTATGTTTTCTCATTTTTCTTCCTCTTCCTCCTCCTCTTTCTTCTTATTCTCTCTCTCTCTCTTTCACACACACACACACACACACATGCACGGACGCATGCACAACACACACATACATGTAGGATAGAAGTGGTAGTTCAAAAGGATACTTGTTAGAGAGAAAATTGTAGGATGTGAGAGTTCTCACAATGGACTCAGACAAGGAAAGATTCCTGGCATGTGAGGAGGATAAAAGGAGAAGATGCATGACTTCCCTGGCTTCCATGTTTCCTTCTCTTTCCCTCTCTGTCCCTTCTTATGCTTATTAAGCATCTACTCTGAACTGGACACTGAAAGGTCAACACGAATAAACAGAAAATGATTTTTAAAAATATCTTGCAATTTATTAAGAAGGTATGACTTGGCCATGATTAACCCTGCACATTTCAGGAAGAGAAAGATGTTTGGGAATGGGAGAGAAGTATAACTGTGACTTTTAAAATAATTTATTTCAGGGGTACTTGGATGGCCCAGTCAGTTAAGCGTCTGACTCTTGATTTTGGCTCAGGTCATGATCTCAGGGTTGTGAGATCAAGCCCTGCCTAGGGCTCTGCACTGGGTGTGGAGGAGTCTCCTTGGGATTCTCTCTCCCTCTCCCTCTGCTCCACCCCCCCACCCCTTGCTCACACTCTCTCTCTCTTTCTCTAAAAAAAATATAATAAAAAATAATTTATTTCATATGTTTAAATATATGAAGTTTGACAGAAGAAAAGGAAACAATGATGCATGAAGAAATATGTTTTGGACTGTATGAAAGAGGAAAGTAAAATCTAAGCATAGAGAGAAAAACTCAGTTTAGAAAAGAAGGATTTGAGGATACCCACACTTCCTCAAATCTGTGTATAGAGAGTAGTGGTTGGTGCCTTCATAGGAAAGGTCTGGCCTGAGATACAGTAAAAATACTGCTTAACATCAAAGTATTTTTTTAAAGATTTATTTATTTATTTATTTATTTATTTGAGAGAGAGCAAGAGAGCACGTGTGAGTTGGGGGAGGGAGAGACAGGATCTCCAGAAGACCCCACTGAGCGTGGAGCCAGATGTGGGGCTCAATCCCACAGCCCGGAGATCATGACCTGAGCCTGAATGAAGAGTTGGTCGCTCAATGGACTGAACCACCCAGTGGCTCAAAATCAAAGCATTTTTTAAAAATAATCTTTCTTTAAATAATTTTGGGGCTTCTTCTTTAGGCAGATGGGCCTATTACAGGACTAGTTTGAATGTGAGCTAAGCCAGCCCTGAAGGCAGAGGCTGTAGAGTAGTAATACCTTTTGGGAGAGGCGTATACATTGCTCCATGTAGAAATATTAAGCACTATTCCACAAGGGGAAGGACGTGGGAAAAGTTTTCATTGAGAGAGATCATTTCTTGCTATTGATAATAGACCAGTGTTTTCCAATTTGTTCATATCATTCATTAATTTAACGAATGATACATTGAGTACCTAGTGTCTGGTGGCCCTTGTTCTAAGACCTTGGGATACATTTGTGAACAAAATGAAGATTCTTTCTTTGTGAAGTTTACATTCTAGCACGTTTAGAAAAGGGCAATGTATATGGTGATGACTGGCAGAATGGGATGAGGCTGCTTGCTGTCTTAGGGAACTGGTTAGGGGAGTTTGCAGACTGGGCCCTGCCAGTCGGGGAGCTGTGGGATCTATATGTAGGCATTCCAGTACTCCTATTTAAAGTCTGTTAACGTGCTGTGGAAGCTCTGGTCTAGACCATCCTGTGGGGGTGTATCTGTGTGCTTACATTTGCACATATACATGCATATATTTGAACTAAGAGCTACCTTTGCCATTTGTGGATTGGGAACTGAGTATAAATGGAGGCTCACATGTCTATGTGCCTATGTTCATTTATTCTAAGTTATATATGAAGTCAATAAGCTGTTAAAAATATGTCCTATCTTCATATCTTACCAAATAAAACTTCCTAGATACCTGGATGACCAGGTTCAAATTTAGATTTTTCAGAGCCCTTGAAGGTCAGGATTAAACCTGGAAGCCATTCCTAAGCCCAGCCTGCAGCCCACTCCCCTTTCCTTCCCCCCTCTGGTATACCACAGGAATCTCAGAAACCTTGTATTTAGATGCAATAGCCATGATTCTTTTTTTTAAATTATGTTATGTTAATCACCATACATTACATCATTAGTTTTTGATGTAGTGTTCCATGATTCATTGTTTGCGTATAACACCCAGTGCTCCATGCAGTACGTGCCCTCTTTAATACCCATCACCAGGCTAACCCATCCTCCCACCCCCTTCTGCAATAGCCATGATTCTTAACTCTGTCCACAATCTTGTTCATGGTCCTCTTCCTTCTTCCTTTTCTGCTCAAAAAGCCACCCTTAAGCTACACCTTAAACCTAAGGCTATATAATTGGCTGTGTGATTTTTGACTTTAGCAGGACAGGTTCAGAGAAGCTATGCAATTCCTAGAATAGGCTTAGGGACTATTTGGTCAAGAAATCCCCAAGGCCTTTGACCCAAAGGTGATCTGGAAGGAGGAGTGTGGGCTCTGAGACAGTGAGTCCCCTTGGTCTCTCAAACTCCTTACAACATGGGATGAGGTACAGGGGAGCAAGGCAGAGTGGAGTCACAGAAGCACTGGTCCAAGTCAGTAACACTCTTGCCAAAGTCTGAGGACATTACTAACTGGTGCATCTATTGGGTTACAAGAAAGCACCGCACATCTGTGGGGAAATGTCAGAGGAGTCTGGCTTGGAGTACTGAATTCTACCCTAGACACCTCTTTGGAAACTTTCTGATGCCTACTTTCAACTGTCCTTGCGCTCCCAAAAAGTTCTTATCACTCTTGATAGAGCAACTCTGACTTGGAAAATGGTACTGCAAAGATCTTAAGGCAAAACAATTTCAGTGTTTTACATGGTGTGTGCCCCTCTAAAGAGGATGGGATGGCGATTTACATTCCAGAATCTGTGAGAAAGTACTTTCTCACAAGCAAACAGATCTGAGAACTAAGATGAACTACATTAACAAAACAGAATTATTGGGATTGAGAACTGAGATAATCTGTGTCCACATGGGTTGACTACTTGAGCCAGGAAATATTTCTCCAGGAAGATAAAGATGTAAACCAATAAATTACTTTAGTGTTCACTGCAGGCAAATGTTTGGAAACTGATGCCTGGGGCAAACATCTTGTTTACCTCGAAAAATGCTTGCTTTGCTAGCTTAGCAATCAATGAATTGTTTCAGGAGCTTCCCTACTAACGATATTGTAGACTTGGCCCAATCTCAACCAAGTTCTTGTGTTTATAAGACCTGCCTTTCATCATTTGAGCCACACCCCAATACTAAAATAGCTCTCCTTGACATCTCCCTTCTGAGATTCTACTATGACTTTAAAGCTCAGCTAGGAAATGGAATGTGCCTGCGATGGGATCCACATAAAGAACTTTTCCCTCGCACATAAAGAACTTTTCCCTTGGAACACTCCATCACTTATTTAAAGCAAGCACTTTAAATTCTTTTTTTCTCCTATGTTTTATTCCCTGAAAATTGACTGATTCTTTAGTAGAGTCTGATATATCCAGGCAATATATCATAGTATTTGTGTGGACAATAAAGTAGTAGGAAAGTTAAGATAAACATGCTTTGTTCTTTATTTACCCTACTGCTGGTAACCATGTAAAATCAGATATGTATGGAGAGACTGCATCCAGGACATCAAGGGGGCGACCAGAATTGGTTGAGGGCAGCCTAGAAGGCAGCTGAGAGTAGCAGGGAGAAATAGCCATTGGCTGTTAACTCAGGAATGGACCTGTGTATTTACTTCCCTCCACCCACCACCAAATAGAGTAGGAGAAAGTGAGAGGTTAATGCTCAGAGCTCACACAAAGCTTTCTAAGATAACATCACCTTTAGTTCACTGCAATGCCAATTTTTATATTCCTTTCTTGGCACTGGGGCTCTTTAAAGAGTGTAGCTAAAAACAGCTTTTCATTTACTATTGTTAAACAAATGTTTATTGAAAATAAAAAAAAAAAGATTAGAAGAATTTTAGCAATTATCTCTTAAATCTAAGAGACTTATTTAGAACCACTGAGGTTGTTTGGTAAATAGCTTTTCAGAGGAGAAAGCTGTGTGGAGAGCAGTACATTCTTCAGCAAATTAAACAAAATGTGGTTATGTTTTGGAAGCAAACTCTATCTTTCCTTCCATGCTTTTCCCATTTCTGTAAGCTTTCCCGAACTCTCCCATTGCAGATCAGGGGAAGATAGGAGTTTTAAATTCTTCACATGGAGCCATTTCATTAGGTTAGATTTCAATTTGTGTTTAACCAAATATGTAGCACATTGTCCCTCCATTCCAAGTTCACCATCGTTGTTTCTGCTCTGTCACTCCATGACAGATGGCCAGGAAACTAGAAAAGCCCATCTGTCCTTCTCTCCCGTCTACATTTAGCTTCACTGATGCTAGAGTGCTAGTTAAGAAGTAATAAGGGAAGCATATATCCAAAACCAGAAAGGAAGAGATTGCATAATAGTGACTGCAAAGGAGGACATCCTGGAAAGTGCTCCTAGTCACAGAAACAAAATGCACAAGGTCATATGGCTAGTAAAGTGGCATCTCAGGATCTTCAGTTTAGATCTGTTTTATGTCTCATTCTCAAGTCTCTCTCCCTCCCTTACCCCCCATCCCCCACTCTCCTTCCCTTCCTATCTTTCTTCTTTTTAGCTATTATGAAGACCTATAGTATAATTCTGCTGAGGAGAGGGTGCAATTTTGACTTCTGGTGAGAACATGAGCATGGAAGATTTAGAGCTACACTGCAGAGCTCCAAGGCATAAAGAGAATTCTAGATGGTCTAAGGGGATGAGATTTGCCCCACTTACCATTACTGGAGGCAGATCTAAAGCACCTGTGTTCTCTACTACAAAGGTTAATCATAACCTGAATGTACACCCTCCAGAAGATTTCATTACCTGCTTTTTCAAGGGCATATCTGATATCAGTTTCAGTGGTCTAGCAATTTAAAGTTGCTTTTGGAAAATCCTTAAAGTTCTCCTATGATTGTAATTAAACTTAAATCACAACATCAGACTTCAATTACAGTCACTGATGCCACCTTCCCATGACTTGGATGGTTCCAACTCACATGTCTGTTTCATGCAACTGAGAATTCTCAATTGTAGACACTGTAATAGTCATTAAAAGTGGTGAAAAGTGGAAACAGAATATGCTACTCTGAATAGAGAAAATGCCCTACAAGTTCATGTGCTTATATTGAACAGCACCAATAGTCAGTGTGATAAAAGTGAAACTCCGTCACAAGTTGAACTCATATGTTTGAAAACACTTAAGTACACAATAATGATATTTAGTTAAAAAGGTCCAAGAAGAAACTACTGGAATTTTATTGAACAGAATATCTGAATGAATGTAGCATTTACTTGGCTTAACCTTAGTGTTTGAATGAAAATGTTTTGCTTATGGAGCACTTGCATCAGGAAGCTAAATGCAAAGCTATGTGGAACCAAACTTTTGGAACGGCTTCATGCCCACAAATGCAAATTACTGATGAGTAGGAGCAAGAGAGGATCAACGATGTTATATAAACTAAATCCTAAGAGGGCCAGTTCAGAAGTATGATTAATTTGGTATCCAGGAATAGAATGAAATATAACTACCGTATCATGCCAAAATCTCAGGTTACTTCTACTTTTTGTAAGTAATAAAATATAGTCTTTCAATAACAATTACCTTTCAAATAACATTCATGTACTGATAGGACTAACACATAAAACTAGAAAAATATCACCTTGAGACTTCCAACGGGAGCAATGATGAAATGTCACATCATTTATCAAATAGTCATATGTCTATCTGTGGATTTTTTATTTCTTTGAGAGTGCCTAAAATCAGCATAGTAAAATAATTTACTGATAATTATCAAATACTATCTTTTCTCTTGGAAATCTTAAAAGAGAAATCATTCCAGCACTTTTTCTATACATTTTCTATTCCTTCTACTCAAGGGGATGAGGTCATACTATACTTATGGAAGTCCTCCATCTCTTTTTGGGGAAGATCTATTTTGTTTAAAAGACCCAGGTAGGTAGGTAAATGTTTTATGTTTTGATTGCCCTTCCACAAATGACATTTTTCCTTTATACGATAAATAGCTCTATTGATTTTGAGGTTTTAATCTGCTTTAAATATGGAAATTCCATTTTTTAAATTTCTCCTCTCTGAAGATCTTTAGTGATAATTTTATACATTCACTCAGAATTTTTTTAAGTCAAGATATTGAAATGTAATTATAATATATAATGTATATTGCAAATCATATATACATATATGATAATATGTAACATATGCATATATCAACCCTTCTTGTATACAAGACTAGGAGTTTTAACAAATGCATATAGTCATATAACCACTATCATAATCAAGATACAGGATAGTTCCATCAACATAAAATATGTCTCTGGGCCACTTGGTAGTAAATCCCTTGCTAGCCCCGGGCTAACACTGATTTGTTTTCTGTCCCTATATTTTTTTCTTTTCCAAAATGTCATATAAATGGAATCATAGAATATGTAGCCATTTGAATCTGGATTTTTTGACTTGCTATAATGCATCTGAGATTCATTCACAGAATTGCTTATATTATTTATATATGTAAACACACACACACACACACACCTCTGAGTACTATAAATATACACTTATACACACACATATATACACATATACTCACCCCGAATACAGAAAATTACCAAGTGTGAGTTACTGGCTAGCATATTTCCATATCTTTCTTATATAAAATATTTTTATTATAGAAAAATCAAACAATACAAAAGGATATGAATAGAAAACTAAAAGTACTCTTCTCCTTCCCTGCTCATTTCTGTCTCATAGGCAACTATAGTCTTGCTAAAATACATTTATATATGTATTCGGAGTTTTTATAATCATATAGTATTATCTATCTAACTAGCTTGCTATCATGTATTTATATAATATCTATTCTGCTACATAACTATCTAGCTATCAAGCACCAAAATTTGGCTTCAGTTTTGCATTTAACAGAAGTCTGCTATTAAGCTTTGGATCAATCTTGGCTAGTGGAAAGCCAGATATTTGAATGATTATTCCTGGGTCATTTTTCACATCCTTTAACTTGTGTCTTATTGGCCATCAGTGAACACATAGGTTAACATCATGCCTCACCAAACATTCAGACTTTTTGTTAATATCTGATTATTTACTTCCAATTTTATGTAAATTTTTAGATATAATTAGGAGTGAAAATATTCTTATGTGCTTTAGGTTTTGAAATTCTATCAGTCAACTGTAGTCCAAATGTTTATTACTGCAAGTCTAAAAGGATACAGAAATTAATGGTGATTGTAGAGACTGATAGTTTTAGGTACAAAAGTGATTACAAACTTTCAAGTAGTAAATAGTAAATAAGTAGTAAAGTCAAGTAGTAAATAAACTAGAAACTAGATTGACAGAAGATATATACATATATATGGATAAACCAAAAAATTGTAGGAAAATAGCATTTCCTTTTCGAGTGAAAGTTCACCAAGGTTAAAAGGTTAAATGGTAATATAAACAATAAAAATAAAGCTTAGATTATTTCACAGCTCAAATTTGTGTCAAACTGTTGGATAGTCTATTATTCATAACAAACAAAATAAACTTATAAAAACTGAATTTAATTATTACTTAGGTCATGAGTCCTTCAATGAAAAAGTTTTGTTTGGGAGTTTTTACCAATTGAGAGGACAGGTTAAAAGTATAATGTCAACTTTGCCATGTCACATTCATTGAGAGGGAAAATTTCCAAAATCATGCAGAATAATATATATGATAAATTACCTTTGATTAAAAATCATAAAGAACAAAAAAAAATCATAAAGAACTAAGGATAGACACAAGAAGAAAGTAGACTTCCATTTAACTTCTATGGATAATTTCCAAACTCAATCACTTTTTCTCTTAGCAAAATTTGACACAATTAATCCCTTCCTCTTTTTTGAAATACTGAATTTCACTTACATTTCACCACATGCTTCTCTTTTCTGCCTATTTGCCAGGCCACTCTGTTCAATCTCTTTGCTGATTCATACTTACTTTCTTAACCATTCAACGTCGGACTTTCTACTCTCCTCTTAATACTTTCTCCATAGGTGATCTCACTTATCTCTATGGCTTCAAACATCTCTGTACTGAAAATTTTCAGATTTCCTGTGTAGATTTTTCCTTTAATATGTAGACATGCAGGTTTAACTGCATCTTTGATACTTCTACTAGGAGTTTACAAATGCACCTCAAATTGAAACTTTTTGGACAAAATTTTATAATTTATCCCATAGTCTTCCAAATTCTGATGCCATGTGTTTGCAAAATAAAAGATCATCAGATCCTCCTTTGATGTCTCCCCCTAACTCATTGCTAATCACTAATCACTAAGAGCTGATTTCTTGCAATTTTTTTTTTCATTTCTCTCTCTTGCCTCTGTTCCTTTCAGTAGATCTACAATATACTGACATCTTTTGTCCAGAATGTTACAACAGTCCCCTAACTCATCTCCTCTACAGGCAGTCCTCCTTGTCTCAACTCTGTTCCTCAACTTAATAAAATGCAAATCTGATGATAGAGTCTCACTGCTTTATACCTTTTGTTGACTTCTTTTTGCTTTTAAAGACCAAGGCTATACATGATCTCATAATATCTTCCCCATTAGTCTGTATTTTCTATCTGTTAGGATTTTCTTTAATGACTTCTTTTTAGTTCCTTCAATGTTTTGTGCTCATTCATACTTGAGGATCTCCCCAGAAGGTTTTTCTACCTCTCTCCCTTCTCATTCCCCATTTGACTCCTATCCACTCATCCTCTGATCTCAACTGAGATATCATACATAGTACATTCTTTTCCTTTATAGCATTTAACACAGTTTGCAATTACAAATACTTAACATTATGTCTCTTTTCCCTATGAAACTCTTAGGGACAGCTGCTTTGTTTATTTTGTTTTCTTCTGTGTGTTCAGCATCTTATATTAGAGATAATTTTTAATAAATATTTTTGGTTTGCATGTAAGAAAAGTATGCGTTAGAAAGGCAAGGCTCACAAGGAAATAGTGACAGGGAGGAGAATGAAGTCCCTCCATGGCCTTCAGTTTCTCAGATTTTAAATGAAAGATCCCTTCCTGCTATAGCATTCTATGCTTTCTGATCAATAATATTTACCCAATTTTGGAAATGTATATTCTTTAGGGGGATAAAATTTCTGTAGTGATCTTAATATATCTTATAGGTTGTCTGAATCTGCTGTTTTGTAGTTATCACAACTCAGAATAATGTGAGATACTTGTCATCCCAAGCAGATAAGTTTTCAGTCTAAAAATATATACATGGTACACAAAGAAGTATTTGAAGTGTTGGATAATTTTTTCTTTTTAACTGGAATTATCATATTCTGGAAATTTCAAGCAGTTAAAAATCTATCAAGGCAAAAACAAAATTATTTTCAAAAATGAATCCACATATATTTATTAACTGATAATGTGTTCCAGGTTACTTTTTCTTGGTTTTCTATTTTTTTAAGTGAAGGGGAATAGACATATTAATGTATAATTATAATTTTACTAATTATACTTTACATAATAATTACAAAACAAATATATTAAGCTGTCTGCACCTTGAGACTTTTGAAGTGCAGATAAAAACACAACTGCTTGTTGAGCTAGTTCTTGGTTGACAAAATAATTGCCTTCCAAACTTCGAAAAATCTTGTGGCACCAGCAGTGTAGCACAGATTATCTGGACAGGTGGTAGCTCTTAAATCCAGGCTTAGTTTTCTACAACCACTCCTTGGAGATTTACACGATCTAACTGAGGAACAACCTCATGAACCTGAAATGTATAGTCATACAGAACAATTTGATCTGGCATTAAACTGTTGCCCAAAGTCAGCAACCCACCAAAAGTCTCTTAAAATAACTTTAGTGTAGTTCTTCAAATTAGGGCAGATGAAATTGCTATATACAGTTTTGGCTTAGAGATTCAAGGGTAACGTGTAAGACATCAAGACAAGGATTCTCAAAGCATGAAAAGATGAAAACACCCCATCCAAAAAACCAACCAACCACACAAACAAAACCAACTCTCTGACAAGAATCGGCTACTATAAGATGAGAGGGCAAGTTGTAGCTTTGTAACAGACTTGCTACCTGACCTCAGCTGCCTTTCTATTTTAGTTACATTGTTCTGCTGATGAGGCTGGAATTGATGCCATTCTCCAGCCCAGAGAAAGATAAATGAGATCTAAAAATGTGTTGGAATTTGTCCCCTAAATTATAGGGGGTGATTATGATTTCATGATGCATATTGTAAATACCAATTGTGCTAGAAAAAAGCATTTAGGGATTTGTTTTCAGGAATTAAGAGCTTATTAGATTTGCTCAAACTTTATAGTAATATTGTCTTTATTTCAAATCATTAAATTATTGTATAAGAGTTTATCTGAGCTAGAAAAATATAATCTTTATCTGGAAGATCGGATAGTATACTATCAATTCAAAGTAGTCATTAAAAGGATAGCTAAGATATGAAATACTGCACAAGACAATGAAAGTAGAAGATACACATCTAGGGATATTATATCAAAGACAAAGGGCTATTCGCATCTGTAAAAAACAAGATTCTGATAGCTGAATATTTTATTCTCCATTATGACAACAGATATTTCTATCACCCAGTTTTATTTTCTATCAGAATATGCATTGCATTTTTGATGATTTTTTTCACTTGGAAATAACTATATTTATTCAACAATTTGAAAATACCTCTATTAAAAATTTTGGGATACGTGTCACTTTACAAAATAGAAATATTCTACTCATATTCCTACTATGCACTCTCCACAAAGTCAGTCTATATTGTGTAATATCATATACTTCTAAAGTTTTCAGCTAATATTAAAAAAAGAAAGCAATTCAAGACACAGTAACACTGGATTTAAAACATTGTATTTTGTATTGGGATGGGATTTAGGTTGGGTATATTAAATGTCAGTGCTTCTTACTTAACTTCCAAGATAACAGTGTTTTGTTTTTTTGTTTTGTTTTGTTTTGTTTCGTTTTTTGGTTTTTTGCCCGTTTTTCTCTTGGATTTTTTTCTTTTCATACTGACTTATTGGAATTATTAATGTATTCTGATAACTAATTCTGTATTGCAAAATTTCTTCTTCTGGTATGAGTATAATAATCTTTTCCTTTTGATTTTTAAGATTTGTATCTTAAAAATATTATCCACCCTCTCCCTGTAAAAACAATAAAGATATTCTCCTATATTCTTTTTTAAAGTTTTTAAGATTTTATATTCACAGTTAAATCTTTTATTCATTTGTAATTGATTTTTTTTTTTTTTGCAGAATTAGATACCTTTTCTTTTTTCTTAAATGATGTTTATCCCAGCAGAGCTAACTGAAGATTCTATACTTTCTGTACTGCTCTCCAATGTCATATATCTAGTTTTGCAGTTACCATAGTGGGTAACAGAGTCAAAGCAGCAAACAGAATACTCTGACTCATGCAGACCTATGGTGTTGGCAAGCTGATGATGGTTTTCCCATAAGTGAAATTAATAGGAAGTCTACTGAATTCTTACTTAATCTCTATAAACATAAAAGTTCTAGATCAAGTCAACAAAAGTCTAACCTAAATCATAAAAACAGAAGTGTAGTAGAACTCTTTCTGTGTTGTTTTAGTAGAAGCATAGCACACCCCCAAAACCAGACATCTATTCCAGCAGAGACTTATGTTCAGGAACAGGGAGAACAAATTTCCCAAGAGGATCACCAGCAGAAGAATTGAAAGGACCATTCTACTTCTACATCTCAGTTTTAAGGTGCATGTGTTCTACCTATTTTAGGGACACAGAACCATTTAATAATTTTTAATTTTAAGTGTAAAATGCATCTTGAAAGACAATACTCTAACCTCAGAATATATTATATCCATGTTGTGTTTTGAAAAGTTTATTTCAGAAAATCCACTTTTTGACATGGAGTAAGTGAAACGAGACTTGCCCTTTCTACTGTAAGTAACTACAGAAATGGGAAAAATATGGAAAGCAAATATTTTTATGCAATGAACAATAGACACTATAGTAGTTTCCCCCTATCAGTGGTCTCACTTTCCAGAACGTCAGTTATCCATGGTCAGCCAGAGTCTGGAAGAAGGTGATTTTCCTTCTGATGCATTATCAGAAGGTCAGCAGTAGCCTAATGCTACATCACAATACCTACATCACTCACCTCACTTCATCTCTTCACGTAGGGCATTTTATCACCTCACATCATCACAAGAAGCGCAAGAGTGAGTACAATACAATAAGATATTTCAAGAGAAAGAGAATATATTCACATAACTTTTATTACAGTATAATGTTATAATTCTTCTATTTTATTATTGTTGTTGTTAATCTCTTACTGTGCCTAACACATAAATTAAACTTTATCATTTATAGGTATGTATCTATAGGGGAAAACATAATATATATGGGGTTTGGTATTATCCATACTTTCAGGCATTCCCTGAGGGTCTTGGAATGTATCCCCCATTGATAAGGGGGAACTACTGTATGGGACTGTGGTACCTGGGATAAAGGAAACAATTATAGTGAATCTTAGAATCATTGCAGATTTCTGCCTGGAAGACTTTTCGCAAGGACAGTAAACCCATGCAAGATGACAGTCTTACCAAACTGGGGAGACTGAGATAAGAGATCACAGGGGCTAAACTGGAGAAGGGGTTGCTATGTAAATAGGGAGATCCAGGAATCTGATTGGAAACTCTAGTGTTCATTGCTGAATACTAACCTATGTATTTATTGGGTGAAATATCACAAGATTTAGGTAAAGTATGACCATGAAGCTATAAACTGACCAATTCCCAGAGCTCATTGTCCTAATAGGACATTAATCTAATCAATTACAAAATGTTTCACACAATAAAAACAGCATACATAATTTTAAAATGTATTATTGAAGTCTAGTTGACAAAATGTTATGTTATTTTCATGTGCACAAAACAGTATACATGCTCATGGATTGGAAGAACTAATATTGTCAAAATGTCCGTATTACCCAAAGCAATCTAGAGATTTAATGCAATCCCTGTCAAAATACCAAGAGATTCTTCATAAAACTAGAACATATAATACTAAAATTTGTATGTTCTTCCCTTTGTCACAGATTAATTGACCAGATAAATGTGGGTTTATTTCTGGAGTCTCTATTCTGTTCTATTGATCTATGTGTCTATTTTTGTGCCAGTACCATACTCTTTTGATCACTACAGCTTTGCAGTATATCTTGACATCAGGAATTATGATAGCTCCAGCTTTCTCAGGATAGCTTTGGCTATTCAGTGTTTTTTGTGGTCCCATACAATGGGCAGAAGACAGTCTTTTCAATAAATGGTGCCAGGAAAAACTGGACAACTACATGTACAAGAATGGAACTGGACCACTTTATAACACTGTACACAAAAATAAATTCAAAATGGATTAAAGACCTAAACCATGAAAGCTGAAACCATAAAAATCCTAGAAGTAAACACTGGTAGTAATTTCTCCGACACCAGCCAGAGCAACATTTTTCTAGATACCTCTTCTGAGGCAAGAGAAACAAAAGCAAAAGTAAACTATTAGGACTACATCAAAATAAAAAGCTTTTGTGTTGCAAAGGAAACCATCAAGAAAATGAAAAGA
Organism: Phoca vitulina; assembly: GCF_004348235.1. Taxonomy (NCBI): domain Eukaryota; kingdom Metazoa; phylum Chordata; class Mammalia; order Carnivora; family Phocidae; genus Phoca; species Phoca vitulina. The sequence goes on from NW_022589718.1 coordinate 16,559,373, forward strand.
CAACCAACTGAATGGGAGGAGATATTTGTAAATGATATACCTGACAAGGGGTAAGTATCCAAAACATATAAAGAATTTATACAACTCAACACCAAAAAAACCAAACAATCTGATTAAAAAACAGGCAGAGACCTGAAAAGACATTTCTCCAAAGTAGACATACAAATCATCAAAAGACCCCTGAAAAGATGCTCCAAATCACTAATCACCAGGGAAATGCAAATCAAAACCATAATGAGATATCACCTCACACCTGTTAGAATAGCTAAAATCAAGAAGACAAGAAACAACAAGTGTTGGTGAGGTTGTGGAGAAAAAGGAACCCTCATGCGCTATTGTTGGGAACGTAAATGGATACAGTCACTGTGAACAGTATGGAGGTTCCTCGAAAAGTTAAAAATAGAAATACTATATAATCTAATAATTCCATTATTGGATATTTACCCAGGGAAAACAAAAACACTAATTTGAAAAGATATATGCACCTTATGTCTATTGCAGCATTATTTACAATAGCAAAGACATGGAGGCAACCTAAGCATGCATCATTAGATTAATGGATAAGGAAAATGTGGGATATATCTGCAATGGAATATTACACAGCCATAGAAAGATGAGATTGTGCCATGTGAGATAACATGGATGGACCTAGAGGGTATTACGCAAAGTGAAATATGCCAGACTGAGAAAGATAAATACCATATCATTCCACTCATAAATGGAATTAAAAAATGAATAAACCAACTAAAAGCAATATCAGAACTATAAATACAGAGAACAAACTAATAGTTGCCAGAGGGAGGGATATGGGGAGTTGGACAAAATGGGTGAAGGGGAGAGGGAGTTACAGGTCTCCAATTAGTGAATGAGTAAGTTGTGGGAATAAAAAAAACAGAGTATCAGGAATAGAGTCAATGATATTGTAACATGATATATGATATTTTAATGATATAATGGGACAGATGGTAGCTTTGCTTATTGTGAACATAGCATAATGGATAAACTTGTTGAATCACTAAGTTGTATACCTGAAACGAATATAACATTGTATGTCAACTATACTCAAAAAGGAACACAAAAAACCACAGTGTATGTGTATGTATATATGTATTTTATATATTTATATATTTTAAATATATTTTTAAAAATCTATTTTAAGTATATAAAATTTAAATATATGTATTTTAAAGTTCTCAAGGATCACTAACAAAAATGGACCAACTTCTGAGCCATAAAACAGGTCTCAGAAATTAAAAAAAAATGGAATCATATGGAACATATGCTCTGACAAAATTAAATTAGAAATTAGTAACAGAAAGATATCTAGAACAATAAATATTTGGAAATTAACAATACTCTTCCAAATAACCTATGAGTTACAGAATAACAAGGAAAGTTAAATATATATTTGAAACTAGTGAAAACATAACCTATCTGGGGCGCCTGGGTGGCTCAGTCATTAAGCGTTTGCCTTCAGCTTAGGTCATGATCCCAGGACCTTGGGATCGAGCCCCGCATCGGGCTCCCTGCTCAGCAGGAGCCTGCTTCTCCCTCTGCCCGCTGCTCCCCCTGCTCATGCTCTCTCCCTTTCTCTCTCTCTCTCTGACAAATAAATAAATAAAATCTTAAAACAAAACAAAACAAAAAAACCATAACCTATCTGGCATTTAGTTTTCAATTTTACATTGAGGACCATGATTTATTTTTTAAATATTTGTGTATGGTGGAAGTAAGGGCCAACTTTTACCCTCCATATAAATATTCATTTGTTCCAGTAAATTCTGTTTAAAAGAATACCATTTCCCCACACATCACCTTGATACCTTTATTGAAAAACAATTTATGCATTTGCAGGTTTCTTAACTCTAGTCTGTTCCATTGACCTATCTATCTACCTTACGTGAACACCACACTATCTTGATGACTTTAGCTTTATATTAGAACTTGAAATTAGATAATGAAAATCCCATTTGATCCTCTACTAAAAAATTGTTTTGGTCATTTTTATATGTCTTTTGTCATTTCCATATAACCTTTACAATAAGCATAGCAATTTCTACAAAAATTGAATTGGGATTTTGAATGGGATAAAATGTTCCCTTTTTCTATAGTAATAGGTCGTAGAATTTATTTTTTTCAGATAGCAATATAGTCACTCAAGCTTTCTTTTGGCACTCTCATGATATATCTTTTTCCATTTTTTTAAATGTCAAACTGTCTATATTTAAGCTGCTGAAAAACCTTCCAAAAGTATTTTAAACAACATATAGATGGGTTTTGATTCTTAATCCAATAAAACTGAATGGCACTGAACTTAACACTCAGTTAACATAGATGTCTTAAATTATATCCTTTCCATCTTTTTGGTTTACTCTTTGTTTTATAACATCTTTTCCTTCATTTTCCTTTTTCTTTGATGTTTTATCTATTGCTATTAATTCATTATTCCTCCTTTGTATAAACACTTTTTAAAAATAATAAGTAAAAGCAAGATACCATCTATGCCCTTCTACCGAGGTGCACTTGTCTCTACTTGTTTACACTATCCTGATGTAAAACGAAGTTTTTAGAATGTGTCTGGTTTCCCTTTTCTCAATGAACTCCAAGGATTTACTAAGATGATATAGATGTCTTAATTAAGTTGTAATATAATCTGATTATAGAATTGTTATGTGGCACGTAGATTAAAAGTTTCAGTCACACCATCAATACCAACTTATATTTATCTATTATAAGGTTTACTACTTAAAAACATTTTTTCCCACTTCTTTCTCCCTCAATTTGGAACCTATCTGTTCATTTGTATGATCCATTATTTATTCTTGATTTGTAGAGCTTTATCTCAGGTCATGGTAGCAACCATCAACTGCTCCCTAATTCATTTACTGCACTTAAAATTTTTTTTAAAGGTTTATTTATTTATTTATTTCATTGAGAGAGATTGAGAGAAAGAGAGAGAGAGTACTAGTGGGGAAAGAACAGAGAGAGAGGGACAAACGCACTCCCCTGGGTGTGGGGCCCCATGCAGGGCTTGATCTCAGGACCCTGAGATCATGACCTGAGCCGAAATCAAGAGTTAGACACTTAAGCAACTGAGCCACTCAGGTGCCCCTCTACTTAAAAAATTTAAACTCTTGCATTTGGGCTTTAGGAAGTGTGAGTGTCCATGTTTGGTATAAGTGAAATCTTCCTTGGCCGGTAATTTTGATTATCTAGGAGCACTTCATCTGAGTATTTTGTTTCTTTTCTCTTTCTTTGATAGCTTAGTTATCTCATGTGCATTGTTATCTCCTTTGTCTACTGTATTAATTGGAGTATAGACCAAGCTACTTTAGCAAAGTGGTTTGAACAAGGCAGAAATTAATTTTTTTTCTACTGTTTAGACTAGTTGAGGGCATCCAAAAGCAATCTTTGAGTTTTTTCTTGAAAATTTCCTCAATGATTAGTAAGTTTTGGTGGTAGCCCCGAGGAAGAAGTTTGTTTTAAGGAAATGAACTGAAAGTTGCACATCACCTCTGCTCATATTGTTATACCACTAGTCACATGGGCACACTAAGCTCAAAGGAGGCCAGGTATTATGGATGATTGTCACTATACAGCTAAATTTTGGGCGTTTTGTTGCCAAAAGAAGTTAGGGAATGGACTTTGAGAGATATTTAGAAGTTTTGTTCTTCATGGATCTATTCATTTCCTGAGATCATTGAGGGCATCTTGAGCAAATCCACAAAAAAGTAATAGTGAACAGTCTCTGATCCTATTGGGTGTTAATATATCAATGACAAGTTGCCAGTTTATTGTCAAGGCACCAGGAAAAAGGTTCTTTGTTCTCTCATAAGTTACGAAGTGTAGTCCCTTCTTGACCAACCAAAGAGGTAGAGACAGAGTTATGCTATCTCCATAGGCCCATGGAAATTCATCCAAAGGCAAGGAAACCAGCAGATTTCCTAGGACTGCTCACAAAGGCAGACACGGGAGCTCTAGAGGCACAGTTCTATTGCGTGGTCCACCCATTTCTTTGTTCTGTAACTGTACCTGAGGCCTCATTTCATCCTCCTTGCTCTGCTGTGCATGACTCCTGTCCTCGGCCACAGCTCATCCCTAAAAAAGCAAATGGCAAACAGACGGGACGTGAAGGGGTATCAGGTATGCCCGTGCAGGTGATCATCTTGACAGTCAGATAAAACAAACCAGCAAGCAACAGTGCTTTTAGTTCTTAGTATGGTTGTGAGAAAGCTCTGTAAGCTAGGAGGCTGGCATGCCTGAAAGAAGAAAGGGCAGGATGGTGATGACCTAAGAAAGCCTTGTACTACTGGGTCGTCCCAGATCTCTGATGTGAGATAGATGGTATAATTCCAAATGTAAATTAATAAAGTTATTCTGGTTCCAATAATAGGTAAAGGAAAATCACAACTTTGAGTTTATTGCCTTCAGATCTTATTTTTAGATTATTTCCTTAAAATCATTTTTATAATAAATATTCCACCAAATCCTGGTGTTATTTTAATAAATCACCATATTTCTATAGAACTGACATGAATCATATTTACTATGCTATTAATACTGGGATTTTAAAACATTACCCATATCATAACATCATTAGTTAATTACTTGAAGAAAAAGTTCTAATTATACGGTCCATAAAACAAAACCAGAAACTAGGACCTTTAAAGTGAAAGCTACCAGAAGTCACATAGAGCTTAAGAAGTGATGGCCAATTTCCATTTTATTTTCTCTTCATATTTAAAGTTATTAAATAAAGTTAAGTGCCACAGTATGCTAATAACAGGATACACAGTGAAAACTAATAACAACGATGGAAAATTTGTGGTGTAATTTTTTATTTGTTTAGGAGAGTAATAATCTCTAGGCTCATTCACATAATTCATTGGTCTTCTTAAAATGACCTAAATTAAGAGAGAAAATATACAACCACATAATTGAAATATGAAAAATTAGAGTGGAAGAGGATATTACAGCAAAAAATAATTTTTCAAAGTTAACTTATGAGTAGTTTTCTTAAATCATTTTCCTAATAGCAGCTTTATTGGCATATAATTCATATACTGTAGAATTCACCCATTTAAGCATACAATTCAATGACACTTAGTATATTCACAGAGTTGTGTGCCATCACCACAATCAATTTTAGAACATTTTCATTATCCCCCAAAGAAATGCAGTAGCCATTACATCATTCCTTCTTGTGTCCCACCCCCTCACCCCAGCCCTAAGAAACCATTCATCTATATTCTGTCTTCATAGATTCTCATATTCTAGACATGTTATATAAATGATATCATACAATATGTGATCTTTTCTGTCTGGTTTCTTTTATTTAGCATAATGTTTTCAAGGTTATTTATATTGTAGCATGAATCAGTACTTCAATACTTTTTATGGGTGAATGATAGTCCATTGTATAAATGCACGTATACATATAGATATATGTATGTATGTATGTATATAACATATTCTGTAGCTTTTGATTTTTTTCTTTTTGGTCTTGATTATCAAAAGTGTACATACCAGACCAAAACTATGAATGCTTTCAGTGAAAAATCCCTCAAATATTTTATTTATTTATCTTTTTGGCAGCAATGCCTGATTGTTGATTTTATCACACCTAGTTAGATACAGGTATTATGATTGTTTTTAAAAGAAGGTGTTAAATAATAAATTAAAATGCCTTCTTTTAATTTGCACATCTATTTTTAACAAGTCATATTGGGTAATTGTTTACTAATTATATTTCTGAATTTGTGAATTATAATTTTATATTTGGGTTTTAAATAAGTCATGAGGGACTGAGTCATGCTGTGATGATATACTAATTCTAAATATATTTAATTTTACATTCATCAGTTGATGGATATTTAGGTTATTTCTACTTTTTGGCTACTGTGAAGATACTGCTATGAACATTTGTGTACAAGCTTTTGTTTAGACATCATTTTCAATTTCTTAAGTATATAACTAGGAGTAGAATTGCTGAGTCATATGATAACTCTATGTTTAACCCTTTAATGAACTGGTAGGCTGTTTTCCAAAATACTTGAGTCATTTTGCATTTCAAACAGCAGTATTTGAGGGTTCCAATATTTCTGCATTCTCACCAACACAAGTTATTGTCAGTCTTCTTAATTATAGCCATCTTTGTGAGTATGAAGTGGTATCTCATTGTAGTTGGTTATAATTTGCATTTCTCCGATGACCAATCATGTGGAGCATCTTTTCATGTACTTACTATTTCTAGCATATCTTATTTGGAGAAATGTCTATTGAGATCCTTTGTCCACTTACGAATTTTGTCAGTTGTCTACTGCTGAGTTGCAACAGTTATGTATTCTTCATACAAGTTCCTTAACAGATATATCATTTGTAGATATTTTGTCTGTTCTGTGGTTTTTCTTATTACTTTCTTGATGTTATTCTTTGAACATAGAAGTTTTTCCTTTTGATAAAGTCAAATGGTTCTGTTTTTCCTTTGTTGTTTATCTAAGATTTGGTGTTATATCTAAGAAGTGTTTCCCAAACTAAAGGTCACAAATATTTACTTTTATGTTTTCCTTTAAGATTGTTCAGAACTTCACCTCTTACATTTTGAGTAAAATTTTTTATGTAAGATGTGAGAAGAGGTCAAACTTCATTCTTTTTATGTGGATATCTAATTGTTCTAGCACCATTTGCTGAAATTATTCTTTCTTCATTGAATTGTCTTGGCACCCTTGTCAAAAGACAATTGATCATAAATGTTAGAACTAATTTCTGGACTCCCAGTTTCATTTCACTCTTCTATACGTCTAAACTTATGCTAGTACCACACAGTTACTATAACTTTGTAGTAAATTTTGAAATTAGGAAGTGTGAGTTCTCCAATTTTCTTCTTTTCAAAATGTTTTGACTATTTTGGGTCCCTTTAAGTTTCCATATTAATTTTAGGGTTGCCTTGTCAATTTCTATGAAGATGTCAACTGGGACTCTAATAGAGATTTTAAGGAATCTGTAGATCAATTTGGGGAATATTGCCATCTTTATAATATTAAATCTAACAATCCATGAAGATGGGATATGTCTTCATTTATTTAGATTTTCTTGAAGTTTTTTCAACAATGTTTTGTATTTTCAAGTACAAAATTTACACATTTTTAGAATATAATTCTTATACTTCTTTGGTTAAATGAATTCCTAAGTATCTTATTTCTTCTGATACTATGATAAATAGAATTAATTTCTTAATTTCATTTTGAATTGTTCATTGCTAGTGCATACAAAGACATTTGATTGTTGTATATTGATTTTGCATTCTGCAATTGCTGAACTCATTTTGTAGTTCCAATTGTGTGTGTGTGTGTGTGTGTTTCAGGGTTTTCTATATATAAGGTTACATCATCTGCAAATACAGATAGATTTAATTCTTGCTTTCCAATCTGGATACATTTTAATAATTTTCTTACTACATTATTTTGAGTTATTTTTTATTAGTTCTTCAAGCAGTTATTATATGCTCAATAATCAAAATATTTTCAGATTTATACTAATTTAATTCCAGTGAGACATGGAAATATTGATCCTAATAACTTTATTCTGTTTGCTCCCTTTTGGTGTTATTATTGTTATACATTTATAGCTATGTATATAACATTGTCATGATTATTGCTTTATAATATTTTTTCTTTCAAGAAAGCTGAGGGGAAAAAATAGAGAAAGCGTATATTTATACTGTGTTCAATTAATCTTATTTACCATTTCTGTTTCTCTTAATTTGACCCACTTAGTCTAATATATTTTTGCTTCCACTCATTTTTTTTTTTTTAAGATTTTATTGATTTATTTGAGAGAGAGAGGGAAAGCACAAGCGGGTGGGAGGGGCAGAGTGATAGGGACAAGCAGACTCCCCGCTGAGCAGGGACCCCGACCTGGAGCTCGATCCCAGGACCCCAAGATCATGACCTGAGCTGAAGGCAGACATTTAACCAACTGAGCCACCCAGGCCCCCTGCCACTCGTCTTCTTAATGCTACTATTGGTAAATACATTACATTTCTATATGTTATAGGTCCAACAGTGCATTTATACTGTATATCTATACAATTGTGTACATATAAAACATTTACAATTCTATATATTTATATTTATGTCTTATGTAATGTATATACAATTGCATAAATATTAGTTTGTACAATTGCTTTTAAAATTAGGTAAAAAGGAAGAAGGGAAATATACATTTATGATGTTTTTTATAATTACATAATTACCTTTAACACTGTTCATAGTGCTCTTTCCTTTTTTTCTGGGGATTGGAAGTGTCTGTGGTTACTTGCTTTGAACCTGAAAATTTTCCTTTTGTATTACTTGTAAGATGGATCTTCTAGCAACACATTCTTCAGTTTTTGTTTATCTGGAATATCTTTACTCACCTTCTTTTCTGAAAGATAAGTTTGCTGATGTACTATTCTTGGTTGACAATTTTTTCTTTGAGCACTTTGAATACATTGTCCTGTTGCCTTCTGGCTTCCATTATTTCTGATGATAAATCAGCTGCTAATCTTATTAGTGTTCCCTTGTAAGTGACATGGTTTTTTATTTGTTTGTTTATTTTTGGTTTTTTGTTTTGTTTTGTTTTGTTTTTTTGCTGCTTTCAACATTTTCTTCTTATCTTTGGCTTTCAGCATTTTTTGACTTCTCTCTGTGTGGTTCTATTTGTGTTTATCTTACTTGGAGTTCACTGAAGTTCTTGGATGTATACACAAATGTTTTTCATTAAATTTGGAAGTTTTCAGCCATTACTTCTTTCATATTTTTTTCTGCTCCATTCTCTCTTCTGGCATTCTCATTAATTGTATGTCAGTGCAGTTAAATAGTATCCCACATTTCTCTGAGACTCTTCATTTTCTTTTTCCATTTTTTTCTTTTATTCTATTCTTTGGAATGAATAATCTCTATCTCCATGTTCACTATGTTTTTTTCTTCTGTTCAGATGTACCACTGAGCCCCTCTAATGCATTTTTTTTATTTCAGTTAGTTTGCTCTTCAAATCTAGAATTTCTATCTGGTTCCTGACAAAATAATTTATATATGTTAATATTCTTTACTTTATGCAATATTGTCATCTTCCCTTACTTGACTTCTTTAATCATGGTTTCCTTTAGTTCTTTGAATATATTTGCAATATATACTGTCTGTTAAATTTGACATATGGTTGCTCTTATAGGCAGTTTCTGTGGTCTGCTTTTCTTCTTATATATAGGTCACATTTCACTGTTTCTTTGTGTATCATGTAGTTTTTTTAATTGCCATTTTAGAAGATATATTTTAGCAGCTGTGAGTACTGCCCCCTTCCGCAACCCTTCCAGGGATTGTTGTTGTTTGCTTGTTTGTTTAGTGACTTCTTGGATTATTTTAGTGAAGTCTGTATCAGACACAGCTATTAGTTTTCACTGATTGCCTGCCGATTGTTCTATTGCTCTTGACAATGACCAAGAATACCTTTCTCTAAGGTCTGATCCATTAAATGCAGACCACTTTGCAAGGGCCAGCGTTTGAGGTTAGTTCTGATCCCAGGAGTACCCTTCTTAGCTGTGTTCTTGATTCTCTCTAGTAAACTAGGTGGCCTATGGTTTTTAGCTTGTTTATCTAATGAAGCCACCAGCCTCCCTCCACTTAAATGTTTACTACTAAAGTTTCCACTATTTTTAAAAGCATGCTTAGACTCAAATTTCCCCACATTCTGTTTTACAGAGTCAGTTCCTTTGGAGAGAGCTTCATAGCTCTCTGTTGTTAAGGCCTGCCTTTCCCCTAGGCAAAATCCCTGAGTTTATCTCCAGAGCTGGGATAGCAACAGTGACCCATGTCTCTGGGAGAGTCACTCCTGCTTTACAAGCAGGGAACTGGGTTGGGGTGCTATCCTATCATCTTTGCAAGTTGCCTGTCCCAGTTTTTCACCTTCCCCCTAGAAAAATATAGCCATCCAATATACTTGGCATAGCATGAGTAGGGTAGAGCCTCTGCCTTCTGAATAGGGACTGGTGGAAGGGAGACCTTGTCCTTGAAGCTGCACTTGCTTGGAATGTAGACTCAACAATGCATGGCTAGGAGGATGAAGGATGTTGGGGAAGCTGGAGGAAGAGAGAGCCCCATTTCTTGATCATACCCACCCTGTATTAGAGTTTATGTAATGTTAAGCTGATGAGGGGAAGTGGGGATAGGATGGGTCTTGGCTTAAGAGCTGCAGACTCCCACAGTCCTTTTTCTTACAGAGATGTAGTAGATTTCCTTGAATAAATATTTTTTCATTTGCTGGTTGCCTAAGGAGCTCTTCGCACTGCCATTCCAAAAGTCATAGTACTCTGAAATACAATTTTTTTCTTTTCACTGCATTATTTTTCTCTATCATTTAAAATATGTTTAAAATGGAATCTAGAAAACTTCATATTGTTAATATCACTTCTTCCTATATAAGTGACACAAAGAGGCTATGAAAAATATGTAGTACTATTAAATAAAATTATAGTTATTAAAAATATGGAGTAATCATACTTTTCCTAGAACAGCATGATGTGTGTTTTTATACAAACAGGCATAGAAATGAACATTTTGATTTGTATTCTTTGAAATAAATCTCTTATTAAACACCAGACACCAGGAGCTTTCTTTAACTTTTTTTTTTGCCAACATATGGAGCAGTTTTATGGTATATATATGATTTATAAGACTATTCAGACTATGGTTTTCACAATATATAGAATGGTTAATTTATATATGGTGTTTTGAGAGAATCAACTGACAGTTTATGGTAATAAAACATGAAGTTCTTTTCCTAATGGGCCTTTAGAAATGCAAAACTTCTTGATATTAACAATTTAATGTACAACTATCTCTAGTTATTTAAAACCTGAATGTCTGATTTCCTCACCCTGCAATGTTGTCTTTTATAGAGACACCAAATCTAATGTGCACATTTCCATTTTCTTTTACAGAGCCTGTTTGTTGACTCATTAAGAGTATAAAAAAAATCTGTAGAGAATTACCCATAAAGTCCCTGGATAAAAGCTTTGCAAATAACAGTTGATATACCTTGTGAAGAAATCTATCAGTTTGAAGATATATAAAACTTAAATGTCAAAAGGAAAGTTCCCGGGGCGCCTGGGTGGCTCAGTCGGTTAGGCGACTGCCTTCGGCTCAGGTCATGATCCCAGGGTCCTGGGATCGAGCCCCGCATCGGGCTCCCTGCTCGGCGGGACACCTGCTTCTCCCTCTCCCACTCCCCCTGCTTGTGTTCCCTCTCTCTCTGTGTCAAATAAATAAATAAAATCTTTAAAAAAAAAAAAAAAGGAAAGTTCCCTTGTAAAGAGAACAAATAGAAGCTATTTTGAAAACCTATTTAGTTAGGCCTTGGCATCTTTGCTTTAATGATTTTGAAGGACAAAGAAAAAGTCATTTGATTTGCTATGCATTATCATACATTAGGAGTCACTCAAAAGTTTTGGCCATTTGTAGTTAATAATAGTGAAAATAAACCTAGTTATTATATCATACCCAGATTTTATATATTGACTATAATGTAAATTAATCTTTAATTTGACTCATCCAAAATAATCCTAAACAGGCTACAAGTTCAATTTAGACTTAATCATTTTAATTATTTACATATTCATTCCACAAGTATATATTGAGGATGTATCATGTATTAGGTAATTATTTTTAACTCGTTGAAAAAAAAAATTAAGCCCTCAGTATTTAAACTTACTCAACTTTTATATGTACTTCACATAGTTCTATTCATAACTTTGGCCAGAACCTTCCAAATCCATATCAGCTGAATATAATAAATAATAGGAAGATTAATTATTAGTTAAGAATATTTAATATAGTTACCTAGTTGACAAAACTGGTCCTAATACTAAATCCCTAGGAAAAGTCCTTAGATTTACGTGGGTTTTTCAGGTGCTCTGATGAGGTTATAATGCGCTATCCAGATTCCTTCTCAGAAATGCAGGATTTCTTTTTCCCAGATGTCGAGAGGATTGCAAAAGATGGTTTTCAGCTTCAGCCCTCTTTTGAGATGGTCTTGGTTGAAGAACACTGCCTTGCTCAAAATCATGCCACCTTTCAGGGCAGACTACATCCAATGACTGTCCAATGAGGGGTATAGAGGCCTGGCCTTCTTATCTCCAACTCAAAACAACTCTGAGGCCATTCCAACCTCTAGGCTCCCAGGGGGACCCACTGAGTCCTAGGCTGCATCATGGCTTCATGTCACATTCTGTCCAACTATTTTTCATCATCTTCCCTACATGCTAACCTATCTTAGAGTCTAATTCCTGGGAACCAACCAGAGACAGGTGTCAAACCCTGTGGACAGAGTCTGTGGCCACATTTTACATAAGAAGAGTGAGAAGCCCCCAGTTATGAGAGACAAAGGAATACAAAGGGATTCTTGTGAACCAAGACACTATGAAAAGTGTTTTCTTCTGGAAGTGGCTTTCAGAAAGCTGGATACCACAAATGAATAAAATTTCACAAAACATTTTGAGGGGAATATTTTTTTTTAAAGAAAGAATTTCTGCAAAGTTATCATCTCCTGCTACCTTTCAGAAAATTAAAAAAAAAATTAACTCCAAAAATATTAGACATATATCATCGAAGAAGATGATAAAAATTAACTTCATGAAACAAATCACAATGTTACATTTATTAAAACTTTAATTCTTTTTTAATATTAGTACGAAGCAGAAAACACTTCATTGTGGAATTATACCAGTTTAGAATTTATCCTGCCCAATATTTAAAATTGCTTCTCTGTCTTTCTTGTTTTTGGCATTGTCATTAAAATCATTACATTAAATTTTTTTAAAAAAAATATAGCATCTTATTTCCACACACCAATGTTAGAAAGTAGGGTTATTGTTCTCTAGCTTTGCAACAATACTTCCAGACAAGTATTCAACTTCATGATAAAACTACTACTCCTTTGAGCATCATACTACCCTCTTCTTCATGTATTATTTACAGCTATTATGGTCATCTTCTACACTGATTGTAGGCTTTTGTACATGGATCACACACTTCAGATTTATACATCATTTCATTATTCAGATGGCCTTTAGCATCATCACACTAAGCATACTCCATGAAAGGCCAGATCCTAACCTGAATTGGTCAAGCTCAGAACTTTAAAACATAACGTGCCTATCTTCTGACCATGACTTACTATTTTTGTGTTTTTTTTCCAACAATTTTACTCCTTTATTTCCTCCACTTTATTGCATCAAAGTTTCTCTAACTTTGCTATTTTACTTCTATAATCCAACAGATGCCTCATCTCTCTTCCTTCACTAACCTTTCTGAAGCTCATGTTGAGTATCTGAACACCTCTTTCAGTAACCCAGATTCCTGTAAACATATTCTTTTGCCACTTTCATCCATCAAAACCAACACTGAATCAATGCTATGATCTACATTCTTTGCTCATATTCTTAGTTGAGTAAGTGTTGCTGAGACAAATAACACGACAGTGATAATAGGATGGTCAGTAAGTTTGATTAGGACCTTAGGTCCTAAAAGTACGAACGGTACTTTTCCTGGTCTTTGTTAGGTCTATCTCTCATTTCTCTCAATGATTATTCTAAACTTTCATGACTTTCCTATGTACTCTATCTCAATTTCCTTCTCTCTTATTCTTCCTGGATGATCTTACTTCCTACTGATGAAAAACAAAACAAACAAACAAAAAAGTTTGGGGCCATTAGTGACAATCTCACTCCTCTCACACACACCTGAAAACATATCTATTCCATGTTCATTATTCTTTTTTCCATCAGTCTTAAAGATGAATTTTTCTTGTTTCTGTTTGAGATAAACACATTTACATGTTCCCTTAATTTAATTTCCTTTCACTCCCATGAGTGACTTGCTGACTCAAAAGTTTCTTTTCAACTATTTTATCTTGAATCTCCTTTATCTCTATAGGTTACTTTCCATCAATGCATTTATGCTTTAATATTCTCTTGTTTTTTTTTTAAAAAGATTTATTTTAGAGAGAGAGCCTGCTCACAAGCAGGGATAGGGGCAGAGGGGGAGGGAGAGAGAGAACCTCAAGCAGATTGCCTGCTGAGTGTGGAGCCCAACAAGGGGCTTGATCCCAGGACCCTGAGATCATGACTAGAGCTGAAATCAAGAGCCCGAAGATTAGCCTACTGAGCCACCCAGGCACCCCTAATATTCTTTTGTTAAACAAGGAAATGAACAACAAAACAAAACCCTATCCTTTCTGTTCCCTATACTAACAGCTATTGAATATTTTTCCTCTCCTTTCTATGGAAATTGATCATAAAGTCTTCACTTATTCTTTGCACTTCTTTATCTTCCATCTACTTCCCTAAGTCTCCCTAATATGGTGCTTGCTTTCCCCATGACACTGAAACTCTTTTTACTATGGTCACTGATGATGTTTAATTGATATACTCAATTGATATTTTTCTTGGTGGAATGTTATACTGTTTTTGAGGCTTGTGGATGTATTCTTCAGAGTGGTTTTCTAAAACTCCATTTCACATTATTAATTGGAAAAACAGGAAAGCAAAAATTTTCATTTTACCAGTTCTCTTGCAGCTATGATCTTGGTTGTGAAATGGGTTTTTCCAATTAGATGCACTCAAGCAAGATTAGGAAATAAGTGGAGAACTGTGCCTTATGGCCTGTAGTTCTTGCTGCTGGTAAACAGGATTTGGAAAAGGGAAGGTTGCTTTCACTTGTGTCCCAGTGCCCATTTTCTCACATCCTGCTGTCAAGAAATGAAATCAGCAACAAACTCTTGATCTAATTTTCTAATCCAAAGAGTGATCTGAGGTTTGTGTACCCATTCCCCAGCATTCCAGTTGTGAAAATTTTTGGAGAAGTACAAGTAGCTCCTTGTTTTCTTTATAGCTCTCGTGATGGCTTTAGAGATACTATGTCTTTTTGAGTATCATTCTAGAAAACTTAGACTGGAACCCGAACCTTCGATATTTCTAACAATTTTGTAAAAACCCTATTATCAGTTTAAATACCTTTCTGCTTAAAAGAACTATGCTTAGTGAACTCATACATTCTTGTGATCTTAGTAGCAAATAAATGTCAATTCTTAAATTTAGAGACTTTTTTTATTTGTTTTACTTTAGACATATTATTTTTCTGCTGCATATCTCCACATGGTTTTTTCACTTGTTCTACAAAAATTAACAAATGGAAAAAACATTCATTATCTTTCTCCATTCCCAAATACACTTCATCATGTACCTTCTTAATTGATTTTTCTCCAGCCATACATACTTGTCATTTTTATTCTTCTCTCAGTCAAAATTACATTCTGTGTTCAGTTCATAATCCCTTCTGAATACTTACTGACTTCTATCCCCATTCTTCGTCCTACTACCACTTCTTTGACTGGGTCTTTATCTTCTCTCATGTAGACCATGGCAACAGTTTCTTAATTGGCCTTTCTGCCTTCTCCCTTAAATTCTTTCTTCCATACTGCAGCCAGAATATTTTATTGAAAACACAATTAGGCCATGTCACTTCTGAGCTTAGGCCCCTTCAGTGGCTCCCTATCAGCACAAGGACATTTTTAAATTCCTCAACATGGTATTTAAATCCACCAACAATCTGGCTACTACTTATCTCTCTAGCCTCATTTCAAGGGAAGTTCCTGACTTCTCTGGCTTTTGGGCTTTGTGTGCCTTCTCTCTGTTCTACTGACACTGTTTACAAACTTCCATCAATGAGTCACCACATTATATTACCATGTTTTACTGTATGTATATCCTTTTTTCCCAGCTGGACTATGAGGTCCTTAAGGACAGAGCTATAACATATCTATCTGTGTATCCCCAACCACTAGCCTGTTTATTACTAATTGTTCAACAAATGAACAAATAATAATAATATATTCATTTAATAAATCTGTATTGAACACTTAGTTTATTTTAAGTAACTATTTTACCTATCTTCCATAGAAGACTATATCCAGTTTACCTCATTTAGTGCCAGCATTTAAAAGTCATGGCTGACACAAATAATCATATGAAAAAGATGCATTTATTGAATGAATAACATAAGACACATATTTTATTGATGTTGTTAACATTATAGCAAAGAATAAATTTTAATTGGAAATCTAAGCTTGTGCATCTCTCTTCACCTCAACTATACACCAACAAATACACATACACTTTATCTACATAGATACTTGTTTTTTTGCATAGGTATTTTTTTCCTGATATGAGTCAGCAATATGTTCCAGACCCATATAAACCTTATACTCAGTATTGTGTGAATGTAGCAGAGTGTGAGACATAGTAATTACTCAATAATGAATTTTTTAAAGTTTTTCTTTGAATTCCAATTAGTTAACATACTGTATAATGTTATTTTCTGGTGTACAATTTAGTGATTCAACACTTCTGTGTAATACCCGTTGTTCATCACAAAGGCACTCTTTAATCTCCATCACCTGTTTATTTTTTATTTATTTATTTTTTTTAAGATTTTATTTATTTATTTGACAGAGAGAGACAGCTAGAGAGGGAACACAAGCAGGCGGAGTGGGAGAGGGAGAAACAGGCTCCCCGCTGAGCAGAGAGCCTGATGTGGGGCTCGATCCCAGGACGCTGGGATCATGACCTGAGCCGAAGGCAGACGCTTAACGACTGAGCCACCTAGGCGCCCCTCCATCACCTGTTTAATCCATCCCCCCAACCTCCTCCCCTCTGGTAACCATCAGTTTGTTCTCTATAGTTTAGAGTCTGTTCCTTGGTTTTCCTCTCTCTCTCTTTTCCTTTTTGCTCACTTGTTTTGTTTCTTAAATATAATGACTTTTTAAATAAATTCCCAAGAACGAGATTCATGAAAAAAAATCTGCCTAAGGCTTCCTGCTGCTTTAAGTATAAGAGTTCTCTTAAATGATTGAATCTCTCATCCTCTCATGTGGTATATATTGTCCCTTCAAATACAGTAACTCCTCTCAGAAATTATTTTTATGTTTTAGAGTACTTTAACTGCCCTTCAAATATTTGATTTCTAGAGTCCTTTAGCAGATCACTAATACTCTCATCCTGGTCTTTTTAAAGAAACAGTCACTGATTCTTTTCTGAAATATTTTAAAACAGAAAATGAAAAATCAGTGAATTTAAAGAAAAATAGATCTCATTTTTCTTAGATATTTTCAAGCAAATCTAGACAGGCCAAATATCTTAATTAATTTGGCATTCTAATTAAAATTATTTTTATGAGGGAGAAGATAAAGATGTAGGAGTCCTCTTGGACCGGACTGGTCTGACGTGGTCTAGACAGATGAGAACAGGTTTCCAGTGGGTCCTGGAGAAGACAAATTAACCTATCTGGCCCAGAGGGACAGAACCACATGACCTCTTAGTTCTGAAAATCTATCTGGTATGTTGTTACAACAGTATGAATTTGTCAGGAAATTATAATTCCTTTTGGAAAGCTCAGTGATTCCTCTCTTTAAGAATATTGAAATTTCAGAGAACAGAATTCATCCACACATTAAAGTCCATGTTAAAAGCTTCTAAGAAAAGGAAAGTCCAATCTATTCTTCTCTACTGTAGCCTAAAACCACATCTTGAAGAAATTTAGGAATGGTGAAATTTCACAGACTAATGGGAGGCCTCTCAAATGGGGGAATCATTGAAATAATTGATAAAGTAAATTGAATTAAGGATGAATAATGCAGTTATAAGACTATCAACATTTTCTAGGGAATATTTGCTGTTAACAATACTTACTGTGTAATTCCTTTGTACCTGTGAGCAGCTTTAGATACACTTTCTACCTCATCTGAATACAAACCCAATTACATTTGTACTATTTTTGCAATATTAAATATATATTTATATATTAAATATTATATATTATATATAACATATTATTAGATATATATATTGAATGTATTGTGTTTAATATATATTTAATATATATTAATATTAATATATTATATACATTATATATTAATACATTTAATTTATTAATATATTAATATATTAGAATTAATATAATATATTTAAAATATATTGATATATTAATATATTTAAATTAATATATTATATATATATATATATATACACACACATATATATATATAATATATATATATATATATATATATATATATATATATATTAGGCTAGTAAGCAACTAAGCCAGAATTGAAACTAGAAAAATATTCTCCAAAGCACATTTCCTTTACCATGCTCTCTAGTGCTTCTAGTAGATTTAAAAAAATTGATACAACATGGAAGTGATGACAACTGGGTATGTTAGTTTCTTAGGACTGTAGTAACAAACCACCACAAACTTGGTGGCTTTAAAACAACAGAAATATATTCTCTCAGAGTTCTGGAGGCCAGAAGTCCAAAATCAAGTTGTTGGTAGGGTTAGTTTCTTCTGAAGGCTCTGAGGGAGATTCTGTCCCAGTTTCTGGTGACTGCCAGCAATCCTTGGCATGGCTGTCAGACCTCTCTGTGTCTGTCTTCCCCTTTTCTTATAAGGTTAACTGTCCTTGGACGGAGGGCCCTCCCTAAATCAAGGATGATTTCATTTTGAGATCCTTAACTTAATCACAACTGCAAAGATTCCTTTTCCGAATAATATCACATTCTCAGGTACTAGGGGCTGGGACTTGGACATACCTTTTTGAAGGACGTAATTCAACCTACTGCAAGGGGTATTAAGATGTTGTGGGAGATATGATGACTATATCTATGTATAGTTACATCATAAAAAGACATTATAAAGAGACCAAACAAAGGGCCTAGCTTTTGCAGCTTTTTGGCTTAATTTTCCCCCAAAATATGTTAGTAGGGTAAGAGTCCCAGGCTTAGTCAAACTGGTGAAAACAACAACAAAAATAGATTCCAAAGTTCAGAGTTAACAAAATGCATGTATATGAGTTACCACATTTGTTAACTCACTTAAGTTATTAGAATGTAAGGGAAATTCTTCCGTCAATAAGAAGATTTGGCTGATTAGGAAATAAATGATAAGATATGAAGGTTTTCATTCCTTTAGGTTCTTGTTTAGTCTTTCTGACTGCAATGCTCTCAGCAAGATATACATTTTTTTCTCTGTGTTTCTATTCACAGTCTGCCACTCACTGTCATTTTTAATACCTTTTCAAAGAGTTTACCTGGCTTAAAAATTTCTTGACTTACCAAATACTCTAAGGGAAATATGTATGTTTTAATGATTTGCAACTCACGAAGCCACTTTTTATATCCGAAGTGAGGCTGAAAGAGTAATGATTTTAGACCCGGCCACATTTTGAGGAAAACTTGATATATGACAATGATATTGGGAATGTGAATGAAAAGATATCAAATAAGCTTGTACATTTTACACCAGTGACAATATATCACAAGTCAAAAGTGATTCCTACTGGACTTAAATGCACAAAAATGTCTCAGTTTGCAAATTGGGAAAGCATTTCCCATTCAGTAAGAATAAGAATATATTTTTGAAATATTACCCTTTTTTAGTATGTAAAATCCTAAGTCGATAGGTTTGCTGTCAACTGTTTAAAAAAATGGGAAAAAATGTATAGTGATAAATGACAAGGATTACATAATTAATCAAAGATACTTTTGCATTGGAAAAGCCAAAATTAGAGTTAATTTAAAAAACTAATTAGGTACTTAAAATTTTTGAGAAAATATCATTTTATAGATGCTGTAAAAGTAGGATGACAAACTTAAAATTATTAATACCCTTAGAAGATTATATACATCTAAGGATAGTGCTTCTTACAAAATGGTATCAGTTCCTCACCTTGCCTACTGAGATGCTGATTTCTAAAAAGAAATAGGAGGGGGAGCAACCACAGAAACCACACTTACCAGTGATAAACTTAGTCCAAGCGTGAACTATAAGAATTTCATAATTAGAATAGCCCTTCTTTTATCCAATTCACCTGATTTTCTCAGTGTGATCTAAATTTTTTAGTCCTTGGCCATTTATACAGAGAACAATGAGAAGTTGTTCTGGTTGTATCCTTGATACTTTAACATTCTCTAACTCAAGGTCAAATCCATTAGCTTATCAATTTACCACTAGATTTTTTTTTCATTTATGTAAACTTCTCTGCATTTCAACTGCTAATGTATCTTCAAAACTTCTTTAAATATTTTTTATCCCATACCACTGTCCCTCATTACTTTTGTATTAAAGTAAATATGGACACCATTGTAGCCTGGGGAATTTGTAGTCCTCACAAAAGATAGCCATACATTTAATTAACTCCCTCGCTAATTAAAACCAGCACTGGTTAGGCATATTATAAGTAGAAGCCACCAGATGACTGTATGTTTTGGTTTTACGGGTGTATTGAACATAGTTCCTATTTTTTAAGGCAACACATTTACAATTTTGGTAGTCTAAGATAGATATGAATATTTGACTATCTTACTGCTCCTTGTTTATTCTATTCTACTAATAATTTGACAATCATTTATTGAATATTTCCTGTGTTCTGGGTGCTAGGAATATAATAATGAGGCACATAATATTCCTGCTCTCCTATGAATAAAATCTAACAAGAAAGGGTATGTGGATCAGACAAGTAAATAAATGCTAAATAATAAAATCATATTTCAGTGCCATGCATAACAAGAACTCAAGAGAATCACTCTCCTATACCGTACAGTAAAATAGTTTCAAAAATTTGCTGGTTTGCAGACTTGTCAGGTCTCTGGAGATGCCTCAAATGTTCCTTCTGTACCCAACACGAAGGCTGCCTGCAGAGCCTTTCTTGAGGAACACTTTTTATAACTAAGTCAGCTGCCTTGGGTCTAGTTACTGCAGAGTGTCATACTCATATATTACTATGTTCAATTGGATGGGCCCTTAATGAACCTAATTCTCCATATATTAATACAGAATTAATGGTAAGGTAAGTTGCAGCAATTTGGAAGAAAAACTTCTAGAATTATGCCCTATATCTTTGAGAAAAAACAACTATCCATTACCATGACAAACTTCCTTGCTCATATGTTTAATATAGGTCCCTGATGACCACAGAAAGTAACATCCAGACACCTTTTGCAATGTGATAGATCTTAAAAAGAATCAGGTGACACACAAGTAGAAGCAGAAGTTCTGTTGTATACAGCTGAGGTAAAACAGTGTCAGGAACACTACTTACGATCATTTCTTAAAGTTGTTTGCCCTAATAAATAAGGACAAATGGAAAGAAGTTCAGAGAAGACAGAGAAGTAGATTAAAACATTAAGTATGAATACATTGTTAAGGTCAAGTTGCTCAGTGCTTGCTAATTGTCTTAAGTATATAAATAAGCAAAGAGGAGAACAGAAGAATGGTTCATAGACATTGGAACTAAAGAAAAAGGTTTTATTTTCCTTCCATCAAAATGGCTAAAAATAAAAAATATTTCCTAACACAAAAAATCATTACATGTCCCCATTAATTTTTTCTGTTGAATTTACTTATATCAACTGACTTCTTTATCTATTGCTGTTTCTTGTTTTGTTCCCCAAACTTCTCATAACATTTCTATGTTCGGCATACACTTTTATCTCAAATAGCTTGTAAAACTTTTTTTCTTTAAAGCCTGATAAAATTATTTACTTTTAAGTTTTATAGAAACTACATGTTCAGTGGTAATCAGCTAAATTAAGGAGGAGAGGAGTGATATTACAATGCTATGATGAATTCTGAGAGAAACAACTTGAACAGAGGTCCCAATATAGTATATTGTAGCTTTCAGACCATTGACTGAAACCCTCACAAATTACTGACAAGGAAGCTGAATTGGAGTGGGGTTGTCTTATTTTAAGAGTTTTGACAAAGTTGGCTAGAACCCAAATCAGATCACATGATTTACTGCTCTGTCTTGTGTCTACACAACTGAAGATCTCAAAATCATTTATTAAAATCATTTATTCACATCAGGGTCATACTCTCTGGGGTCAATATATTTTGATATAAATACTTTATAATAATATCATTTTTTTCTTGAAAAAATGTTTTTATTGTTTTTGGTAATACAGAAATATATAAAACAAGAAAATTAGATCTTTGTGTCTTAAAGATAATATAGTGATTCTAATGAGGGGTATATTTCTGCTCTTGAATTTATATGAAAAATCCAGGATGCTTTTGGGGCACCTGGGTGGCTCAGTTGGTTAAGCCTCCAACTCTTGGTTACAGCTTAGGTCATGATCTCATGGGTCATAAGATTGAGCCCAATGTGGGGCTCCCCACTCAGCAGCAGTCTGCTTGGAGATTCTTCCCCTCTGCCCCCCTAATAAATAAATAAATCTTAAAAAAATCCAGGACACATTTATTGTTATCAAATGTATCATTGGACTTAAAAAATTTCGGAAAACACTGCTCTAAATAAAACAATGGAAGGAATTCTGAAGAGCTAGAAAGTTGCTCAGAAAGGATCAAAGTACATTTAGAGTCTCCAGAGAAAAAGCCAGACAGATGCATAGTCCCAGTGTTGGGGGTTCAATTAGCATGATCAGGGAGAGGGGCATGATGAATGAAATACACTGATTTACCTACTTTTTCTCCTGAGGCTAAACTGAAACGGTAGAAAATGAGACTTGATTGGCATCGACCTATGTGGATGAGGGTACAGGAGAGAATATAACAGCAATAAACCTGAAAGGTGGAGAGTAGAAGGACAAGCACTAATTGACTTGTCAGGAGAAATCTGAAACCCATTCTAGAATACAGGAGAAGACCTGAGGTAAGCAAATTAACAATGCAACTCCCTCCCCAGAAGACTCAGGAATTGAGAGAAATCAGTACTTCTAGAAGTGGGGTTTGAGGTGAGGCCATTTACAAAGATAGATTAAGTGCTGTTCTTACAAAAGATAATTTTTATTTCTTCTTCCATCTTATGTGATAGGTGAGTATCCGTTCTCCAACCTAGAATATCTGGAAGATTTGCTTTCTAAAGAAGTGTGACCAGAGACTCCAGATTTTCAGGCATTAGATACAGTTGAGGAAGAAGATTATGTACTTAAGACAAGGGAACTAAGTGAATATACAACTCAAAGTGACTAAAGCCTACCTGTCCCACAGAATGCTGACATCTGGGTTTATAGCTTCTGTTCAGGAGAATAGTTCCCTTCTGTAAAATAATGACAAAAGAAAAAAAAAAATACCTACAGAAAATGACAGTAGATGGTTTCTGATTGGCATCGGTCTCCCAACTCAAGATCTACTTAGTGAAAAGTTCTGTCCATTCAACAAAACAATGACACACAAAGAAAGAAAGAAATCAGAGGAACAGAAGCAAACAGAGACAGATTATATAACATTACTTCTTTCAGGTAAAAGAAGATATGTAATAGCTTTCGAAATCGTTTGGTGATTTCTGTTAAAGCTAAACATACAACCACCTGTGACCCAGTAAGTCCAATCTTAGATATACACCTAAGAGGAATGAACACAAATATAAGAGTTTTGGCGATGCCAGTTGTTGAAATGGGTGGGAATCAAAGGAAGCCCTTTTATACTGCTGGTTGCCATACACACCTGTACAACAATTTTGAGAAAAACAACAACAACAACAACAACAAAAAAAACCCTGGCATTATCTTTCTTTCTTTCTTTTTTTTTTTTTAAGATTTTATTTATTTGTGAGAGAGACAATGAGAGACAGAGAGCATGAGAGAAAGGAGGGTCAGAGGGAGAAGCAGACTCCCTGCTGAGCAGGGAGCCCGATGTGGGACTCAATCCCGGGACTCCAGGATCATAACCTGAGCCGAAGGCAGTCGCCCAACCAACTGAGCCACCCAGGCGCCCCTGGCATTATCTTTCAAAGTTGAACATTCTCATGCTCTCTAAGCCAGCAATTCCTCCTCTTCTAGGCAAATACCTCAAATACCTTATATAAACTCTTACAGATATTTTCCAGAGACAGGTAAGAATATTTAAGCAGCTTTACCCATAGTAGGAAAAAAAAAAAAAAAAAAAAAAGAGAAACTACTCAATGTCCATCAACAGAAAGGTCAATAAATCAGTTGTGGTATATTCACAGAATGGAATCTCATAATCAACGAGAATGAATGTATTACAACTGTAAGTATCAATGTGGTATTGAGTGGAAAAGCAAATTTCTGAATACTGCATACAATATAATACTATTTTTATAAAGTTTAAAAAACAGTGAAAAATACTGTTTCTGAGTGAAAACAAATTAAAACAGAATTTTAAAAGCAAAATGACTATAACACAAAAAATTAAGAGAATAATTCTCTCTGGGGGGAATAAGGGAGAGGACAAGGACGGAGCTCATTAATAGATGGAATGATATATGTAGTATTATATTACTATGTATGATAGAAAGTTCATGGGAATTTAATTACCTTACTTCTAAGTATTATATATATAATTTGTATAATATTACATAATTTTAAAAATTAAAAAAAATATAGTACCAGTGAAAAAGAAAGATTAAAGGGTGAGAATATGTCAATAGACTGACTGACACAGACAAATCTCTAAGGTATATTCTTGAGTGAAAAGGGCAAGGTCCAGAATATTATAGTTTATTTATATTTTTTAAAAAATATAGGACTATATGTTTTTAAAAGTTTTGAAGGGTAAGAGTTTTAAATTTGGAAGAGTACACAAAAAACTAGTAAGGATGTATGGTTCCAGGGTGGAAACTGATCATTTAAGGGGTAGTCTGTGAGTCGGGAGAGCATGCTCTTTACCCTGTTAACTATTTAAAATGAAGAAGAATTGGAGAGGGATAATTAAAGGACAGATGTCCTTTAAAATCCAGTGTTTTTAGAAGAGAGAGGGAAGAGAGAGAGGGAAATAAAGAGAAAGGGAGAAGGAGAGGGAGAAAGAGACCAGGAGAGAGAGAGGGAGAAATTCTAGAAAAATAGAAGAGTATCCCGAGAATTAAAACAACAAAAACAGAACAGAAATAAATGCTTTTGGCAAAACAGAACAGACTGAAGAAAATTTTATTTTAAAAATTCTGAAGTCCAAGACAGGATGAAAATAAATATAGCAAGACATTTAATTTTAAGAAAATAAAAGTAAGGATGGGGGAAATTTTTTACTTGCTTTATAGAAAAAAAAAACATAAAACCCTTCCCACTTTACTGAAGAAAAAAAGGAAAAACTGACTTGTTTTCTTGGCACCTGAGATAGAATGGAATCACCTCTTCTATTGATTTGTGTGTCCAGTAACATTCTTCCACGGCTTGTTAAAATGAAATCTGGGGTATATTGATAACTTTAGTTTTCTGTTCAATAACTGGATATGTCTTTTCATTTGAAAAAAATAGCAGGAATTCAATTATGTTTAGTTCTTTTGTAATTTCTGAGGCCCACACCATACTTTTATGTTTACTTCCATTGATTTAAGTACACTTTTACTTATCACTTTCCCAGAACACCTCATAAGTAGTCTATAAATGCTTTAGAACCATATTGGCAGCTTTTACTGCCAAATGGGATAATTTTGTCCACATTGTTAAAGAGTGTCAAATTATAGCTCGTGTTCGACTAAACATTGATATTTATGTTTTATTCCATTGCGTTATATAAAAATATATTCAGGTGATGGGCACCTGGGTGGCTCAGTCGGTTAAGCGACTGCCTTCGGCTCAGGTCATGATCCCAGGGTCCTGGGATCGAGCCCCGCATCGGGCTCCCTGCTCTGCAGGAAGCCTGCTTCTCCCTCTCCCACTCCCCCTGCTTGTGTTCCCTCTCTCGCTGTGTCTCTCTCTGTCAAATAAATAAATAAAATCTTTTAAAAAAATATATATATATATTCAGGTGAGGTGAGTTACATGTGCTAACAATACTTGCTTTTCCTCCTTTCTGTGGATGGTTGAATTTACTCAGATGCCTTTGTGAATTTGTCACCATCCTTATTTAGTGTTTACCTTCAACCACTCAAGTGTGTAACTAAGTGCACATGTAGTTACTCATAATGAGGGGACCAGATAGATGCTTCTCAGAATAACCCCTGATGACTTTTGAAATAACATTGAGTAGAGTAGACACACATTTCTACAACTAGGAGACTCTAAGTAATAAGAGAGGCCACGTGACCTAGTGGTTTCAGAGAGTGGGCTCTAGAACCTGGTTATGTGGGTTCTCTGCCCAACTTTATGGCTGCTATGTGGCCTTGGGCAAGTTATTCCACCTTGTTATTCCTCATTTTCCTCTCTGTAAAATTGAAATAGTAAGGCTGTTGAGAGGATTACATGTGATAACGTATATAAAGTGCTTAGAACAGGGCCTGGAAAAGAGTAAGTACTGTATTAGCATTTACTATCACCATCATCAGTAGTAGTAACAGTAACAGTTTTAACTGTTTTTATTATTCCTATACCATTATTATTATTCCTAAACAACTGTAAGTAAAACAGCAGATACACTTGCTAAAATGTATATAAGTAATTTACTCTGGTCATCTGGGTTTTGATAATACAGGGAAAATTTATGACTGGGACTTATTTAAAATTTTTTGGCATTTCACTTTGTTGATTTTATACATGTGTCATTCATAAATGACATAATGTTCATAATATTCCATTGTATATATATATATATATATATATATATATACCACATCTTCTTTATCCATCCATCCATTGATGGACATCTTGGCTCTTTCCATAGTTTGGCTATTGGGGACACTGCTGCTATAAACATTGGAATATTATGCAGCCATCAAAAAAAAAGAAATCTTGTCATTGGCAATGGCGTGGATGGAACTAGAGGGTATTATGCTAAGCGAAATAAGTCAATCAGAGAAAGACAAGTATCATATGATCTCACTGATATGAGGAATTTGAGAAACAAGACAGAGGATCATAAGGGAAGGGAGGAAAAAATGAACAAGATGAAACCAGAGAGGGAGACAAATCGTAAGAGACTCTTAATCTCAGGAAACAAACTGAGGGTTGCTGGAGTGGAAGGGGGTGGGAGGGATGGGGTGCCTGGGTGATGGACATTGGGGAGGATATGTGCTATGGTGAGCACTGTGAATTATGTAAGACTGATGAATCACAGACGTGTACCTCTGAAACAAGTAATACATTATATGTTAAAAAAAAAAAAAGAAGATAGTAGGAAGGGAAAAATGAAGGGGGGGAATCGGATAGGGAGACGATCCATGAGAGACCATGGACTCTGAGAAACAAATTGAGGGTTCTAGAGGGGAGGGCGGTGGGGGGATGGGTTAGCCCAGTGATGGGTATTAAGGAGGGCACGTACTGCATGGAGCACTGGATGTTATATGCAAACAATGAATCATGGAACACTACATCAAAAACTAATGATGTAATGTATATTGACTAACATAATAAAAAAAAATTAAAAAAAACATAATGTTCAATTTATTGATTTGTTTTGTTCATTCCTACATTTTTAAATCACACGGTCACAAGGTAGACAAACCACCTGCACCCTGTGGCAGGCAGATGTCATATGAATTGAGTCTCCTTATGTCCCATGATTTTGGGAGACATTTTATTGGTGACTTTGCTGAACAGTTGTCTTACACCGAGTTGACCTGCACAGTGATACTAAGTTGTTATTTGATCATCTAGAGGCATTATCAGATAGAAACAAAAAAAACCCAAAATTATGAGACCCACTCTGTTATCTTAGTGGGGATGGAAAATGTGTTGCTAAGTCAGACACTCCAGTATTTACATCAAAGTGTGAGGTAGTATTGATTGTGATGAATGGGAAGAGGTAGATATGGATAGTAGTGCCCAGGGGAGGTTTAATGAAGGAATTGGGGGTATGAACTGATCTCCGGAGAAAGAAGTAACCAGTGGAGGTGAGACTGGGTGTGGAGAGTGAGTATGAAGTAATGTGGCAAGGCACAAATGAATGTAGCATTTTATGAGACTAATGAGTAAATTAGCTTTGGTGGAATTTGCAGGGAAAATCCCCAGAGAATGCTCTTGGACTCAAAACAACAGGACAGATGAAAATAGTTTGTGTGATAGAAGTAAATCTGCCAAGGGGCGGAGCAAGATGGTGGAGGAGTAGGAGACCTGGATTTCGTCTCCTCTCAGGAATTCAGCTGGATAGGGATCAAACCATTCTGAACACCTACAAACTCAACAGGAGATCGAAGAAAAGAATAGCAACAACTCTCTGAACAGAAAAGCGACCACTTTCTGGAAGGTAGGACGTGCGGAGAAGTGAATCCGAGGCGTTATTCGGGAGGATAGACGGCGGGGGAGGGGCCTCCGTCGGCCGCTTCTGGCAAGTGATAGAGCCGCGGGGCACAAAATCGGAACTTTTAGAAGTCTGCTCCGCTGAGGGACGTCACTCTGGTGGCGAAGTGGGGGGTGGAACCCTCGCGGGACAGTGTGGTCTCAGGACCCTCGGGGTCACAGAAAGACCGGGGGTGCCTGAGTGCGGCAGAGCTCCCAGGTATCGGAGCAGGGAAGCCGGCTGGAGAGACGGAGCCCAGGCGCGGGCTCTCAGCTCGGGGTTGTCATAAACCGTGATCCGCGGCACAGTCGGGCCACTGCTCCTCCAGCAGGGACCCAACAAGCGGCAGATCCGGGGAGACTCACCTTCTTCCCCCGGGAGGAGAGGTGCGGGAGTGCACCGCGGGGATCTGCTGGGTTTGGAGACTCCACACGGGGTCGGGTGCCAGACAGAAAGGCGCGGTCACAGGCCGGGTGAGCGCGGAGTGTGGCCGGAGACCGGGGAGACGGGAGTGACTGACTGCTTTTCTCTGGGGGCTCGCTGAGGAGCGGGACCCCGAGTTCTCGGCTCCTCCGGGGCGGAGACTGGGAGGCCGCCATTTTCACTCCCCGCCTCCAAAGCTGTACGGAGAGCTTGCAGGGAACAAAAGCTCCCGAGAGCAAACCCGAGCAGATTACTTAGCCCGGACCGGCAAGGGCGGGGCAATTTTGCCTCCGGCAAAGACATTTGGGAACCACGGCAACAGGCCCCTCCCCCAGAAGATCAGCGAGAACAGCCAGCCAAGACCAAGTTTACCGATCAATGAGAACGGCAGAACTCCAGCGCTAGGGGAATACTGCACATAGAATTCATGGCTTTTTTACCATGATTCTTTAGTCTTTCAAAGTTAATTATTTTTTTTAACTGTCTTTTTTTCTTTTTTCCTTTTTTCTTTTTTTTTGAATTTTTCTTTTTCCCTTTTTCAACCAACATCTTATCAATCCCTTTTTTAAAAAAAAAAACATTTTTATTTTTCATTTTTAAAGTCATATTCTATCCCTTCATAGTAGTTACCCGTATTTTTGGCATATATATATAAGTTGTTCTCTCTTTAAAATCTTGAGATAGTTTCTTCTAACAGATCAAAATATACTCTAAATCTCTAGTGTATGGTTTTTTTCTACTCCCTGCCTGATCACATTCTCTCCCTTTTTTCTTTCTTTTTTTTTTTTTATCCTCTTCTTTCTTTTTTCAAACAACTTATCAAATCCTTTTTTAAAATTTTTTATAATTTCCAACTTTACAGTCATATTCCATCCCTTCATCATATCAACCCTTATTTTTGTACATATATAAGTTTTTCTTTCTTTAAAATTTTGGGAGGGACTTTCTTTTAACAGACCAAAATACACCCAAAATCTAGTGTGTGGCACTGATCTATAATCCAGCCTGATCATATTTGATCACATTCTGTTTTTGTTTTGTTTTGTTTTGTTCTGCTTTTGTTTGTTTTTATCTTTATCTTTTTCTTTTTTCTTTTTTTCTTTCATTTTCTTTTTTCTCTCTTTCCCTTTCTTTTCCCACTGCTTCAGGTCTTTTCTGATTTGTTTAGAGTATATTTTCTGGGGACGTTGTTACCCTGCTAGCATTTTGTTCTCTCATTAATCTATTCTCCTCTGCACAAAATGACAAGACGGAAAAAATCACCTCAACAAAAAGAACAAGAGGTAGTACCGACTGCCAGGGACCTACTCAATACGGACATTAGTACGATGTCAGATCTAGAGTTCAGAATCATCACTTTAAAAATACTAGCTGGGCTTGAAAAAAACATGGAAGTTATTAGAGAAACCCTTTCTGGAGAAGTAAAAGAACTAAAATCTAACCAAGTAGAAATCAAAAAGGCTATCAATGAGGTGCAATCAAATATGAGGGCGCTAACTGCTAGGATAAATGAGGCAGAAGAGGGAATCAGTGAGATAGAAGACCAAATGATGGAAAATAAAGAAGCTGAGAAAAAGAAAAATAAACAACTACTGGATCACGAGGGCAGAATTCGAGAGATAAACGATACCATAAGACGAAACAACATTAGAATAATTGGGATCCCAGAAGAAGAAGAAAGAGAGAGAGGGGCAGAAGGTATAATGGAGCAAATTATAGCAGAGAACTTCCCTAATTTGGGGAAGGAAACAGGCATCAAAATCCAGGAAGCACAGAGAACCCCTCTCAAAATCAATAAAAATAGGTCAACACCCCGACATCTAATAGTAAAACTTACGAGTCTCAGAGACAAAGAGAAAATCCTGAAAGCAGCTCGGGAGAAGAGATATGTAACCTACAATGGTAGAAACATTAGATTGGCAACAGACTTATCCACAGAGACCTGGCAGGCCAGAAAGGACTGGCAGGACATATTCAGAGCACTAAATGAGAAAAATATGCAGCCAAGAATACTATATCCAGCTAGGCTGTCATTGAAAATTGAAGGAGAGATAAAAAGCTTCCAGGACAAACAAAAACTAAAGGAATTTGCAAACACGAAACCAGCCCTACAAGAGATCTTGAAAGGGGTCCTCTAAGCAAAGAGAGAGCCTAAAAGCAACATAGACCAGAAAGGAACACAAACAATATACAGTAACAGTCACTTTACAGGCAATACAATGGCACTGAATTCCTATCTTTCAATAGTTACCCTGAATGTAAATGGGCTAAATGCCCCAATCAAAAAACACAGGCTATCAGATTGGATTAAAAAACAAGACCCATCGATATGCTGTCTGCAAGAGACTCATTTTAGAACCAAAGACACCCCCAGATTGAAAGTGAGGGGGTGGAAAACCATTTACCATGCTAATGGACACCAAAAGAAAGCTGGGGTGGCAATCCTTATATCAGACAAATTAGATTTTAAACCAAAGACTGTAATAAGAGATGAGGAAGGACACTATATCCTACTTAAAGGGTCTATCCAACAAGAAGATCTAACAATTGTAAATATCTATGCCCCTAACATGGGAGCAGCCAATTATATAAGGCAATTAATAACAAAAGCAAAGAAACACATCGACAACAATACAATAATAGTGGGGGACTTTAACACCCCCCTCACTGAAATGGACAGATCGTCTAAGGAAAAGATCAACAAGGAAATAAAGACTTTAAATGACACACTGGACCAAATGGACTTCACAGACATATTCAGAACATTCCATCCCAAAGCAACGGAATACACATTCTTCTCTAGTGCCCATGGAACATTCTCCAGAATCGATCACATCCTAGGTCATAAATCAGGTCTCAACCGGTACCAGAAGATTGGGATCATCCCCTGCCTATTTTCAGACCAGAATGCTTTGAAACTAGAACTCAATCACAAAAGGAAAGTCGGAAAGAACTCAAATACATGGAGGCTAAAGAGCATCCTACTGAAGAATGAATGGGTCAACCAGGAAATTAAAGAAGAATTTAAAAAATTCATGGAAACCAATGAAAATGAAAACACAACTATTCAAAATCTTTGGGATACAGCAAAGGCAGTCCTAAGAGGAAAGTATATAGCAATACAAGCCTTTCTCAAGAAACAAGAAAGGTCTCAAGTACACAACCTAACCCTACACCTAAAGGAGCTGGAGAAAGAACAGCAAATCAAGCCTAAACCCAGCAGGAGAAGAGAAATAATAAAGATCAGAGCAGAAATCAATGAAATAGAAACCAAAAAAACAGTAGAACAGATCCACGAAACTAGGAGCTGGTTCTTTGAAAGAATTAACAAGATTGATAAGCCCCTGGTCAGACTTATCAAAAAGAAAAGAGAAATGACCCAAATCAACAAAATCATGAATGAAAGAGGAGAAATCACAACCAACACCAAAGAAATACAAACAATTATAAGAACATATTATGAGCAACTCTATGCCAGCAAATTAGATAACCTGGAAGAAATGGATGCATTCCTAGAGATGTATCAACTACCAAAACTGAACCAGGAAGAAATAGAAAACCTGAACAGACCTATAACCACTAAGGAAATAGAAGCAGTCATCAAAAATCTCCCAAAACACAAAAGCCCAGGGCCAGATGGCTTCCCAGGGGAATTCTACCAAACATTTAAAGAAGAATTAATACCTATCCTTCTGAAACTGTTCCAAAAAATAGAAATGGAAGGAAAACTTCCAAACTCATTTTATGAGGCCAGCATTACCTTGATCCCAAAACCAGACAAAGATCCCATCAAAAAGGAGAATTACAGACCAATATCCCTGATGAACATGGATGCAAAAATTCTCACCAAAATACTAGCCAATAGGATCCAACAGTACATTAAAAGGATTATTCACCACGACCAAGTGGGATTTATCCCTGGGCTGCAAGGTTGGTTCAACATCCGCAAATCAATCAACGTGATACAATACATTAACAAAAGAAAGAACAAGAATCATATGATCCTCTCAATAGATGCAGACAAAGCATTTGACAAAGTACAGCATCCTTTCTTGATCAAAACTCTTCAGAGTATAGGCATAGAGGGTACATACCTCAATATCATAAAAGCCATCTATGAAAAACCTACAGCGAATATCATTCTCAATGGGGAAAAACTGAGAGCTTTCCCCCTAAGGTCAGGAACGCGGCAGGGATGTCCACTATCACCACTGCTATTCAACATAGTATTGGAAGTCCTAGCCACAGCAATCAGACAACAAAAAGAAATAAAAGGCACCCAAATTGGCAAAGAAGAAGTCAAACTCTCACTCTTTGCAGATGATATGATACTTTATGTGGAAAATCCCAAAGACTCCACCCCAAAACTGCTAGAACTCATACAGGAATTCAGTAAAGTGGCAGGATATAAAATCAATGCACAGAAATCAGTGGCATTCCTATACACCAACAACAAGTCAGAAGAAAGAGAAATTAAGGAGTCGATCCCATTTACAATTGCACCCAAAACCATAAGATACCTAGGAATAAATCTAACCAAAGAGGCAAACGATCTGTACTCAGAAAACTATAAAATACTCATGAAAGAAATTGAGGAAGACACAAAGAAATGGAAAAACGTTCCATGCTCATGGATTGGAAGAACAAATATTGTGAAGATGTCAATCCTACCTAGAGCAATCTACACATTCAATGCAATCCCCATCAAAATACCATCCACTTTCTTCAAAGAAATGGAACAAATAATCCTAAAATTTGTATGGAACCAGAAAAGACCCTGAATAGCCAGAGGAATGTTGAAAAAGAAAAGCAAAGCTGGCGGCATCACAATTCCAGACTTCCATCTCTACTACAAAGCTGTCATCATCAAGACAGTATCGTACTGGCACAAAAACAGACACATAGATCAATGGAACAGAATAGAGAGCCCAGAAATGGACCCTCAACTATATGGTCAACTAATCTTTGACAAAGCAGGAAAGAATGTCCAATGGAAAAAAGACAGTCTCTTCAACAAATGGTGTTGGGAAAATTGGACAGCCACATGCAGAAGAATGAAACTGGACCATTTCCTTACACCACACACAAAAATAGACTCCAAATGGTTGAAAGACCTCAATGTGAGACAGGAGTCCCTCAAAATCCTAAAGGAGAACACAGGCAGCAACCTCTTCGACGTCAGCCGCAGCAACTTCTTCCTAGAAACATCGCCAAAGGCAAGGGAAGCCAGGGCAGAAATGAACTATTGGGACTTCATCAAGATAAAAAGCTTTTGCAAAGCAAAGGAAACAGTCAACAAAACCAAAAGACAACTGACAGAATGGGAGAAGATATTTGCAAATGACATATCAGATAAAGGGCTAGTATCCAAAATCTATAAAGAACTCATCAAACTCAACACCAAAAGAACAAAGAATCCAATCAAGAAATGGGCAGGAGACATGAACAGACATTTTTCCAAAGAAGACATCCAAACGGCCAACAGACACATGAAAAAGTGTTCAATATCGCTCGGCATCAGGGAAATCCAAATCAAAACCTCAATGAGATACCACCTCACACCAGTCAGATTGGCTAAAATTAACAAGTCAGGAAATGACAGATGTTGGCGGGGATGCGGAGAAAGGGGAACCCTCCTACACTGTTGGTGGGAATGCAAGCTGGTGCAGCCACTCTGGAAAACAGTATGGAGTTTCCTCAAAAAGTTGAAAATAGAGCTACCATTTGATCCAGCAATTGCACTACTGGGTATTTACCCCAAAGATACAAATGTAGGGATCCGAAGGGGTACGTGCACCCCGATGTTTATAGCAGCAATGTCCACAATAGCCAAACTGTGGAAAGAGCCAAGATGTCCATCAACAGATGAATGGATAAAGAAGAAGTGGTATATATATACAATGGAATATTATGCAGCCATCAAAAGGAATAAGATCTTGCCATTTGCAACGACGTGGATGGAACTGGAGGGTATTATGCTGAGCAAAATAAGTCAAACAGAGAAAGACATGTATCATATGACCTCACTGATATGAGGAATTCTTAATCTCAGGAAACGAACTGAGGGTTGCTGGAGTGGGGGGTGGGGTGGGAGGGATGGGGTGACTGGGTGATTGACTCTGGGGAGGGTATGTGTTCTGGTAAGCGCTGTGAATTGTGCAAGACTGTTGAATCTCAGATCTGTACCTCTGAAACAAATAATGCAATATATGTTAAGAAAGAAAAAAGAAGAAGAATGTAGCAGGAGGGGAAGAATGAAGGGGGGGAAATCGGAGGGGGAGAAGAACCATGAGAGACAATGGACTCTGAAAAACAAACTGAGGGTTCTAGAGGGGAGGGGTTGGGAGGATGGGTTAGCCTGGTGATGGGTATTGAGGAGGGCACGTTCTGCATGGAGCACTGGGTGTTATGCACAAACAATGAATCATGGAACACTATATCTAAAACTAATGATGTAATGTATGGGGATTGACATAACAATAAAAAAAAAAGAAGTAAATCTGCCAAAACCATTTTAGTCTTACTCTCTTCAGTAAAATATAATTGAGCCTTGAACAGTACAGTTTGGACCTGGGTAGGTCCACTTATATGTGGATTTTTTTATATAAATATAGTACTGTAAATGTATTTTCTCTTCCTTGTTATTTTCTTTTCTTTTTTAAAAATTTTATTATGTTATGTTAATCACCATACATTACATCATTAGTTTTTGATGTAGTGTTCCATGATTCATTGTTTGCGTATAACACCCAGTGCTCCATTCAGTACGTGCCCTCTTTAATACCCATCACCAGGCTAACCCATCCCCCCCACTCCCCTCCCCTCTAGAACCCTCAGTTTGTTTCTCAGAGTCCATAGTCTCTCATGGTTCGTATCCTCCTCCGATTTCCTCCCCTTCATTTTTCCCTTCCTGCTATCTGCTTCTTCTTTTTTTTTTTTTTTTTAACATATAATGTATTATTTGTTTCAGAGGTACAGGTCTGTGATTCAATAGTCTTACACAATTCACAGCACTCACCATAGCACATACCCTCCCCACTGTCCATCACCCAGCCACCTCATCCCTCCCACGCCCCACCTCTCCATCAATCCTCAGTTTGTTTCCTGAGATTAAGAATTACTCATATCAGTGAGATCATATGATACATGTCTTTCTCTGATTGACTTATTATTTATTTTTTTAAAGATTTTATTTATTTATTTGACACAGAGAGAGAGACAGCTAGAGAGGGAACACAAGCAGGGGGAGCGGGAGAGGGAGAAGCAGGCTCCCGGCTGAGCAGGGAGCCTGATGTGGGGCTGGATCCCAGGACCCGGGGATCATGACCCGAGCCAAAGGCAGACGCTCAATGACTGAGCTACCCAGGCGCCCCTGATTGACTTATTATTTTAATAACATTTTTTCTTTAGTTTACTTTATTGTAAGGATACATTATATAATACATATAACATACACAATATGTGTTGTCTGTTTATGTCATTGGTAAAACTTCTGATCAATGGTTGGCTGTTAGTAGGTAAGTATGGGGGGAATCAAAAGTTACATATAGATTTTCAACTGTGCAGAGGGTGGGTGCCCCGAACCCACCACTGTTCAAGGGTCAACTGTACTCCCCCATGCCCATTCCCTTTCTTGTCTTAGCCAGATTGGTCTTTCAGAAAATCCATTTGAACTGCACCAGAACTACACTTTTGACCATTCTTGACCCTGTATCCACACTCTACCACTATTCCCAAACAGAGGATGAAGATCAGGAATATTGCCAGCTTCTATTATATATCCCCAGTGTATAGAAGTGTGCCTGTATACAGTAGGATCTTGAACATATTTTATTTTTAAATATTTTATTTACTTACTTGGGAGAGAGAGAATGAGAGAGAGCATGAGATGAGGAGGGTTAGAGGCAGAAGGAGACTCCCCGCAGAGCAGGGAGCCCGACGCGGGACTCGATCCTGGGATTCCAGGATCATGACCTGAGCCGAAGGCAGCTGCTTAAATGACTGAGCCACCCAGTTGCCCCGGATCCTGAACATATTTTAAATGAAATCATTGAATGGAGACCAAAATTGGAGAAGGAAGCATTGGATACAGGCATGGTCTCAAGATAATGGAATTTAATGTTAATTTGCATTATAACTCAGGACTGTGATGGGAACAGATGATCCTTTAACTCAATAACATTCTATTGGAGGAGTCATTGAAAGAATGTGACCACCGGTGACCTGGGAGCTGGAGCCTGGCAATCAGAGGCTTCTCAACACCTTTCCTGTCCTTGGAATGTATATCTGCCCACTATTCCCACAACCAGAGCCATTTTTAAGGTCATGGCCTTGAGAGAGAGACAGAGAGAGATCTTGGCTGGCAGGTACAGAGATCTACTCATCTCAGGGCTGCCCAAGACAAGCCTCATATGCAAGTTCCCTTGCTTTTAAACCTGCCCCCTACACTGTTGGTGGGAATGCAAGCTGGTGCAGCCACTCTGGAAAACAGTATGGAAGTTCCTCAAAAAGTTGAAAATAGAGCTACCATATGATCCAGCAATTGCACTACTGGGTATTTACCCCAAAGATACAAATGTAGGGACCCGAAGGGGTACGTGCACCCTGATGTTTATAGCAGCAATGTCCACAATAGTCAAACTGTGGAAAGAGCCAAGATGTCCATTGACAGATGAATGGTTAAAGAAGATGTGGTATATACATATAATGGAATATTATGCAGCCATCAAAAGGAATGAAATCTTGCCATTTGCAACAACGTGGATGGAACTGGAGGGTATTATTCTGAGTGAAATAAGTCAATCAGAGAAAGACATGTATCATATGACCTCACTGATATGAAGAAATCTTAATCTCAGGAAACAAACTGAGGGTTGCTGGAGTGGGGGTGGGTGTGAGGGATGGGGTGGCTGAGTGATAGGCATTGGGGAGGGTATGTGCTATGGTGAGCGCTGTGAATTGTGCAAGACTGTTGAATCACAGACCTGTACCTCTGAAACAAATAATACATTATATGTTAAAAAAAAAAAAAGAAGAAGATAGCAGGAGGGGTAGAATGAAGGGGGGGAAATCGGAGGGGGAGATGAACCATGAGAGACGATGGACTCTGAAAAACAAACTGAGGGTTCTAGAGGGGAGAGGGGTGGGAGGATGGGTTAGCCTGGTGATGGGTATTAAAGAGGGCACGTTCTGCATGGAGCACTGGGTGTTATATGCAAACAATGAATCATGGAACACTACATCAAAAACTAATGATGTAATGTATGGTGATTAACATAACAACAAAAAAAATTTTTTTAATTAAAAAAAATATATTAAAAAAAAAAAAACCTGCCTCCTACTGATTTAGAGTGAACTGCCTCTTTCTTAGGTCTCTCCTTGCCCTCTGTGTACTGAAGGTCAGTTTGCAAACCAATACATTATAGTTATGCAAAGAGGGAAAAATGAACAGTGTCATAGAACTGAGGAGACCATTGAGCAATGTGCCTAAAACTTACAGGTAATTTTAGGGAAAATTACACATATAATGAAGAATTCATCAGTGTCTTCTATCCATCCCATCCCAATCCCTGCCCCACCCACCTGAGAGCCACAGCACATGCCCTTTCTAACCAGCTGAAAATAATTCTGATAGGTAATAGTTACTTTATATTGTGAATAACATACACTAGAGGACAGAAAAAAATTAAGCTTCTGATTTCTGAGAACAAAGAGGAGTAAGGGTGATCCCTGCCCTACAGTAGTCCTTGCCTATCACCAGGGGTTCTGGAGAAACACCCTGTTGGGCAGATAAAAAAACACACTGTGTAGATAAAGAGTCAGGTCACTATAATTTTTTATTTTTTTGAGAAAGAGAGAAAGAACATGTGTTCATGAGCTGGGGTGAGGGGGCGTCGGGGAAGCCAGAGAGAGAGGGAGAGAGACAATCCTAAGCAGGGTCCAAGCCCAGTGCGGAGCCCAATGGGGGCTGAATCTCATGACCCTGAGATCATGACCTGAGCCAAAATCAAGAGTCAGAGGGTTAACTGACTGAGCCACCCAGAGCCCCTCACTATTCTTTGCTTAAACTACTTTATGTATTCTCATTTAAAGAAATCATCTAAGTACAACAATTCTGTTATGTGCAACAAAAAGCCATTTTTATTCACACTCCATTCTAGTTTTTTATATTCCTTATTTTGTCCTATTGCAAAATATCTGCCAGTACTATACACTTGGAAAATATTTGTTCCAGATGTATTAATCAATACTCGATTTTTAAATAAAAGAATGCTTCCTACCAATTTGGTATGGAGCTATACATTTGCTTGTGAAAGTTTATCCATTGGGACCAACAAAATAGGTTGGCTGCACAGCTTGTCTGTGTAAACTTATGATGGATGACATTATAATAGAGAGATTTATCACTCTAGATTATATTTGTTTCAGAAAAATTATTCCATAGTAATTCTATAAATGGACCTTAAAAGAAAAACTGCAAAGTTTGTAGTATATAAATACAACCTGTATGCCAAAAAGAGAATCTCTGGCCTTTCTTCCTAAGAAGTTTTGGGTAGATTTATGAGTAAGAATGGTGAAGTTTAACTGAACTGGAGATAAACTGAACAGCCAGTTTATCAGGAAAAGGTATAAACACAGAGATGAGGGATTTAGTTGAAAACAGAGGCAGTAAATAAGAAGACAACTTAAAAACCTAGGAGATGGGCCAGAGAAGGTGAAGAATAAAGAAACAGTTAAAATTTGTCCATTTTAGTTGCTCTGTCCAAATTCTCTGCTGCCTCACTCAGAATAGGGTATCAAGCAAAAATTATATTAATATATTGGGCTAGCTTGATTTACTCTTCATAGATTTAATTTCCTCCCTATGAGGTCTCCCTTCCCATGAGAGAATCATTTCCCCCACCACACTGAGGTCTTGTTTTTGTAGCTGTTTCCTTCCCCACCCTCTCTTCTGTCTTCCAGGAGATCTGCATGGGCAGATGGGGGCCGCCCCCTCAGCCTGAGCCCTACAAAGGCAGTAACTAGGAGCAGAGCCAGAGCCAACATGCATGGTCATGCAGTATGAGCGACAAATGCAGGCATGTTACTACATTTCACCTGTTATTACATCATTTTTAGGCTCCACTGAGTAGGATCTTAAACAAGGTAAAAATAGTACTTTGTTGACTTTGGAAATAGACTTTTAAAGTAAACATAATTCAGGAATCTAATACTTATCTTTCCTATCTGATACTTATCTTTAGCTGAAAAATGAATCTATAAATTTATACATTTGCATATAAGCAAGTGTCTTTTGTGTCCTTCAGGATGAGTACTCTGAGTAAATCCACAGTTCTTCTCTAATGTTTGATATGTAACTGACGCGTAACACATGTGACTTGTGATTTTGATCTTTTATGCTAAAGTTTTTATTTTCTTCATTTTAACGAGGTCTTAAAATTTTAAATGAATCTCCAGTACTATAAGTTGCTTTTTTATTGTATGTGTGTGTTAAATCCAATATACTTTGAATTTTCAAAATTGCCTTCTTTAGATTATTTTATATATAAGTTCCTAGAGAAAATGGATGTGTGTGTAATATTCTATTGAGACAGATAGCTCTTAGCACACTATCCATTCTGAAGAGATGCTAAATAATAAAATGATAAGCAATATCATGTAAAAATTTATTTACAGAGTTCATATTTTATTGTATCATGATAATGTTGGTTTATCTCTACATGTTATTTTAATGCTTTATTTCTTGGAAAATTACAACCATATATCTTGGTAATACTATGTATTTGAGTAGTATGCAGAAAAGAGAAAGCTGCTAATAATGATAGACTTGCCTCTTTTACCTCTTGGGAATTGAAAATATAACTTTTATTATGGCTAAACATATTTATTCTATGGTCAAATAAGCATGAGTCTTCCCTAGGAATCCATGAAGTGTGGGCATGAGAGAAAGTGCTTACTGACAATGCTCCCAAGGGCTTGGAAGTAATTGTCTGTATGATAGAAAAATATGTGAATCTGACTCAGCTTTAGGAAAAGCTTTGTAAACAACTAATATTACCAATGGAAAGCCTATCCTATCTAGATTGGCCTCATTCTATGAGAACTTTAGGCCTGGAAAAATAATGCCAGTCATATCATAAGTGAGTTTCACCAAAGACATTTGTTATTGTTGTCCAGTAGGTGCTGGTAGAATATTAATCTTTCATACAGTATGAAGCTAGCTACATATCTGTGAATAAAAATGTGGAGGTCTTTTATGACCTTTTTATATTGATGTAAAATATTAAAAGTGCATCTAGGCTAGATGCCCTCTAAAGAGCATCATATGTGTTTCAGGAAGACATGTCAAAATTATGAACAACTGTAATTTCAGTACTGGAAGGACCATCCATAATATCATTTCCCTTCGTCTAGATAGCAAAATTAATGTAATGTTTAAAAGCAACATTTATTTACTCAACAAGCTTTGTCTGCTCAGTTTTAAAATCATAAGTGGCTCTTGAGCTTTTCTACCCACTGATTTTCAGTTCAACTGACATTTTAACTGATAATCAAATCCTACGTCTTTTCTTTGATGGTATTTATGTAATGGAAATCAACACAAAACAACTTAAAAACAGCTTTAAAAAGTAATGGGGCTTAATGATAACTTATGTGTCAAATCCAACTTTGACTCAGAGGGTAAGGATATCTGGGGGAGATATTGTATTGCAATTAAACAAACGAAACATCCTTTTGCCCTTTGAGGAAAATGTGGAGAAGAAAAGAATCTCTCTGACACACAGTCACATTGCACTAAGACAGGAAAGAGGCCTGGCTTTTCACACCAAAACTCACTCTCATAAAAGCCTCTGAGTTATACATTGTCCAAAGGGTGGATTTTATTTAACCTATATGCTCAAAAAGCTTAACCTCCCCTCCTCACCTGAATCCAAGTCTTCCTCTGATTCCCTAAGCCCACTTGGATCAATTCCCCATCAACTCTCTCACACAGAAGCCCCACATCCCAGAACCTCACCCCTGCATTGGTTTCAGAAAAGAGAATCAACATTCTCTTTGCTCTTCTCTACACTTTCTTTTACGTGATGTTGCCTGATGATTAGCTCCCCCGTACTTGCAGTCTAGGATTTCCATACCTTATTATTATACTTTTTGTACTTTTTCAATTGCTGAGGTATTTCTTATTATAACAATGAGGAACACCCAGAAGAGATGCACCACTTCTTCCCTCCATTCTTAAGGACTCCTCTTTCCTGCTGAACCTGGTCAAGCCATAGAATCATTCTATCATTCTCAATACAGTGAGTGTTCCAGGCAACCACTATTAATTGATGTGACTTTGCATACAAGAACGTTCAGTCCCTCTTGACACCTTCTTGATTAACTTCAGTTCAAAATCTGAAGTTTTTTCACCCTGATCTCCTGTCATCATTGGGGAATTGAATATTTATGTGTTAACTTTTCTATCACTCCTGGCACAGTTTTTTTTTGTTTGCTTGTTTTATCTCTTAGGCTCCATGGATTTCTGTGTAATTCTTTTTGTCTTCACTGGGATAGCTAAATTTGTATCTAATCATCAGTGGGAATTACTGCCTTAAAATCTGAATCTCTGAAATAATTCTCTGTCCACACCCTGCATTCCTTTGCTTTTATGAAACATGTTTCTACCGTACTCTTTGACCTACCTTACTCATTTTTCTACCTTACTCAATGACCCCCTTTTCATATTTTCCACACTCTGTAAGCACCTTCTTCACTTCCCTCACCATTCCTCCAATCCAGTTTGAAATCTAATGGGAATCTTAATCTGTTCTCCTACTGACATTCTATCATGTCCACCCAGAGATTCCCAGCCATGAGTTAACAAACATAATACATACATATGTAAATATGTACATTCGTTCATTCGTTCATTCATGAGGGAGAGGGAGAGAGAGGATTTTAAGCAGGCTCCATGCCCATCATGGAGCCCTTTGATGCATGGCCAGATCTCACATCCCTGAGATCATGACCTGAGCTGAAATCAAGAGTTGGACACTTAACCCAGTTGCCTCAGTTAACATTTATTTATGTATATCATTGCCCATGGGAGGCTGCTCAACCTTCAAAGAGACTGCATGCACTGCTTATTTCAGCTATTCAACATATGCTATTTATAAAGATGGTCAATAATTCTTTCATTTTCTTTATCATCAGTTTTTTCTAGCTGTGATCCCCTTGTAATCCCCTCTTCTAAAATGCTATCTTCTCTGTGGCTCTGAGGACTTGAATCTCTAAGGAGGTTATGCTTGAACAGAGGCCTGGGTGATAAAAAGGAGTCGTCCAGGCAAAAATCTGGAGGGAGAGTATTCTGTGCAAAGCAAAGAGTTTAAAGGCTTTGATTCAGAAAATAGTTTTGTATGTTAAAGAAACACGACGTGTGGCTCGAGTATACTGATTGAGGTGGTAAATGGGAAATGAGATCTGAGAGGCAAGCAAGGATTATGAGAGCTCTCTAGTCCATGGTAAGGATTTTGGATTTTATTCTAAGTGAAATACAGGGTATCTCAACAGTGGTATTACTAAAATTTGAGGCCAGTTAATGGATGTTTAGGATCTTTAGTAGCATACTTATCATCTACACACTAGATGCCCATAGCACCTCCCCTTCACTGTGACAATAAAAAAAATCTCCAAACATTGACACATTTCTCCTCAGAGACAAAATCACTCTCCAGGGAGGAAGCCATGGAGTAAGTCATAGAATGGAGTGACTTGATTTGTTGTGTGTTTAAAGATTGTCAATCTGGCTTTTCTGGAGAATGGGCTATAAGAAGATAAGATTGGAAACAGGCACAGTTCAGAGGCAACATCTGTCCTCCAGGGGAGAAGGTGGTGTGACGGACTATAAGTCTTGTTATGAGGGTTGTTTAACTCAAATTATGTTTGAAAGGACTCCTAGAATTTGGTCATATGGTTCACTAAAAGGTATATAAAACATCCAATTGCCAATGAAGGATGTAAGTATGTAGTTACATAGAAACAACCGGAACTCAGAGGAGAGTGGAAGACTGAATTTATTAAAACAAAAAAGTTGCAGTCATCAGCATTAATATTGTAATTGTTGAATTTATAGAGGACCGGTGAATAATAGCCCTTTCTTTCTCTCTCAAGTTGAAAATGATTAAAATATAGGTTAGGACTCCTTTCTGACACCATATACAAAAAAGATGGATAACAACAGGCTTTGGTGAGGATGTGGAAAAATTGGAACCCTCAAATTTGGCTGGTGGGAAAGGAAATTGGTAAGCCACTTTGGAAAAAGAGTTTGATAGTTTCTCAAAAAGTTAAACGTAGAGTTACCATATAGCCTGAAAATTCCACTCCTAGATATATACCCAGGATAACAAAATATATGTCCATAAAAAAAAACTTGTACACAAATATTCATAGAATTCATAAAATCCAAAAAATAGAAACAAATACCCATCAACTGATGAGTGGACTAACAAAATGAGTATATCTATGCAATGAAATATTTTTCAACATAAAAAGGAATGAAGTACAGATTCATGCCCAACCTGGATGAACCTTGAAAGCATGATGTTAAGTAAAAGAAGCCAGACCCAAAAGGCCACATAGTGTATGATTCTGCTTTTATGAAATGTCCAGAATAAGCAAATCCATAGAGCCAGACAGTAAATTAGTAGTGAACAGGGAGTAGAGGAAAAGGCAGGAGGGGGATGACTGCTAATAGGTATAATATTTCCTCTTCGGGCTGATGAAAATGTTCTAGAATTCTGTAGTGGTGATTGTTGCACAACTTTGTGATACACCAACACCCAATGAATTCTATATTTTTAAAGGGTAAATACTATGGTATTTGATTTATCTCAATAAAAGTGCACACACACACACACACACAGATTTGGTAAACCTGCTATTTACCTAACACCCTCCCCTCTCCCTAAAGTAGACAGGAATAGAATGAGTGGGGTTCAAAATAGTAATTATATTATAGATTAGGGTGGATTGAAGTGTGCCAATTACATATGTGGGCACAATACACTTCTAATCTTTACCCCTGAATTAAACAGATTTACCCAAGCAGTCATAAGCAGAATTGTTATTGGGACATCTCCCTCAGAGATGTATTGGGGGAAAGCAAATTTGAGAGCTTCCTCCCTGCAAGTAGACTGAATAAAACAGAAGCCCTGAAGGAGC
Source organism: Phoca vitulina (assembly GCF_004348235.1). NCBI lineage: Eukaryota > Metazoa > Chordata > Mammalia > Carnivora > Phocidae > Phoca > Phoca vitulina. Next base: position 16,604,222 of record NW_022589718.1, read on the forward strand.
TCAACCAAGCATACCAGGTTTCTTCTTGCAAAGACAGCAATTACATAAGAAGCAGAGAGAGGCAGAAGTGTGAGCCCTAGTTTGTCCTTTCTCGTGGAAACATGAACTCAGGCAAATTGAGTCCTTTGTGAACACATTAAGAATAGATGTGAGAGGATGAGTTCTGTTTTGTGCACATTGGATTTGTAAACATGAAACTTCAAATGAAGTTGTTGGTAGAAAGATGAGTATATAGCTCCAATGTTATAGCTTCATGTGACCCTGGATTCTTAAAATCTGCTTTAGGAAATGACAGGAAAGGGTAGGATGGGTCTCACAAGAGTTGTCTTTTCCAATCCACCAAGTCAGGCCTATAGCAACCAAGAGAGTAGTTTAATGGAAACAGCAACCCTCTGCTTAAAAGGTTGTATAGAACTGGCCGTGCGTCCCAGCCAGCCAATCATCCCCGCCGCGCCTCGGGCCAAGGTTTCAACAGACCTCACCAAAATGCCGTCTCAAATGGAACACGCCATGGAAACCATGATGTTCACGTTTCACGAGTTTGCTGGGGATAAAGGCTACTTAACAAAGGAGGACCTGAGAGTACTCATGGAAAAGGAGTTCCCTGGATTTTTGGAAAATCAAAAAGACCCTCTGGCCATGGACAAAATAATGAAGGACCCGGACCAGCGCCGAGACAGGAAAGTGGGCTTCCAGAGCTGCTTCTGCTAATTGCTGGGCTCACCATCGCATGCAATGACTATTTTGTAATACACATGAAGCAGAAGGGAAAGAAGTAGGCAACATGGAGCAACACTCCCACCAGCCCAATGAGAGTTTTCCCAAAGGGTCTCTTTAGAAATCTGTCCCACAGCTTCCCCCTGTATAAAGGATTCCATGAGCAGATCGTGACCCTCAGAAAATGTACAAATAAAATCCAAGCCCCATTTGAGAAGCAGAGAAAGAAAAGTCAGATAAGCTTTTGATTTTTATATTGCTTGCATCCTCTTGACCTAATAAACAAATTCCTTTTTTAGTTCCTCAAAAAAAAAAAAAAAAAAAAAAAAGATTGGATAGGTCAATTTCAAAGGTGAAAATTCATATGGACGCCTGCTATAAATTTTAATCGTTCTTGTTCCATTAAGTTTATTGCTTTCCTAACATTTGTAGTTTTAGGTATGGAAACCTTTAATTTTTGTTTTGTTTTGTCTTTCTGGCAATGAGAAGAATCCTACTATATAAATTTATTGGCTCTAGAATGAGAATAAAAATTAAAAGTCATGATGCCTACAAATTTTTCCTAAAAATGTTTATTAGTGCACTTGTAGAACCAATAACATCATTTTATTACTATAAAAAGGAGGAATAAATAAAAATCATTTTAGACGTGGTCTACCTTTTCTAGGGATTATATTGAATGGACTGTTTTAAGCTAAATAATCCAAAAGTTTCCACACACTGAGAAACTTAATGGGTTGTGAAAGAAAGGTGTCCTGGGAGCTGAAATAAAAACATGAGTATAAAAGCACATAGACACTATGTCCTCACATATATAAGAAAATTATCCAATTCATTGAGTACTGATTGCTATTTTATTATTTGAATCAATACCAATGCAGTTAATGTGGCATTTAGAAATCATAAAAATAAAGATAGGATAATTGTTCCCCTAAACAGAAGCCTTACATGAATATTTTAAACCTCATATGATGAAATCACAGTGAAATTTAGGGAAACCTGGACCCTACAAATGCTACTGGCATTAAGCAGCTCTTGAGGCTTCCTTTGCTTTTCAATAGACTTCATTTACAATTTAATCAAAATATTAGCTACTGTCAAGGCCAAAGGGATGAAGAGTTTAACAAATTATTTTTCTCTTTTGGTAAATACTTAAGAGATTATTGACAATTAAATAAAAATATTAAATAGTATGTTAGCATTCTATATTTAAATTGCATGAAAAATAAAAAGATTTTAAACTATTGTATCTATCTTGTACAACAGATTCAAAGAATTTTACAGGTAGAGATAACCATATAGATCAGCTAACATAACGCTCTCACTTTATGGGTGGAAAGGCTAATGCTTACAAATATTAAGTAATCAGATAAAAATTACATTTTAACTGGAGTTGGAGCCAGGGTTCTAATGGCTCCTGAGTCCAGCCACAGAATTTCTTTTAAAAAACCACATTGCCTCTAAAATTTGTGGTAGGATGTCTGAACCAATTAACATGTTAAAGTCATCCATGTGACATTTGCCTTTTTAGGTTAGGGTGTTGAATATCTCTTTGCATTATTCAGTATATAACTTCACAAAAAGTATTTTTTTTTTTTTTTTAAGATTGGATTGAGGTCTCAGTGCTTGTATATAGCCTGATAAATTTCCACTTGCTGACTACTCTTGAGTGATCCTTGACTAGCCAATTAAAGATATTTTGCGGTTCGGCACTTGGAATCTCCTTTACACACATGAGGTCAATCCCTCTCCTTCTTTACCCAAGTCACTACTTCCCTCTTTAAAGTATAGATGGGCTTGATCTGTTTTTGTGCACTTTATATGATATTTTGTTTTATATAGGGTATATATTCTGTCTGTTGACTTATTTTGCTCAAAATTATTTTTGGGAAGTTTACCCATTATGTTGTTGTAAATCATTTATTTTCATTATTGTATAAAGTTTTATTATATGAATATATCATAATTTACTTATGTATGCTACTATTGGTGGCATTTGGTTATTTTCTAACTTTTGGCTTTTACTAATAGTGGTGCCATAAATCTTCTAGCAAATGACTTGTGGTGAACATATGTACACATTCCTGTGGAAAATAGAACCAGGAATAAAACTGCTTGGTTATAGAAATGAATGTTTTCATGTGTCTGTTGGCCATTTGGATGTCTTCTTTGGAAAAATGTCTGTTCATGTCTCAACATCGCTCGGCATCAGGGAAATCCAAATCAAAACCTCAATGAGATACCACCTCACACCAGTCAGAATGGCTAAAATTAACAAGTCAGGAAATGACAGATGTTGGCGGATGCGGAAAAAGGGGAACCCTCCTACACTGTTGGTGGGAATGCAAGCTGGTGCAACCACTCTGGAAAACAGTATGGAGGTTCCTCAAAAAGTTGAAAATGGAGCTACCATACAATCCAGCAATTGCACTACTGGGTATTTACCCCAAAGATACAAATGTAGGGATCCGAAGGGGTATGTGCACCCTGATGTTTATAGCAGCAATGTCCACAATAGCCAAACTGTGGAAAGAGCCAAGATGTCCATCGACAGATGAATGGATAAAGAAGAAGTGGTATATATATATACAATGGAATATTATGCAGCCATCAAAAGGAATGAGATCTTGCCATTTGCAACGGCGTGGATGGAACTGGAGGGTGTTATGCTGAGCGAAATAAGTCAATCAGAGAAAGACATGTATCATATGACCTCACTGATATGAGGAATTCTTAATCTCAGGAAACAAACTGAGGGTTGCTGGAGGGGGGGTGGGTGGGAAGGATGGGGTGGCTGGGTGATAGACATTGGGGAGGGTATGTGCTATGGTGAGTGCTGCGAATTGTGCAAGACTGTTGAATCACAGACCTGTACCTCTGAAACAAATACAATATATATTAAAAAAAAAAAAAAAAGAAGAAGAAGAAGAAGAAGAAAATAGCGGGCGGGGGGGAGAATGAAAGGGGGAAATTGGAGGGGGAGATGAACCATGAGAGACAATGGACTCTGAAAAACAAACTGAGGGTTCTAGAGGGGAGAGGGTGGGAGGATGGGTTAGCCTGGTGATGGGTATTAAAGAGGGCACGTTCTGCATGGAGCACTGGGTGTTATATGCAAACAATGAATCATGGAACACTACATCAAAAACTAATGATGTAATGTATGGTGATTAACATAACAATAAAAAATAAAAAAAAAGAAATGAATGTTTCAACTGCCAGTTTTTCAAAGCAGTTTTAGCAATTTACATTGTTACCAGCCATATTTGAGAAATTCTGTTGCTCTATTTCCTTATCGAAAATAGATATTGTGTTCTTTTTCAATTTAAATATTTTTTTGGACACAATGTTATCTCTGTTGCATGCAAGTCCCTATGTGTTTGCACTCTCCCTTTTCCATTGCATCCTCTACTCTGTTAATTGATATCTTACATGTGATAAAATACACGTGTTTTAAATACACAGTTTAGAGTTTCAGTGAAGGTAATAATCCATGCAATTGTCACCTCAGTTAATATTCGGAACACTTCTGTCACCCAAGAAAGTTTCCATTGTCCTTTTGCATTCAATTTTCTCTGCCCCAGTGGCAACCACTACTCTCAGGTCCACTGCTGTAATAAATTACTTCTGTCTGTTCTTCAACGGTGAGTGAATAGAAATCGTATAGCTTATACTCTTTTAGATCTGGCTTCTTTCGCTAAATGTGTCTTATCAATTCATGCATGTTGTTAAGTGTAACAGTAATATTTTCTTTTGATTGCTGAATAGTATTGTATTGTATGACTGCTGCATACTTTGTATTTATACATCCAATCAGCATTTGAGGGACATTGGGTTGTTTCTAGTCTGGGGTTATGATGACTAGAGCTACAACAAACATTGTTGGACAAGAATTTTGGCAGTATATTTCTGTAGAAGTGGAGATGTTAAGTTATAGAATAGGATTGCACTTAACTTTATAAGACATCTTTTTCCAAAGTGGCTCTACTATTTTATATTCCCACCCAATATACAAGAGTACCAATTGTTTCACCAGTCATTCCACATCATTGACAAGGTTTGATACAATCAATCTGTTCAAATTTAACCATGCTTATGGTTTTGAATTTTCTGCTGTTGCATTTTTAAAATTTTTATTTACCAGTTAACTAATGACATCACCTTTTCATATGCTTATTTGCTAGTCATTCCTGTGTCTTCTTTGTAAAGTATCTGCTCAAGTCTTTGGACCCTTCAATTGAATTGCTTCCTGTTATACTGTTGAGTTGTATAAGTTCTTTATATATTCTGGGTGCAAGACAAGAACATTGATATTTATATATGTGTGTGTATGTATGTATATATATATATCATTATAATCTTAAATGTTTTTCTCCTCTTCTACTCTGTGTCTTACTTTTTCATTTTTAAGGTATAATATGACTATAATGAACAAAAATTTTTAATTTTGAAGAATTCTAACTTATGAATTTTTTTATGGCCAGTGCCTTTTGTGTACTTTGAAAAGATCTTTGCCTATCTCAAAAATGGCAAAGATTTTATGCCTTTCTCAAAAATTTAGTTTTAACTTTTATGTTATGCTATTCATCTTGAATTAATTTGTGTGTGTGTTGTGAGGTAAGGGTCATAATTCATTTCTTCTCCATATGGATATCCAGTTTTTATGTATTTATTCTTTTATAAAAACTAGCCTTTGCACATTGAATTTCCTTGGCACCTTTGTCAAAAATTTATTCACTATGTATATGTGTCTGTTTTGACTACCATAGCTTTAAGTTCAGAGAGCAATATCCTTTTTTTTCAAGATTGATTTATCCTTTTATTTCAAGATTGATTTGTTATTGAATCTGATATTTTAATTTTCCATATATATTTAGAATCAGCTTATAAATTTCTAGGTTAATAATTAATAATTGACATTTTAAAAATATTTAATCCTCCAATCCAGGAACTTGGCATATATCCCCATTTCTTTACATCTTTTTAAATTTCATTCTTGAAATTTTAGTAGTTCTTAATTTTTCAATTTTAATATTGAATTTGTATTTCTTAGCAAAGAAAATCCCATCAGGAATTATTAAGGAATTCTATCTAATTTTGCATATATAAACAGTGATATCAACCAGCTGGGCTATTTTTGAGAAAGTATATTTTCTCTCATCTTAAAAGAGAATAAAAAAGCAGTTTTTCAATCAGTACATGCATTTATAAGAGTCAATCATGACAACAGAACATTTTCTTTGTCTCAGGTTGGTTAGATTTTAAAATTTAAAAAAAATTTTTTTTCCTTTAAATGTTTTACCAAATATCAATTATTATACCTATTTTAAGATTATAGAGCAAAAATATTTAAGATGATAAAACAAAATTTATATCAATATTAGTGTGACACTAAAGCCTCTGTTCTTACCTTTTTTTAATGGTCTACAACAGAAAAGAATGGAGGGCAAGACAAGAAGGTAGTTAAGGGGGAAAAAGAAGGGAGAAATGTATGTTGACCTGTTTTTTTGTTTTTTGTTTTTTGATTTTTTTTAGAGAGGGGTAGGAGGAGGGGAGGGAGAGGGAGAGAGAATCTTAAGCAGGCTCCATCTTAGGACGCCGAGATCATGACCTGAGCCGAAATCAAGAGTTGGTCACTTAACCTACTGAGCCTCCCAGGTGCCCCTATGTTGATCTGCTTTTACAGCTGAGATTACTGTGTTACTGTGTTATGGTGTACTCTTCAATACAGTGCATTGAATTTTTGCAATATACTGATCTAATTTTTCTTCTTTTATAACTCTACTTGTAGATATACCTAGCAATAAGTGTGTTCAAAATATATCTCAATGAAATAAAAAAATACTGTACATAATTTTCAAATATGTTTTGAAATGTTTTTTGAGGTTATTTGTGTGTATTTTCTCTGTTAGAGAATTTAAGTGTTTAACATCACTCTTGATACTTTTACTTATATTATTTTTTGATGACAAATACTATAAATTTTAGGCTCCATCATGAGTTGCTTAGATTTTTGTAGCCATTTCCTTAGGTGATGATATACAATTATATTTTTTGCAATAATTAAAAATTAACCTTATTTCAAGATATTTTTCTAATCACATTATTTTAACTTAAGATAGCTATTTGATGTATAGTTTTTTTTTTAATTTAGGCAAAATATATGACACATCGTGCCTTTATGTATGTTTGTATGTGTGTGCATGCATAAGACTGTAAGAAAGTGGTAGTTTGAATTTGAGGAATTGAGCTTACATTTAAGGAAGAGAAAGAAATTAATGAATTAGTACACTCTAATTTACATTGCAGTTTTTGTTGGCATCAATAAGCACATTTTAAAATTTAAACTTAGTGTAAAAAAACTAATAGAGCAAAACAGAATGATCAGTTCATCATTATGCCTATGTAACTACTTATATTGGGAAGTAGGATTGCAGTTACTTTAGAAAAGAAAATCACAATTTAAACCATAGAACTGATAGGACAAGGGTAAGTAGAGGTATATACATGTCCATCAAAGCAATAACAATAAATCAAGGAGGAACAATTAGAAACAGGTTTGAGAGAAAGAATCATGAAGAGAACATGGTGAATTAACTTCTTAGAACAAATTAAAATCCATACAAAAAGGAAATGCATGCAATTTGGTCATGAGCAGTGACTACTTAGTAATGCAAGATGTGTTTTTAAATCAATATATAATATACTATCATATTTAAAGTCAGCTTTCCGACAGAGAAGATACTCCCCTAAAGCATTCCAAAGAAAATAAGATCAATAAGACCCAAGTGTAAAGAAACATATAATAAAAGCAGGTGTTTGGAAAAAAAAACAAAAAAAATCTTAGAAAGATGTCAGAGTAATCTGATTTTGGTTGCAAAGTTTGATGTAGTTTAACTGAATTCAGTTTAAGTGAGTCAATTTAACTTATCTCTAAACCTGTTAATCATTGATTTCTGAAAATAATTCACTTAATGTGACTAAGTGGAGATCTTATTCCCCCAACATTGAACTATGTGCATTGTTACTACATTCTGAGGAGGAAATTGTTTCTTGCTCTCAGTGTACACATTGCTACATTCCCCATGCAACCACAAAGTTCTGATATTGTCTGAAATTCTGATTGATGCACAGGGGAAAGGAAAACAAGGTTGTTTGAAGAACTAACACCCAAAATAACTCAGAAACCAGAGGGCTTTGTGTGAGGAAAATCAGAAAAGGTGAAGTATTCAATAAGAGATCATAAAGAATAACCAGCATTGCCCAGGTCTCTTCTACCAGGAGATAGTTTTGAAAGGATAGCAGTAACAACCAGAAGAAACATAAGTATCCATCAATAGATAAATGGATAAATATGATATGCTATATACATATATATATGTATATATATACGAATATTACTCAACCATAAAAAATAATGAAATTCTGCCATCTGCAACATGATGGATGGACCTAGAGGGTATTATGCTAAGTGAAAAAACTCAAAGACAAATAGTGTGTGATTTCACTTATATGTGGAATCTAAAAAACAAAACAAATGAACAAAAAAATGAAACAGAAACAGACTCATGATACAGAGAATAAACTGGTGGTTGCCAGAGGGGAGGAGAGTGAGGGGACAGGTGAAATAGGTAAAGGGACTAAGAGGTATAAACTTTCAGTTATAAAATAAGTAAGTCATGAGGATATAATGTACAGCATAGGGAATAACACTGTAGTAATTTTGCATGGTAACAGATGGTGATTAGACTATTGTGGGGATCATTTCATAATGAATAAAAATATCAAGTACACCTGAAACTAATATTATATGTAAATTATTATTCAATAAAAAATAAGCCGAACAAACTACTTTATTATATACATTTCTGCCTTTTCTGCAGAAACACCCCAGATTGCTCTGGGAGTCACCAGGGAGTTTATTTGTGCTCTGGAACGAGTCCTGTTAAGCTATCATATAATAGGCACCATTTTCTCTTCTTATAGATCTTGCCAGTATTTTCAAGGTAGATGATCACTATATGCACAAAAGGGGGTATTTTATCTTCTGCTTTATAGAAATTTTATTATTTAGTGGCATCTACTATAAATCTTAGTATACAATGCTGAATACCAGTCATAATAAAATCACTAATTTGGACCATAATGTTTCCAGCTTGGAGAGTGTAATCACTAAGTTTGGAATCTAGATACTATTTTTTCTACTAAATGTGATGATTTTGTTAGTTCGTGATAGGAATTCTTTATCATATTAAGGGTATATCTATCCTTTTCTTAATGTATGAGAATTAGATGTTAATTTTTTAAATGTCATGCTTTTAATGAATATTTAATGAGTATATATATGAGTATATATACTCATATACATATACTCATATATATATATATTTTTAAATGTCATGCTTTTTTTTTAAAGATTTTATTTATTTATTTTGAGAGAGGGAGAGAGAGCACCAGCAGGGGAAGCAGCAGACAGAGGGAGAGGGAGAAGCAGTCTCCCCGCAGAGCAGGGAGCGTGATGCGGGACTTGATCCCAGGACCCTGGGATCATGACCTGAGCTGAGGGCAGATGCTTAACCGACTGAGCCACCCAGGCACCCTAAAATGTCATGCTTTTAATGAATATCTAATGAGCGTATATATATATACTCATATATATATATACACTCATATATACATATACATATACATATACATATACATATATATATATACACACACATATATATATACATATATATGTATGTATATACATATGTATGTACATATATATGTATGTATATACATACATATATATGTATATATACCAGCTAAAATTCAAAGCATTTGTATATTGGTAGTAAACAAAAGCCACAACAGTCTCTATTCTCATGAAACTAACATACTAACATTCTGGTAAAATCAAGACTTAAATATAATATATACTAGGTTAAAAGGAAATGTGTATGGCAAAAATACAAGGAAAGGAGACAGAATGTCTGGAAGGGTAAATTGAGAGTCTGACATGGTGACATAGTAAAATCAAGGTGAGTAAGGGTGAATAAGGGAAATTCGAGCAAAGACCATTTCAAATAGAGGGAAGAATAAGAAGGCTAGTGGACTTAGACTGGAAAGGGGAAGGAGGTGAAGAGTAGAGGAGGTAAGGGAACAAAAGAGGACCCAGACTCTTTAAGACCATGGAGAACATGAGAAGTTCAGATTATACTCTGCCTGAGATATAGTTCTATTACACCGTTTTGAACAGTTGAGTGACACATTTTAACTTACATTTTAACAAGATCACCGAATACTTGTTGAGAATAGATCATAGAAATGAAAGACAATAGGCAGAGAAACCAGTTAAGCAGCATTTGCACTAATCCAGGTAAAGGATACTGATACCTTGGTATGTGGGAATCGCAGCCATGTTGGTAAGGAGTGATTGGGTCTATGTTAGGTTATGAATTTCACCTTGAAGTGAATTTTACATGAAGTTCTTCAAGAAGGTTAAGTGATTTTCTGTTGTATGCATTTTTTTTTTGCATAACAATTTGTTTTCCTCTCAAAATTTATCATATATAATCTTCTGGTTTCCCTGTGTTATAAAAGACGAATTAAGCCAGCCTAGCTGATTACTTCTTATATGAATATACTGTGTGTCATTTTTCCCTGACAGAATGCTTGTAAGATTTTTTTCTTACTGAAGTTTGATTTTCTTAGGATAAAACTAGAACAATAGTTTGCCCAGTAAATTGAATAATTTGGTTGAAAACTTGTCTTTTGTCAACCCAAAACATATTTTATCCTCCTGCATCTGGTTGTTACTTGTATTTTGAAATTCTTATATCTATTCTCCTTTTAAAAGATATTTTCCTCATATTTTAATTTCTGTCCCTTTTTTATAAGTCTGTGGATTTTCTGTGGATTTTCCCAAGTTTTTCTTTTAATTCACCTATTTAGTTTTCTGCTGTTATCATTATGTTGTTTTCTGCTTCCACTGTGTATTTTTTTTCTAATTTTTATTATGAAGTATAACTGGTATATCTACAACAATGAAAATAAATGTCCAATTTAATGAGTAAATGGGAAGTGCTACTATTACGGTCACATAGTAGACATTTCTTGAATGAAGGAATAAATGATTGAAACAGGTGAGTCTCTGTGTTAGTGTCTAGTTTCCTGGGTGTAAGTTGGGGCACAAATAGAAATCTAAGTAGCAAGCTGCCCAAACTGTTCCAATTCCAGACCACCTTACACAAATCATCAGGACAGCGGGTATTTGCAGTTACTTCATCCATGATTCCTTCTGTGGATTTTCAGTGTGGGGAACTTGAACAGGTAAGACATGAATAAGCACTTACATGATTTATAGGCTATGATGATATTAATCAAGTAAGTGGGAGAACCATGGATCTGGAGAATCCCAAAGCTCTCTCAAGCATACATTTTATGTATCACTTGAATTTGCAATATTCTGGGGTATGGAGCTTCATGGACTATGTATGAGTCTCCTCAGTCTACTTATTATTTAACTCATTTATGTGTATTAGTGCAGACATTAGGGAATCTAATTCCAATTGGTTAAATTTTTAGTGTTATTGATTCCTCTTACTTTAGAGATCAAGAAGACTGTCCTTGGTTCTGTGTATTTTCTCCTTCTTGAGTCTTTCTTTCTCTACATAAGTTTGTGACAGAACTATATGATTTCTTTTGAATTTCTTAATACATCTACTTGTATTTCTACTCACTAAATTTGATACACAGATTCTTCCAATAAATTCCTCTGTCCCTCAAGGTCAGTATGTCTCACACAACAGAATAAATGCATGAAGAATAGCAGAGATGTTTTACTCCTTCTGATTAAACATTTTTCAACATAGCACACTCTACTTATGACAATTTGTACTACGTTATATTCGACACTTTTGAAGAATATAAATGTAGTGGAAATGGCAATTTAAACAGCCAGCATTGTTAGAATACATGGCCCTTCCACTTTCTGATGCTTAAGACCTTTACAGATTGCACAAAATGGAAAATAACCCTAAGAATCCTGATGCAGCTAATGTAAAAGAACATTTAGTTTCCACAGAGAAGCCTTCCTTCAAAATCTCTGTTCAGGTTAAACTTCTTTCAAAAATTCAACAAAGAATATAGCATGAAAATTGACTCTTAGTAACACCTGTTAAAGGGGAAAAAAAAAAAGAGAGAGAGAGAGAGAGAGAAGGCTATTTTATACCAGAGCAGTGAGAGGAAAAACCGGGAGTGTGACTAAAAAGCAATATGAAAAATTCTTGTGTTGATGCCAACACTGATTTCACACCCCAAAGCTGCCAATTCTATTTTAAATTATCGGGTCTCAGCTGTTAAAAAAATATATGGAAAGCATCATGAATACTGCAGTCTTACATGTTGTCGGGAGTTGATACTGAGTGATACTAGAAATTGTCCTTGGACTAGAGTTGAATGAGCAGGTGAGATGTTGGCAAAATAGGGCTAAAGTATGATTACTGCACAAAGAAGAGTGGGCTGGAAAAATAGGATGCTTTGAATTATTTTGAAGCATTTTATACATATGGAAATCTTGACCTTTTTCTATAGAACATCCTAAAAAATTAACAATTTTTAACTAGTTTTCTTGACACATTCTATGGAAATTCATATTCCTGTGGATCATAGGGAACACATCAGCAAACAAACTGGTTAAATACTATCTTCCTATAGTATCTAAAATATCAGAGCCAATTGTCTTTTTCTTTTTCTTTCTCTGTCTCTTTCTCTATACACATTTTTTAAAAAGATTTTATTTATTTGAGAGAGGAGGAGAGAAAGAGAACAGAGGGAGAGGGAGAAGAAGACTCCCTGATGAGCAGAGAGCCCAACACACGGGATTCCATTGCAGGATCCTCAGATCATGACCTGACCTGAAGGCAGATGCTTAACTGAATGAGCCACCTAGGTGCCCCTCTTTATACACATTTTGTATATGTATACAAAAAGTGATATAAAGGGAATCAAACTCATAGCTCCAATGTTTCCTTAGTGGAAGAAGCTGCTATTGGGGTGGTACAAATAATATTTTATCTTTCATCATACATTTCTGATTGTTTGCATTTTTATAGTGTATACATGTTCGTATAATGTGCATGGAGTTTTTAAAGCTAATGAGCTCTAAATACACGTTACTTTTTTGAAAAAGGATGACTCAGAGGCAGGGCCATGGGCACAGAAGTTGGAGCCATGGGCCATAGAGGATTATTCCCAGGCCTTGAAACCTAATAGAGTTATTCCTGTTAGATTCTGAAAATGCTTGAGACTGATAATTCCATTGTTTCTTTCATCTTCTCCCTTTTTGACTGAGAATATGTATTACTATTATTCTATGCCTATTTCACCCTTTTATTTGGGAAGTAAGTAACTTATTTTCCAGCTTCACTGATTCACAGATGGAGAGAAGTTTTTCCCCAGGATGTAACATACCCAGAGCCCACCTAACTAATTTAGATGGTTTAGATAATGAGGTTTGGACCTTTTGAACTAATGATATGTACATGAGATTTTGGACTTGATCTCATATTTGATAATTGTGTCCCAATTAATCAGCACTTCAGGATGGGGCAAATGTATTCTGTAGATGAAATGGATGTGAATGCTTGAGGGCCAGAAGGCAGATGGTGGCAGATTGAACAATGGCCTCCCCAGTGGCCCAAAGATGTCCAAGTCCTAATACTGGAACCTATGAATTTGTTATCTTATGTGATAAAGGGGACTTGCTGATATTATTGAGGATTTGGAAATGGGAGATTGTTATGGATTATCTGAGTAGTCCCAATATAGTTATAAGGGTCCATATAATCACATAATTGCCTCTTAGCTTAGTCAAGGAGGGCAAGGTTGTGTTATAGCAAATATTTCTTGCCAAACATATTTAAATAATATATGTCAAATAGACTAGTTCATGACTAGGCTCCAGGAAAAACCCACCTCTACAGGAAACTAGCTGGATTTCCAGACTTGTTTTCATTGCCTTTTTTTTTTTTTTTTTTTGATAGTATAGTTCCCTCACTTTGGGGCGCTTTACAAGAACTAATATAACCATTTTATTTCTGGTACTTGCCTGTGTTGCAGTTAGTCTGTGCATCTGATATAGAGGCTTAAATGCAACTACTCAGCCATTGTCCAGTCATATGATTAGTATGATTAGACAACTTATCCTCCAACATAAGGAGCAAGAGGGAAACTCCAAGCCAAAAACAGACACATTATCTACACAACCTCTTCATTAACAAAATTTTGGCAATGGTGAAGATGTGGATAGCTTGGATTAATGTCCTGTCTCCTGACTTTAGCCTTGGACAAAAGAGAGGACTAGAAAAGGAAAAGGTTAAAAATAGCCCATGACTGCTCTCAGCAGGAAGCTGGCCCGGCTCTAACAGCTAGGATTTAGTGTTCTCTGGCTGGGCATAAACAATTTCACAGAACACCAACATTAGACAAGGTTATTCTACCCAGGATAAAGCAAGGTGAAAATAAGACTGAGCACAGGAAAAAAAAAAAAAAACCCAAAAAATAAACCTCTGTGCAAACCATGATTGTACCCAAACATCACTCACCCTCCTCAACTTGGTTAGCTATGTAACTGTTGCTTCTTTACCAATTATAGCTCCCCTCTTTTCTTATTTCCTTCTAAATAAAAGATACTGAGTTATTAAATCATAGAATTGACTCTGTTTACTGAGAACACCCAATCCAGAGCAAGGTGAGCTTGTTTACTTGAAACCTTCCCCAAATTACCTAACATAAGTCCAAATTCTATAAATTAGTCTCTCCAAAATCCCTATACTGACATTCTCCACGTTTCTCCATTGTGTGCAGTCTCCCTTATTGCAACAAGTACCCAAAACCTCAACCTCATTTAATGATGCTTGTTCCTGACCATCTTTGGATGGCACTGATATAACAATGTCAAATTTCAAGGACATCAAAGAACAGAAATTTATTTCTCATTTATGCTCTATTAGTCACAAATTGACAGAGAAGTTCTGCATCATATTGCCCTCCAACTGGGCAAAATGATAAACCTCCCACTATCTTGAACATCGGTGGTTGATGTAGAAGAGGGAAAGAGGAGATACTGAATTGTGCATTGGCTCTTAAAGCTTCTGCCTGTAAGAATACACATTACTTCTGTATACCTCTCATTGGCTAAAGCAAATCACATAGCCACATCTAACATCAAGGGAATGGAGTAGGAAATCCTACCATCTGCTTAGAGAAGAATCTAAAATATTTGGTGGACTGAACACTTAGTACTCCGACTGGTCTCCAGGGGTGGTGTCTTAGTGAGGTCCCAGAACTGATTTCAGTTGCTAGAAGTTTGGACAATTTCCAGTGGTAGTAGCTGGTGTAGCCTTGGTGAGTGAGCCATACTGCTGAGCCCATGCCTATCCTCCATCCACATCATTACACCATGGCTATTCCATTTAAGAGCAATTTGCCAATGCTGGCCATGACTGATGACAGAGAATGTCTGATATCAACTGGCCAGTTTGTCTACTGAATTATTTAATGCCTCTTTGGTGGTAGATACTCACTGGTGAGTGTTAAAATGCAATTACAAGATCTTTACCCTGGGCTTACTCTCATAAATCTAATTACATGTCATGTGATGCCATTCGTACAGTTCTATCTTGTCACAGAGGAAGGATGAAAGGAATGGAGAGTATATTGGAAATGACAAATGAAAAATATAGACCACAATTAATCCATTTTTTCCCTTGATATCCATTCTTATTATTCCACCAGGTGAAAAATGTGTCTCCCTAATACAAAGGACACACAAAGTTCTAGAAACAACATGGAATGTGAAATACTAGCTACCACCAGAAAAACAAAAAGAAAAGAAACAGTTTCCATAAATATAGATGCTGTAGTTCTCATTTCGTTAGCTAGTCGTGACACCCAAATTGGTAATTATAGGTGCCTTCTGCCAGTTTGTCTTTTTTTTTTTTTAATATTTTATCTATATATTTGACAGAGAGAGAGAGAGAGAGCGCGCACAAGCCAGGGAGAGAGGGAGAGGGAGAAGCAGACTCCCTGCTGATCAGGGAGCCCAACGCAGGGCTCAATCCCAGGACCCCAGGATATTGACCTGAGCCGAAGGCAGATACTTAACCAACTGAGCCATCCAGGCACCCCTGCCATAGTTTGTCTTTTAACCATAATCCCATTTGAATGACATTATTATCTGGTGGAATAACTCAAACCCTTATTCCTATAGCACTTAAACCTTTGGTTATCCTCCTGCATTTTCCCACTGACCTGAACTATTGGTCAAAGCACTACAAAGGGGAGCCTTTGAATCATGAATTACTTGGGTTTCTGACATTGTCCTTCTTTTCCCCATTGTGTTGCATCGGACATTTTCTCCTTGGAAATTAGGATAAGTCAGTTCAGGTAATACAATACAATTATCCCTTCTCTACCTGTGGGATCAATAGAAGTAAACACAAACTGATCAGAGGATAGTCTCAGCTTCCAGTGTAATGAAATCATGATGGTGTTTCCTGGTGAAAGTATTTCTTTTGTGAGCACAGCAATCTAAATACCCAGAAAGCCCATATTAATGGAGATGGGAGCTAAAATCTTTCCAATAGGTTATGATTTTGATATCGAGAGAAATCACTCTCAGTTCTACTCTGGTTCTTAACCACATTCATCCCATCCAAGGCAGCGTTTGCTCTATATATTGGCCACTGGTTTAAGGCATATAATAATCCTTTTGATTGACACCCCAATTTTGTAGACCATTAAATATGTTATCACACATGTTGTGGGGATGGAATATATGGTAAGACCTATGAATTCTGTGTGTCATCTTTGCATTGCTATAACATATATCTCCCGTTCAAAGGATATTTTTTATGGAATACCATGACAATTGATCAGATATTCTATGATTACATATATGGTAGTCCTCACAGAAGAATTGTCTATATAGATAATAAGTACGTTTCTGGAATATATGTCTATTCCTGTGTGTATGCACAGGGTGGGGTGGAGTAGTTTCCTCTCATTTTGTGGAAGACTGCATTACTGTCACAGATATCAGCTCTTTCCCCTATAAGAGGATTATAATCTAATGCCTTTCACTTATGTGCTTTGCCCATCCTTCTGGTAAATGGCCAATGGAGTATACTTTCTCTATCCCCATTGCTGGGCTTAGTCATATGGATTGTTTTAGTCAGAAAAAAATAAGTGGATGTTATTTATGCCATTTGCACACAGAAAGTAGAGACCTTTAATGAATTATGTAATTGATTTGTTTCAACCTCTTCTGATTTTTCCCTTTGTCACAGTAGTAGGATAACCCAAATTGGAGTTGCTCCTTCACCAGGGGTTCCAAACTAGAATAATGGAATAGAAGACAAATGGAGCGGACCTGCAGTCAACACAGGAACCTGAACAAGAAATAGTTTTTTTCTGCTGTTGTTACTGTTTTAAGCCACTGATACTTTGAGATTGATTTTTACTGTAACAAAATCTACCTAATAAACACCTCCATGTTATAAGGGATCCAAGCTAATCAACATGTCACCAGGTGGCCAGCTAGTACCCCCAGGGAAAGAAATAAAATCGGGAGTAAAACAGTGGCATTTACTTTTGGCAGGTTAAGCACAATAGTCATTGCCAAATCAGCCTGGGAGAGGAAATACTTCTTTTTCAAACCCCTATTCCCACTGTCAATATCCACTTTGTAAATAGTCCCATTGAGAAAGTACCTGGAGGGCTGACAGTCACAAGGTCGTTTGTATGCTTCATCTCATTTTCAAGAGATTTGTTCATAGTGGGAGCCCACTGGTAGGGTTTCACAGGGTTCAAAACTATTTTTTTACACTCTTTGCTTGTTTTGAGAGGTTTGTACCTCACCCCAAATTTCTTGTCTCTAATTTTCCAATTTTGTTTTTACCAAGTCCCTGATTAGTCAGCCAACCCATTAGCCATTGTCCATGAATACATCCAGAGCTATTTCCCAGGCTATCTCTCCTTTTATATGAAGCAGCGTACTCCCACTTCCCAGAAGTCTGCTGACTAGAGGGATGTCCCTACACTATGGCCTTTCAATGACATTCCTGAATGGGGCTATATTGTAGGAACTATCCATTTCTGTTTCTTGCATATAGTGCACGTTATTCTATTAAACTAAGCCTATACATTTTCTTTCTTTCCCTTCTTTCTCTGTAGAATGGTCATAAGTAGAGTGATGGTAGATCATGGTTTACCCAGGACACTTATGATTTACATTCACTGTCTCATCTTAATTATTAACAGTGCCAATTTTAATTCTCAAAATTGTCCTGTTTGGATGTTAACTATATGGTCACATTAATCATAGATGTAGGTTGAGAGAGAGGTGGTAAAGCAGTGAAAACATGTGTATCTGAGCCTCATTCTTCTGCAGTGTATCTGTGCATTCCAGACCTGCTCAGGTCCAGTTTCCTAAATTCCCTTTCCATTTCCAGAGTGGCATACTACCATAGTCATCCAATTTTATGATTCAGTAGATCAGCTAACCTGTTGATAATGTGTAGGTAGGAATGAA
Organism: Phoca vitulina; assembly: GCF_004348235.1. Taxonomy (NCBI): domain Eukaryota; kingdom Metazoa; phylum Chordata; class Mammalia; order Carnivora; family Phocidae; genus Phoca; species Phoca vitulina. The sequence goes on from NW_022589718.1 coordinate 16,622,520, forward strand.
TGATTGCTTGTTATCCCACGTCAGATATTTTGTTCCTAATGTGGACCAGTACAAAGTCACAGGGTGCTTTTTCAGATGGAGGAGAGTTAGTGATTGAAAGGGCCAGGACTTAACTTTCACACCTGGGGTGTCTGTGCTAATTCACCTGTTGAGGCTTCCCAAGGGTTCCGCAGAGCATCTCTGTCTGCTAGAAACATTTTTTGAAACTATCAGATCTGCTGATTGAATCCAAATTCCAGGGCATCTTTTCCCTGCTGCAGTTTTCTTATTCTAGGTACCATTCGAAACTGGGTTATCCAGTAACAGGTCAGAAAAATACATGTATATGTGATATATATTGTCTCAAAATCTGAAGAGTCCCAACAAACACAGAAACTCTTCCTTTATGGTGGGCAGTGCAAGTGCAGCAACTTGCTTTCACTTTAAAGAGGATATTCTGAGATATTCTCTACGCTACTGAACCCATGGAAACTTCCCTGAGGTGGCAAGTCTCTGAAATTTTGCAAGGTTTATAACCCATTCTCCTGTATAGAAGGTGTATTAAGTTCTCATAATCAGATCCAATTAGAATACTGTCATCAATATAGAGTAACAGTAATGAGATAGCATGAGCAAGAAATCTTTCAAATTTATTATGACATAGCCCTAAGTCAAGAGAATAAGTATATACTGACTTCACTGCTGACGAAGTTTAAAATGTTTTAGGTTAATTTTATTGATAAGCATGGGGAAAAGTCTCCTCGTGCACACAGGAGACTGTTGGCTAACTCTAGTAGAGACACTAACTTCAGTAGTTTCGCTGTGATGGTCACCATAACCTGATTAATTTTGTAATAATCTATAGCTTTTCTATAGACCTGCTTCTCTTTTGCACTGGCTAATAGGCAATTAAATGAGGATGTGGTAGGAATAGCTATCCCTACATCTTTAAAATATTTGGAGTTCGCACTAATCTCTGTAAATCTGTCCCAGATTAGCTTGGCTTTTCATTTACTCTCTTGGCAGGAATGGACAGAACCAAGGGCTTCTAGTTGGCCTTTTCTATCCTTATAGTTATCTAGCCTATGAATATCTATTTTTTTTTTTATGAACTTGAAGGCCAAAAGGTGAAGTGAAAGTATGCCCTGAGTCAGCAATTTCTTCTGAGAAAACAGCATGAGGACTATTTTATATTATAGTATATTAAAAGAAAATTTGAGTCATAGTTAGGCCAAAACATCAGGAAATGATTATATTTAAAAAGACAACTTATCACTCATAGTTCCCAAGAGGAGGGGGTTTGCTATTTCATGAGGGATCACATGGGGAAGCAACAGGGCCAGTCACAAGGCAGAGGGAAAAGGGGAACTGTGAGCAAGAACCTCTGTTGTGGTTTTCATAGGAAAGAATCAGTGAAACAGAGTAAGCAGACTTAGGGTTGGCTAGTTTGAATAGTCTCAGCAGTCTCTGGGGCAGAAGGACTGTTGCTGGTTGTCTGGTACATGGCACTTGGGGTGATTAGGGCAGGCCGGAGAGCCCAAGAAAGGAGGTGGTTCCACTGTGGGCTCTGGATTAGTTGATTTGTATTTGAAAAGTACACTCACATTTGAATTGTTTACTTCTCTAGGGACAGGCTGACTGTGGGAAGGCAGTCCCTCCAGGCGCAACAAGACTCCAGATGTTAAAACATCAAAGCATCAATATATAGAAAATAAAAGACATTACTAATACAAGGATCAACCACAAAGTCTTTTATGCAGGATGCTAGTCTCTTCAATGTGTGCATGCGTGTGTGTGTGTTTCGGGTGGGTGTGGGTATGAAGGGAGGATATTTTGCTGGCGAAGTGGATTCAGGGGTGTTTGGCTGTTTAGATTTTAGCATCGCCTGCCTCTGCTCAAATGTCCCCACCTCATGTTTCAATGTTTCAAGGTTTATTTTCTTTCTCATTAGTGACTCTAATTTAGCATAAAATTCTTTCAAGATTTGATATTTACATGGTGCTGCAAATAAGCAGCTTTCAGCATACATTTGTTGCGACTCTAGAAGATGAGAGCCTCTTCAAAATGGCCCTAAAGATTTTCTGATTTTTTTTTCCCTCAGTTTGTTCATAGTTGGGCATTTAAGGACTTCAGTTTGTCCTTTTCACTATTTATGCTTTCTAGGCTTGTGAGAAAAAGCCAACTGACGCCACAGTCTTATGATCATGATCATTACCATAGTTACCAAGTGTGTCAGCCACTTGACCTCCATTTGTACAACATCCTTCGTCCCACGCTACCAGTGGGGATCATTTGAGTTATCATGATACCACCACATGCCACAGAATTACCATTGGCCCATTACTCCCAGCAAAGAGGTTATTTCTTCTTTTCTCAAGTATATGAGCAGCTCAATCAATGGAATCTTATTTTGATATGATTCTACAACCCTGAAAGGTAGAGAGCCCTGTCTCCTAAAGCTATTCCAAAAGCCAATTACTGTTTTAGCTAATGTCCCAGCGGGAAAAAAGATGGAACGCTTGAAGTGAGTGACTGAGGAGAGTTTAATAAATGGATGTTGTACTAAAGTGTGGGCACCATATAAAGAAGCCATCGAGGGATATTGCAGGACCCTGAAGCCAGCAAAAGTGGGTAGCCTTTTCATACTTTGACCTCAAAGGCAGGAAGGGACAGTAGTTATCGAAACCCAGGGTGGGTAGATGTTTTGAAAGGATTCTCTCACAAGAACAGCTCTGATAGAGGGATGCAGGTGTCCCACAGTGACCCTGAAGGAAGGGAGTCTGTAAAATAAACAGCTAACCTCAATTTCTTCCTATCCTTTCATTTTCTGCCAGAACTTCCCATTGGCTGAACCCAAGCAGAAGCCCAAGAATGTGAGATCAAGGAAATAAAGCCTATACAGGTCAGCTTCCCATGACACAGGAGGAAAAATCTAGGGGGTGGACTGGCAAGGCAAACACAAAATACCCAGTGCAGATCCAGCCCCAAAGGAGAAAAATTAGAGCTAGACCTAGCATCTTGATCTTTTTCTTCTATGCCCCTAATGGGTTTCTTCCTCTTTCTGTAAATGCAATGGTGTTAAACATTACTTGTTGATTCTATTCTTTTCTAAGAAAATCAATTCTTTTATCCCCAAATATTTTAGTCTTCCATATCAGAGGGCTGATATTTTATGAAATTTGTGAATGAATATTTTCCCTTTTGCTTACTTTTTCATATAAGATACTTAGAGAGCTACATTTCTAAAACAATACTGAGAAGCAAGAGGCATTCCTCCCTTAACATTCCTTTGTGACCTAAATATATGACAAAGGAAAGCAAAAGGTATAATCAAATAGAAAGATTACAGTGCCATTTTCTGTCCAAAAAATAATTTCATATTCCTAAGATCAAATCCAGGTTTTGCCTCTTAGCTTTATTGACTAGATAATTTTTAAAAAAATTTTCCCTGAGTCTCTGTTTCTCATCATTAAAATGAGGGCTATAATACCTAACTTGAACAAAAATGGTCATTATTAGAGATAAAGTAGATAATGCTCCTGGCATGGTTTCTAGAACATATTAGGCACCAAGTAATTGGAAAGGACTATTAATAGCACAGACAGAGAAGTAAAAGAGAAAATATTGATTTAGGTGTCTAAAAGATGAATGAAGATCCTTGAAGAAATTTAGAAATTAATTCTTTAAAACATTTTTAATAATTCTTAGAATTCTAAAAAAAAAAAAAAGACAGATTTATTTGTGTACCTGAGATTGATTGGAAATGTGTAACCACCAGCCACGTATGTGAACTAAGACAAAGTTCTTTTTCTTACTTTTTTTTTTTTTTAATTTAGAGTTATCACCACATCCACACAGATTTCCTTGCCATAAAGGAATTAAACTCCTGTGAGCAAAAGAGTTGAGAAACGTGTGTGGTCCAATATATTGGTTAGTTTGGGACTTAACAAAGTAAATTGAAAACATCAATGATTAATCAGAAATGAAGATGCCAGGCTCGCTGCATGTATTACAAAGCAGGGAAACCATTAGATTAAAGGCATTTACATTTTGAATTTCAGCAGTCCCTAAAATCAGCTTATATGCAAAGCTTCTTACACGAAAATGAGCTTAATTTTTGGTTGTAAACAGTTCTGCTGAATACCATAAGTTTCAGGCTTCATGAGCATCCCTTGTTCAATTCAGATTAGTTTAGGAAAATCTCTAGTTACATTAAAATCTTATATGGTGGATTTATTCCTTCAAACTTATACCAACAATTTTCTGGTGCATTTTTTCTACTGGTGTAATTTTTCCATCATTGTTTAGAATGTCAAGGTGAAGGACTACTCATGGGTAAAACCCATTCCTTCTGCTCTGGTATATATTTTTCCTATTTGAAATGAATACATTTAAAGCATTTTATATTACTTTCATATAGAGTCATAATACTATCCATAGCTTCTCTTTTAAGAATTATAGGATATACTAATATTTTTAAAAATATTTAGGAAAAGTCACTTATTGGTTTGGGCTGACCATCATCCTTTCTCCTTTCTTTTTGGTAACACTTCCCAAATTGCTTTCCAGACATTAGCCCTTTCCCAGGCAGCCCATGTAACTTTGTGGAAGCTGACCCTCTCCACAAATCTTTCTTCGAAGGTGATCAGGACATCCCTCCAAGATGTTCATGGTGTCTTGTTCAGGGATGAAGTCATGATCCCATTAAAGTCAATGACATATGAGTAGAATATATATTCTTAATACACGATTCTTAGGAACAAGTAGTCTTAATTGTCAACAAAAGTTATTTGGACAGAATCATTTCATTAGCGGGAACTGAATAAGGAAGACCATAGCTTGGGAACCTGCTGGCAGCCATTCTGTAACTATGAGTGTTTCTAGCCTTAGCATGAAGCAGACACAATGAACGACACAGAAGACAAATGGAACAAATTGTAGTCTTTGAAGATATTCAAGTCTGACTGAAGCCTTCTCAAGTTCTAGACATTTTCCAGTTTTAGGTATATGTGCCCCAAATTGCCATCATTCTAAGGCTCCTATATGTATACCATTTTATTATTTGGGCCCATTGCTTGAAATAGAGAAATTTCTAACTAATGTAAGCATTTATCCATTTTAACACAATTTTTAAATTTTGTCCATTCAAACAATATTTCCAGCCAGCTGTAATGTAGCCATTATAAAAGCTCAGAACATCCTGTAAACCTTTCTATGTATATAGGGAATTCAAATCAAATTTTTTCCACCTTCAAAGTTCTCATGGAAAATGGTCTTGATTTGATTTAGATATAGGAATATATTTTAGTTACATTTTTGAAGTAAACTTTAACTGTGTTTATGCTACCTTATTTACTCAGAACTGGCAGAGAGTTTAAGCAAAAACGTGAATATTACTTGATTCATATACTTATGTTATATATAATATGCAAATATGAAATAACATATATTATATATTATTATAAAAAGTATATATACATTCAGAAAATTATTTTAATTAATTTATATATTTTTCATTTGGGTAAGATAAGTTATTCAGATTTCTCATACTATTTAAAATTTTGATAATATCAGTTATCATTAAATAGTAAAAAGATACTGTATTTTTTTTTTTAAAGATTTTATTTATTTGACAGAGAGAGAGACAGCGAGAGCACGAACACAAGCCAGGCGAGTGGGAGAGGGAGAAGCAGGCTTCCCGCCAAGCAGGGAGCCCGATGCGGGGCTCGATCCCAGGACCCTGGGATCATGACCTGAGCTGAAGGCAGATGCTTAACGACTGAGCCACCCAGGCACCCCTAAAAAGGCACTTTAAAATAATACAAAATTTACTTGTTGCTCATGTAACAATCAGTTATGTTGTATTCATTGATTTATAACCTACTCATAAAAATCAAAATTATGTACATAGCAGCATGTGACACAACGAACATGCTATTAAATTAAGTGAATTTTAATACTTATGAGAAATTTATAGTTTCTTTTGTAAAAAAGTAATTCCACTTATCAATATTTTTTCTTTGAGTAGAAGTAAAAGTGATTTATCAGGAGTTGGGTTTTTCCCCCATGATATCAACTTCTAGATTTGACTAATATCATCAAAAGAAAATCTATTATTTTATTCCATCTGAAAATAGGCAGAATTAAATATGCTTAATTCAAAGGACTAAGCATTTAGAAGGAAGAACTTACATAGATGTTTGATTCAAAGTTGAATCCATTTACTATATGAGTTGGTAAAAAAATCTCTTTTACTTAAATACTACTTTCATACTGAAACATATCATCCATTTTTTTCTCAATAAATTTTGTATGTGACTAAAACAGCTAAATGGGAAAAGCTAGGTTTTTATAGGGCTATCTAATATTTGTGTCTAAAAATCAAAAAGACTGCTGGATTTAGGTCAAATGAGAGAGCCAGAGCAGTAATTTCACAAATAATGTGTCTGTAAAACAAACATGTTAAACAATAGTTACTAGTACAGATGTTAACAGAGAACCACGGGCAGTTTTTAATCCATTCAGTTTGCCAGTAAAGTCTGTACTTTATCCAACCATGGAAACCAATGTGAGAAAGCAAGGGATACTTTTCTTTTTGACAACACCTTTGTGGGAAGTACATTTTGACAAATGAATAAATGAAGAGCAGAGAGATCAACTAATTTTCCTCAAGTGTCAAGATTTGAAATTGGTATTCAAAACCAGGTATTCAAACTTAAATTCCATTTTGTTCATTAATAGATTTGACTCAAAAATTACCATCACCATCATCAAAATAATAATAGCAGTTATATATAAATAATAATGGTAATTATATATATATGTATATATATACACAAACAGACACACAGGTAGAGATATGTCTATACTTTTTTTTTATATGCCCCCTAGATAACTGGCTAGCTTTCATTTACTAGGAGTCATTCATTTGACAGTAGAGATAATTCAGTGACAAATACAAAGCTCTCCAATCTGAACATTTCTGTTGCCATAGTTATCAAAATTTAGTTCTGGACTATTATATAAATATTTTTTTCCTAACAAATAAATATGTGAATTACAAATGAGAACTCCAAATTTTTACTTTGGTATCTGGTGTTTTGAGACTTGATCCATAAGGAACACACTGAATGAAGGTGGACATGAGCACCAAGAGTTGCCTTTGCCTAAATCCTCCATGACTTTAGAACCGCTTTCTTCCTCCAGCTAAGATGCAGGTGTCTCTGAAAAGTTAGAATGTGCTCAGAAATATTTATTAAAAAGCACTGTTAAATTCCCAGTTGAAACTTTTTGGAATGCAAACACCAAAACAACAATACAACTCAAAAAGCTGCCAGGAACCTTTTGAAATATAGTAGCTACCGATGTTTGAGATAATGGTACTTTAAAGGAGTTAACGTGCAAATCAGACTACAGATTTTTTTCCCCCATTGGAACGAACTGCTTTCACTTTCTTTTCACTGAAATAAAAGTCTCTAAAAACAACCTGTCAAAATGCTGGACATATTTTTCTCATTACTCTTTAAATAGACAATGTCTATCCAACCACAAGTGTTTTTAAAGCCATTAATGAGCAAATTAACTAAACAATAAGATGGGGATGCACAGTGTTTGTTATGAAAGTTTTTCCATAATTAATTAGGCTGAAAGGACAGAGTTCTGATTGTCCCCTCCCTTTTCTCTCCTCTTAGTGGATATACACATACACTGCCAGAATGTAATTTCAATCTTTGATAATTAGAACAATTGTCAAATATGGATGATAGGGTTGGGTTAATGACGATTTTGTTACTATTTCACAGATTGGACTAATGACTATTTTGTTATTATTTCATAGAAACACAATCACCATCTGAGGCAGGTAAGTTGTGTGTTGTAAATTCCCCTACTTCCTCAGGAAAAGACAGTCAAAATCTACATACGGTCTATGTAATAATCTTCTTTTCCAGAAGTTATAGTTCACAAACACGTTTCTTTCTGAAGTTATTCAAAATCTGAAATGAAACACTTTTTTGACTGACTCTTTTTTCAACTTTGATTTTTCTCTTGTCTTTGTTACTGTTGCATATATAAAAACAGATTTAAGAGCTAATCTAAATATAGGCAACTAAGTGAAACATGAAAATTTTTTTAACTCGCTGTTTTGACTGGATCAAACAGTTTGAGACCAATGTCGTAAGTTCAAGATGACAAAATTGCCTTGTTAGCTCAGTCAGTAGAGCATGAGACTCTTAAGATGACAAAGTGCTTGACCTTGACCTTATACCCTGTAGACAAAGAATGTTCTTCAGTTTTATATTTAAGCTTCGATATCCACTTAAACATTCACATTCTCCTCATGGGCTTGCTACCACTTCTATAAGTGCCTTTGTGGACAGTGCACTTGAGATCCAGAATAGTCAATAGGGTCAAGGGTCAATGCTACATGATGACTGCAGTCAAGAAACAGGTCTATGAATATATGTGTTGTGACTGTCAGGGGGTTCCCAAATTGATTTCAGAACCCTTCAGAGGGAAGAATAAGGTTCGGCATTGGCTTTAGTTACCACAAGACAGCTTAACAACACTATCATTTATATCACCTTTAATATTTGGCAAACTTTTGCAAAGTGGAATACATATCTGTAATGGTTAATGTTATGGGCAAACTTAGGCTATGGTATCAGTTGTTTGGTCAAATACTAGTCTTACTGTGTAGATATTTTGTAGATCAGATTAACACCTACAATCAGTGGGTTATACAGAAAGGAGATTACCTTCAATAATAAGGTTGGGTCTCATCCAATCAGTGGGAGGCTTTAAGAATAAAAACAGATTACCTGGCAAAGAAGGAATTCTGCCTCAAAACTCCAAGATAACCTGCTTGAGTTTCCAGTCTGCTGGCCTGCCTTACAGATTTCAGATTCAAGATGGCAACATCAACTCTTGCCTGAAGTTCCAGTCCTTCTGGCCTACCCTGCTGATGTTGGATGTGCCAATCCCCACAATCGCTTGAACCAATTCCTTAAATCTCTTTACTTTTATTAATGTATATGAAATATTATATAAATTTATTAATATGTGTGAAATTATATATGTGGATACATATATATAATATATTGGGTCATTGGGTCTCAGAAGAATAATTTGTCCAAATTATCAAATTATCTGTCTAAAATATCTGCTTATCACCTGGAGCGGTGGTTATAAGTGTTAAGACTTTTTGTTGTGATGTTGATTCAAAACTGGGATAAATGTGTACTCATTATATGTACTAAAAATCTCAGGAACAATACTACATTGTCATCAATTGACTAGTCTAATATCGCTTTAACAAAATTGTTTTGTTGTATTATTTAAAAAGGATAGGCTCACCATAGATGAAGAAATTCATTTAATAAAATTCAGACTTATTAAGACATACCATATTACAGCCAGTAGAAAATGCTATGACATGGGAGCAGATCACTGTACACATGAGGCTCTTGTTTCTTTCCAGGAGAGAATTTGAAGGACTACTGAGAAAAGGAAATAAAACAAATAAACATCAGAAACTCCTGGATCTGAGAAAATGAAGTCATTTATTTTTCTTCAATTTGAAGGTAATTTAATCTGTAATCATTTCTGTGTTATATTCTCACTTTAACAAACTGTGTTCTCTATGCCAAAATACAGCATTATTTAACAACTCCCTGGGACAAGTGTAAAATTTCTAGACTTATTTCCAGAGATGGAGAAGACCTTACTGTACAAGACCTTACTGAAATTTATATGGCATGGGTCAGTTTGAGTCTTCAGCAGAGGAGATGTTTATATAAAAACAACACTGCGAGTCAAACTGAGAGTAACACTAGCTTACAAATCCATAAACTAAGCTGTTTTGATGTGCATGTCAGAGTCTGGGTGAGGTCTTAGAATATCAATAGAGACAGTATTTATTAGAATAAATTAGATGTCATAAATTAGATATAATAAGTAAATTAGAATAAATTAGAGTAATTTAGATAAACCTTTTAGCAAATCATGAATTCTGACCTAAAAAATTTACAACTATTTTTCTCCATAAGAATTTAATTTTGTTGCCCCTAGTATTTATAGTGGCAAGAGAAAGCTTCCAGGACATGACCTTAAAAGTATAACTGTCAAAGGTAAAAAGTAGAGAAATACTTGTGGGCTCTGCCATTTAACACATGGAAGGAACCTGCATTTTCTTTCTTTACCTCTCCTTTCCTTTCTTTTCTGTCTTTTCTCTTTTTCTGGCTATTGAAGTATAATTGACAACTAAAAATTATTTATATTTGAGGTATAAAACATGACATTTTGAGTTCTGTGTACATTGTGAAATAATTACCATAATCAAGCTAACTAACAAATCCATCACCTCCCATAGTTACCACTGTGTGTGTATGTGCATGCATGTGTGTGTGTGATAAGAACACTTAAGATCTACTCTCTTAGCAAAATTCAAGTATATAGTACAGTATTACCAACTATAGTTACTATGCTGTATATTAGATCTCTAGAACTTATTTATTCTACAAAGTAGACCTTTGCATCCTTTGGCCGACATCTCTTCATTTTCTCCACCACCCAGCCCTTGGCAACCATCATTCTACTCTCTGCTTCTATGCACTTGACTTTTTCAGATTCTACAAATAAACAAGATCATACAGTATTTAACTTCCTCTGTCTGGCTTACTTCATGTAGCATAATGTCCTTCAGGCTCACCCATGTTGTCACAAATGGTAGGATCTCCTTTTTAAAGGTTGAATAATATTCAAATATATAAAATACTATATTTAATAGATACCTCATTTTATTTATCCATTAATCTCTCAGTGGACACTGGGTTGCTTTCATATCTTGGCTATTATGAATAAGGCTTCAATGAACATGAGAGTGCAGGTATGTCTTTGAAATCTAGATTTCATTTATTTTAGGTATATATCCATATGTGAAATCTGGTGGATTGTAAGGTAGTTTTATTTTTAATTTTTTTGAGAAATCTCTATATTGTTTTACATAGTGACTGCATGATTTTACATTCTCATAAAGAGTGCACAAGTGTTCCTGTTTCTCCACATTTTTGCCAACATTCTTATCTTTTTCATTTTGTTTTCTTTTGCTTGGATAATAGCCATCCCAAGAGATGCGAGGTGACACCTCGTGGTTTTGATTTGCATTTTGCTGATGATCAGTGATGTTGAGCACCTTTTCATATACTCAGTAATTTATATGTCTTATTTGGAAACATTTCTATTTGATTCCTTTGTTTTTTAATCAGGTTATTAACTTTTTGCTGGTGGGATGTAGGAATTCCTTATATATACTAATGCCAAGAAGCTTTTCCCCTGTTTTCTTCTAGTTATATGGTTTCAGGTCTTATATTTCAGTCTTTAATTCATTTTGGGTTGATTTCTGTGTACGGTGTAAAATAAAGGTTCAGTTTAATTCTTTTGCATGTGGATATCTACTTTTCCTAAAGCCATTTCTTAAAGAGACTATCATTTACTGCTTGTGTATTCTTCACCGGCAGCCTTGTTGAAGATCGGCTGACCATATATGCACGGGCTTATTTCTGGGCTCTCTATTCTGTTACATTGGTTTATACCATTCTGCTTTGATTACCATAGCTTTGTAACATATTTTGAAATCAGGAGGTATGATACCTCTAGCTTTGTTCTTCTTGCTCAAAATGGCTTTGGCTATTCTCATTCCTTTATGATTCTATATGAATTTTGCTATTTTTTTTTCTGTTTTTATAAAAACACCACTAGGATTTGTAAGGAGATTACATTGTACCTGTAGATTGCTTTGGGTAGTTTGGACATTTTAACATTACTTCTTCCAATCCATGAACACAGGATGTCTTTTTACATCCCATGAATTTTTATTTTCATTTTCATTCAAGCACTATGCTAATTTATAGACACTATGTAATCTTAATTTATGATAGAGATAATTGTAGCTATTTTACTAATAAGACATTGAAGGGGGCTCTAAATTACTTGACGAGCATCTCCACATTCTTCTACCTCATCTACCATTGTACCTAAGTACTCTGGACATATTGCAATAGTCATATAATTGGGCTTTCTGCTTTTGTTCTTCACCTCCTAGAGCCATCTGTTTCTTTTTTTTTTCTTTTTCTTTTTTTTATAAACAGAAATAACATTTTTATTGATAATACAAAGGATGTTAATTTAGCTATATAGAAAATGTTGGAGCAGGATAAAAATGGACCTCAAAGTTTATTTGATAGGTTCTTCTTATTTTCTTACTCCACAGAAGTCATAGATGTCACAAAACCGAGATCTGAAAATGGTATTCATTTTCTCAGCTCTGAAACAATGGATATTAGGCAACACGATCATGCATGAATTATCTCCTTCTTGTCTAATGCCATGATTTGATTGGTGGTGGAATTACTCATAAGCCTGAATATGTTTAGAAGAATTTGGGGTATTTTCAGGTGTGAGGGTTTTAGGTGTTTTTTTTTTTTTTTTTAATGCTTTTAGGAATATTGAACATATGGGTGGGACACTAAATTACTTTGCCTCAACATTAAAATTGTTTAAATATCCACCAAAGACACTGTTTTATAGTGCTATTGTGTGTTTAAGAACTGTTATAATAGTATATTTTATAACCATGGTAGGAACAAACAGAAATGAAAAGCTACTTATACAGCAAGTGATAAACACACATCAAATAGGTTTTATGAGCAACAGAGTAGGTTATAACCATCCGAGGCTGTTTACTGTAATGACAAAAAACTAGTATAAAAGATGCAAATTTATTCTTAACTACAGGGACTGAAAAACCTTCTGAAAGAATTAACCAGGTTTGTTTTACTTTTCCACATTACGTAACACAGTTATTTTGGAAGATTTTTTTTCTAAACAGCAACAATTTTAAGAATAATTGCATTAGAAACACACACTTGAAAAATATATTTATGATTAGGAAAACTTTTATTGACTAGAAACACATTTATCTATTTATTATATTATCTGTAGGCTCACCAAATGCCACTTTTAAATAAACCAATATTATAGGTTACTATATTTACTAAAATTTATAATAAACCGATTACATATTGGAATATTTGTTAAGAAGGAATTGATATTGAAATAGAATTATCTAATATTTAATTTTGTTATAAAAAAGGCATAAAAATTTCAATAGTCCTTTTTTGTTTTATTATGTACAGCCCCTTTAAGTAATCAATGTAATTTTTGCAGTGTGTTATATAAATTGACATATGTTAGGGATACACTATATAGAATTTAAATCCCCTAAGACTAAATTTTTAAATGATCCTAAGTTAATTTTTTTTTAGAGTAATAAATCTTTTTGTTATATCTATAGTCATTCTTCAAAAATGTGTTTTAATGTGTTCTACCATGTTATAGACATATTCCTGAAAGTTTAACACACCCTTACTATTCAAATAAATTGCTGAACACATCTAAGTTTACTTATCCTTTTAACTCAGCCACATAGTATATTTAAGTATTATGACTATATTTATAAAGAAATTCTGTCTACATTTTAAAGTTTCAAGCAAATTTCTAGTTAAAAAATAGCACCAATAAAGTTAACTACATAGTTAAATATTAAAAAAAATGTATCTTCTAAATTACTCAGACTCCTGCTAAGGATGGATATGCACAGTTGCAATTAGGACAGTTAATCAGTTGGATTTGTCATCTAAAGGGGAAAAATCATTAGCAAGACACTGGGTGGCCAGTGACAGCTTAAATACTTATAAATCACAAAATTGTCAGCTCCTTCATGTAAAAAGGATAGGTTGAGTCTTTCTCAATTTAAATTTTTTATGTCATTTTGCCAAAAACCTTAAACTTGGAATCTTGTCCTGGAAAAAACTTGAGAACTTTGGTAAAATTTAACAAGCAAATTGTCCTAGAAAAAGTCACAAAACTCTTGTCTATACATTACATCAGAGCCTCACCAGATCTTAGTAATCATTATGCAGATTCCCATACACTAGAGGTCAGACATTAAACATTTGCTGTGCATTTATTTTATTTTTTTTTCATTTTTTGTTTCTAAAAGTTGTCGCAATCCCTTTTACCAATAAATAACCATATTTTAACTCTCTGGCATTTATCCTTGTAATAGTTTTCATTATAAGCATAAATGATTTTATTTTGCATTGCTGTCTAAAGAAGTAGAATGTCAAATTTCTTCATTAGCAAATAAGATGTGCGTGTCTGTGAAGGTTTCAAAAAACCTAAACAAATCCTTTAACATTATTCAATTGAGGGATGGAGTGTGTGTCCCATTTCCTTGAACGTGGGTGGGCCTATCACCACCTCAGCCCCTAAATACATCTAGATGAATTCCAAACCTAGCTCATAAAAAGTCATACAGGTTTTACCTTGTTTACTGTAATACTTACTCTTGGAAATTTAACAAGCTGACAAGTAGAAGTCCAACTACTCTGACACTGCCATGCCAGAGGCAACATACAGGTGACTTGCTTAAGAGTGTCACCTGAGTCCATCCTTCAGCCATCACAACTTAGGCAACAGGTGTTGTGAGTGAAGAAGTTAACATGGAAATGGATCCACAGTCCCTGCTGTTCCAACACCCTTAAGATTAAGTCACCCCAGTCATTTAAGGACATTGAAACAGAGAAAAGTTGACTCACTATGTCCTTGCCAAATTTCTTACAGGATCAGTGAGTATAATCAAATTGTTGCTGGAGTCATTTGTTTGTGGAACAATGTCTCAGTTCCATTTTTACACTGAGACATTCAAAAAATATTCAAGTCAATGCCATTGTAAGCATCTTCCTTGGAAGAAATATTCCCATTAATATACGTAATTAACAAATCCTTGACACAACCCCTAAACCATAAACCAGCACCAAAGCTCTTCTAATAATATCCAAATATAAAAAATGAATCCTAGAACATTTGATTGGCAGAAGAGACAGTTGTAAGGAGATGGTATCTATGTATTGATTCATTAGCAAGTATGTCCTAATAAGTAATGTGCAATCTAATTAGATTCTTTTCCTTTTGTAATCCTCTTCCTCAGGGAGGAGCTAATAGGAACTGAAGATTTTAAGAGAATCTAGTTACAACAGACAGAAATGAAAAGTCAACAACAATGCAAAATATACACCGGGGAACTGACAAAGGAGTCCTGCCAACTACTTAAAAAACAATGAATTTAGGATTGAGTTCTGGAACTGCCATGCACTCCCATAAATTCAGGATGATTCAAAAGCGGGGCTGCCGAGAAGGGTCTTTATCAAATGCCAAAATTGAAGGAGAATAACCTTAAATTTCACTCTGATTCCATATATCCATGAATTCAGTTTTGTGTCCAGAAGTTCATAGGGCAAGACGTATTCAAGACATTGGTTCCAACAAGTATGTGAAGTGCCATGTTTTAGATAAAAATGGAAACACAGGTGATAATATTTTATCAAGAGATCTTCCAGTTCAGTTCCCTCAGCACTTAGACACGGTACAGACATTTTGAGCATTAGTGCTATTTCTTACTTTCCCTTGATGTGTGTCATTCTCTGTGTTCACACTCTGAGAAGCCAGAGTGACAGTGATACATCTCATCCTTGGAGGTAATTGTATATCTCATCCCAGCCAGTCTAATATGAGACTTCTGAATCATTTTTTCCTGGTGGCCTATTATGATGATATCAGTAACTGTCGCTAGTCCATTAGCATACGAGCATTTGAGTTAAAGCAATAATTACCTGTCATTCTCACACCAACATTGAATGTGGTTAGTATCTTTATTTGGTGACATTTCCATCTGGTAAAGGTAGAAAGAAAATAAAATGGAGTCAGATAATAAACTGAAATCCTTCTTATTATTTGGGATGCGGATACATCAAAGAGATTAAATGTGAAGGGAACACTTCTTTTAAAAAAAAATTATTGTTATGTTAATCACCATACATTACATCATCAGTTCTTGATGTAGTGTTCCATGATTCATTGTTTGTGCATAACACACAGTGCTCCATGCAGAACGTGCCCTCTTTAATACCCATCACCAGGCTAACCCATCCGCCCACCCCCTCCCCTCTAGAACCCTCAGTTTGTTTTTCAGAATCAATTGTCTCTCATGGTTCATCTACCCCTCCGATTTCCCCCCCTTCATTCTTCCCCTCCTGCTACCTTCTTTTTTTTTTTTCTTAACATATATTGCATTATTTGTTTCAGAGGTACAGATCTGTAATTCAACAGTCTTGCACAATTCACAGCGCTCACCATAGCACATACCCTCCCCAGTGTCTATCAGCTAGCTACTCCATTCCTCCCACCCCACCCCCACTCCAGCAACCCTCAGTTTGTTTCCTGAGATTAAGAATTCCTCATATCAGTGAGGTCATATGATACATGTCTTTCTCTGATTGACTTATTTCGCTCAGCATAACACCCTCCAGTTCCAACCATGTCGTTGCAAATGGCAAGATCTCATTCCTTTTGATGGCTGCAGAATATTCCATTGTATATATATACCACTTCTTCTTTATCCATTCATCTGTCGATGGACATCTTGGCTCTTTCCACAGTTTGGCTATTGTGGGCATTGCTGCTATAAACATCAGGGTGCACGTACCCCTTTGGATCCCTACATTTGTATCTTTGGGGTAAATACCCAGTAGTGCAATTGCTGGATTGTATGGTAGCTCCATTTTCAACTTTTTGAGGAACCTCCATACTGTTTTCCAGAGTGGTTGCACCAGCTTGCATTCCCACCAACAGTGTAAGAGGGTTCCCCTTTCTCCGCATCCCCGCCAACATCTGTCATTTCCTGACTTGTTAATTTTAGCCATTCCGACTGGTGTGAGGTGGTCTCTCATTGAGGTTTTGATTTGGATTTCCCTGATGCCGAGCGATGTTGAGCACTTTTTCATGTGTCTGTTGGCCATTTGGATGTCTTCTTTGGAAAAATGTCTGTTCATGTCTCCTGCCCATTTCTTGATTGGATCATTTGTTCTTTGGGGGTTGAGTTTGATAAGTTCTTTATAGATTTTGGATACTAGCCCTTTATCTGATATGTCATTTGCAAATATCTTCTCCCATTCTGTTGGTTGTCTTTTGGTTTTGTTGACTGTTTCTTTTGCTGTGCAAAAGCTTTTTATCTTGATGAAGTCCCAATAGTTCATTTTTGCCCTTGCTTCCCTTGCCTTTGGCGATGTTTCTAGGAAGAAGTTGCTGTGGCTGAGGTCAAAGAGGTTGCTGCCTGTATTCTCCTCAAGCATTTTGATGGACCCCTGTCTCACATTTAGGTCTTTCAACCATTGGGAGTCTATTTTTCTGTGTGTTGTAAGGAAATGGTCCAGTTTCATTCTTCTGCATGTGGCTGTCCAATTTTCCCAACAACATTTGTTGAAGAGACTGTCTTTTTTCCATTGGACATTCTTTTCTGCTTTATCAAAGATTAGTTGACCATAGAGTTGAGGGTCCATTTCTGGACTTTCTATTCTGTTCCATTGATCTATGTGTCTGTTTTTGTGCCAGTACCATACCGTCTTGATGATGACAGCTTTGTAATAGAGCTGGAAGTCTGGAATGTGATGCCGCCAGCTTTGCTTTTCTTTTTCAACATTACTCTGGCTATTCGGGGTCTTTTTTGGTTCCATACAAATTTTAGGATTATTTGTTCCATTTCTTGAAAAAAGTGGATGGTATTTTGATGGGGATTGCATTGAATGTGTAGATTGCTCTAGGTAGGATTGACATCTTCACAATATTTGTTCTTCCAATCCATGAGCATGGAACGTTTTTCCATTTCTTTGTGTCTTCCTCAATTTCTTTCATGAGTATTTTATAGTTTTCTGAGTACAGATCCTTTGCCTCTTTGGTTAGATTTATTCCTAGGTATCTTATGGTTTTGGGTGCAGTTGTAAATGGGATCGACTCCTTAATTTCTCTTTCTTCTGTGTTGTTGTTGGTGTATAAGAATGCCACTGATTTCTGTGCATTGATTTTATATCCTGCCACTTTACTGAATTCCTGTATGAGTTCTAGCAGGTTTGGGGTGGAGTCTTTGGGGTTTTCCACATAAAGTATCCTATCATCTGCAAACAGTGAGAGTTTGACTTCTTCTTTGCCAATTTGGGTGCCTTTTATTTCTTTTTGTTGTCTGATTGCTGTGGCTAGGACTTCTAATAATATTTTGAATAGCAGTGGTGATAGTGGACATCCCTGCCGTGTTCCTGACCTTAGGGGGAAAGCTCTCAGTTTTTTCCCCATTGAGAATGATATTCGCTGTGGGTTTTTCATAGATGGCTTTTATGATATTGAGGTATGTACCCTCTATCCCTATACTCTGAAGAGTTTTGATCAAGAAAGGATGCTGTACTTTGTCAAATGCTTTGTCTGCATCTATTGAGAGGATCATATGATTCTTGTTCTTTCTTTTGTTAATGTATTGTATCACGTTGATTGATTTGCGGATGTTGAACCAACCTTGCAGCCCAGGGATAAATCCCACTTGGTCGTGGTGAATAATCCTTTTAATGTAATGTTGGATCCTATTGGCTAGTATTTTGCTGAGAATTTTTGCATCCATGTTCATCAAGGAGATTGGTCTGTAATTATCCTTTTTGTTGGGGTCTTTGTCTGGTTTTGGGATCAAGGTAATGGTGGCCTCATAAAATGAGTTTGGAAGTTTTCCTTCCGTTTCTATTTTTTGGAACAGTTTCAAAATATAGGTATTAATTCTTTAAATGTTTGGCAGAATTCCCCTGGGAGGCCATCTGGCCCTGGGCTTTTGTTTGTTGGGAGATTTTTGATGACTGCTTCAATTTCCTTAGTGGTTATAGGTCTGTTCAGGTTTTCTCTTTCTTCCTGGTTCAGTTTGGGTAGTTGATACATCTCTAGGAATGCATCCATTTCTTCCAGGTTATCTAATTTGCTGGCATAGAGTTGCTCATAATATGTTCTTATAATTGTTTGTATTTCTTTGGTGTTGGTTGTGATCTCTCCTCTTTCATTCATGATTTTGTTGATTTGGGTCATTTCTCTTTTCTTTTTGGTAAGTCTGACCAGGGGTTTATCAATCTTGTTAATTCTTTCAAAGAACCAGCTCCTAGTTTCGTTGATCTGTTCTACTGTTCTTTTGGTTTCTATTTCATTGATTTCTGCTCTGATCTTTATTCTTTCTCTTCTCCTGCTGGGTTTAGGCTTTATTTGCTGTTCTTTCTCCAGCTCCTTTAGGTGTAGGGTTAGGTTGTGTACTTGAGACCTTTCTTGTTTCTTGAGAAAGGCTTGTATTGCTATATACTTTCCTCTTAGGACCGCCTTTGCTGCATCCCAAAGATTTTGAACAGTTGTGTTTTCATTTTCATTTGTTTCCATGAATTTTTTTAATTCTTCTTTAATTTCCTGGTTGACCCATTCATTCTTTAGTAGGATGCTCTTCAGCCTCCATGTATTTGAGTTCTTTCCGACTTTCCTCTTGTGATTGAGTTCTAGTTTCAAAGCATTGTGGTCTGAAAATAGGCAGGGAATGATACCAATCTTTTGGTACCAGTTGAGACCTGATTTATGACCTAGGATGTGATTGATTCTGGGGAATGTTCCATGGGCACTAGAGAAGAATGTGCATTCTGTTGCTTTGGGATGGAATGTTCTGAATATGTCTGTGAAGTCCATTTGGTCCAGTGTGTCATTTAAAGTCTTTATTTCCTTGTTGATCTTTTGCTTAGATGATCTGTCCATTTCAGTGAGGGGGGTGTTAAAGTCCCCCACTATTATTGTATTGTTGTCAATGTGTTTCTTTGCTTTTGTTATTAATTGCCTTATATAATTGGCTGCTCCCATGTTAGGGGCATAGATATTTACAATTGTTAGATCTTCTTGTTGGATAGACCCTTTAAGTAGGATATAGTGTCCTTCCTCATCTCTTATTACAGTCTTTGGTTTAAAATCTAATTTGTCTGATATATGGATTGCCACCCCAGCTTTCTTTTGGTGTCCATTAGCATGGTAAATGGTTTTCCACCCCCTCACTTTCAATCTGGGGGTGTCTTTGGGTCTAAAATGAGTCTCTTGCAGACAGCATATCGATGGGTCTTGTTTTTTAATCCAATCTGATAGCTATGTCTTTTGATTGGGGCATTTAGCCCTTTTACATTCAGGGTAACTATTGAAAGATAGGAATTTAGTGCCATTGTATTGCCTGTAAGGTGACTGTTACTGTATATTGTCTGTGTTCCTTTCTGGTCTATGTTGCTTTTAGGCTCTCTCTTTGCTTAGAGGACCCCTTTCAATATTTCTTGTAGCGCTGGTTTTGTGTTTGCAAATTCCTTTAGTTTTTGTTTGTCCTGGAAGGTTTTTATCTCTCCTTCTATTTTCAATGACAGCCTAGCTGGATATAGTATTCTTGGCTGCATATTTTTCTCATTTAGTGCTCTGAATATATCATGCTAGTCCTTCCTGGCCTGCCAGGTCTCTGTGGATAGGTCTGTTGCCAGTCTAATGTTTCTCCCATTGTAGGTTACATATCTCTTCTCCCGAGCTGCTTGCAGGATTTTCTCTTTGTTTCTGAGACTCGGAAGTTTTACTATTAGATGTTGGGGTGTTGACCTATTTTTATTGATTTTGAGATTCTCTGTGCTTCCTGGATTTTGATGCTTGTTTCCTTCCCCAAATTAGGGAAGTTCTCTGCTATAATTTGCTCCAATATACCTTCTGCCCCTCTCTCTCTTTCTTCTTCTTCTGGGATCCCAATTATTCTAATGTTGTTTCGTCTTATGGTATCGCTTATCTCTCAAATTCTGCCCTCGTGATCCAGTAGTTGCTTATCTCTCTTTTTCTCCACTTCTTTATTTTCCATCATTTGGTCTTCTATCTCACTGATTCTTTCTTCTGCCTCATTTATCCTAGCAGTTAGCACCCCCATTTTTGATTGCACCTCATTAATAGCCTTTTTGATTTCAATTTGGTTAGATTTTAGTTCTTTTATTTCTCCAGAAAGCGTTTCTCTAATAACTTCCATGCTTTTTTCAAGCCCAGCTAGTATCTTTAAAGTGATGATTCTGAACTCTAGATCTGACATTGTACTAATGTCTGTATTGAGTAGGTCCCTGGCAGTTGGTACTACCTCTTGTTCTTTTTGTTGAGGTGATTTTTTCTGTCTTGTCATTTTGTCCAGAGGAGAACAGATGAATGAGAGAACAAAATGCTAACAGGGTAAAACGTCCCCAGAAAATATACTCTAAACAAATCAGAAAAGACCTGAAGCCAGGGGAAAAGAAAGGGAAAGAAAGAGAAAAGAAAAAGAAAAAAGAAAAGAAAAAGATAAAAACAAACAAAAACAGAACAAAACAAAACAAAAAAAACAGAATATGATCAAATATGATCAGGCTGGTGCATAGATCACTAGATTTTGGGTGTATTTTGGTCCGTTAGAAGAAAGTGCCTCCCTAAATTTTAAAGAAAGAAAAACTTATATGTGTACAAAAATAAGGGTTGATATGATGAAGGGATGGAATATGACTGTAAAGATGAAAATTATAAAAAATTTTATAAAAGGAATTGATAAGAAGTTGTTTGAAAAAAGAAAGAAGAGGATTTAAATAAAAACGAAAAAAAAATGGAGAGAATGTGATCAGGCAGGAGAGTAGAACAAAACCATACACTAGAGATTTAGGGTATATTTTGATCTGTGAGAAGAAACTATCTCAAAATTTTATTTTATTTTATTTTATTTTTTTTATTTTAAAGATTTTATTTATTTATTTGAGAGAGAGAGAATGAGAGACAGAGAGCATGAGAGGGAGGAGGGTCAGAGGGAGAAGCAGACTCCCTGCTGAGCAGGGAGCCCGATGCGGGACTCGATCCCAGGACTCCAGGATCATGACCTGAGCCGAAGGCAGTCGCTTAACCAACTGAGCCACCCAGGCGCCCACTATCTCAAAATTTTAAAGAGAGAACATCTTATATATATATGCCCAAAACTACTAACTACTATGAAGGGATAGAATATGACTCTAAAAGTGAAAAATAAAAATGTTTTTTAAAAAAGGGATTGATAAGATGTTGGTTGAAAAAGGGAAAAAGAAAAATTCAAAAAAAAAAAAGACAGTTAAAAAAAAATTAACTTTGAAAAACTAAAGAATCATGGTAAAAAAGCCATGGATTCTATGCGCAGTAATCCCCTAGCGCTGGAGTTTTGCCGTTCTCATTGATCGGTAAACTTGGTCTTGGCTGGCTGGTCTTGCTGATCTTCTGGGGGAGGGGCCTGTTGCCGTGGTTCCCAAATGTCTTTGCCGGAGGCAGAATTGCCCCACCCTTGCCCAGTCAGGGCTAAGTAATCTGCTCGGGTTTGCTCTCCGGAGCTTTTGTTCCCTGCAAGCTTTCCGTACAGCTTTGGAGGCCGAGAGTGAAAATGGCGGCCTCCCAATCTCCGCCCCGGAGGACCCGAGAACTCGGGGCCCTGCTCCTCATTGAGCCCCCAGAGAAAACCAGTCAGTCACTCCCGCCTCCCCCGTCTCCGGCCACACTCCGTGCTCACCCGGCCTGTGATCAAGCATTTCTGTCTCTGGCACACGACCCCCTGTGGAGTCTCCAAACCCAGCAGATCCCTGTGGTGCATTCCCGCACCGCTCCTCCCGGGGAAGGAAGGGGAGTCTCCCCGGATCTGCCACTTGTTGGGTCCCTGCTGGAGGAGCAGTGGCCCGACTGTGCCGCGGGTCATGGTTTATGACAACCCCTGAGCTGAGAGCCCACGCCTGGGCTCCATCTCTGCAGCCGGCTTCCCCGCTCCGATACCTGGGAGCTCTGCTGCACTTATGCACCCCCGGTCTTTCTGTGACCCTGAGGGTCCTGAGACCACACTGTCCCAGTGAGCCACTGCTTAGCCACTGGAGCGACATCCCTCAGCAGAGCCGACTTCTAAAGTTTCCGATTTTGTGCTCCGTGGCTCTATCACTTGCCAGAAGCGGCCGACGGAGGTCCCTCCCCCGCCATCTATCCTCCCGAATATCGCCTCGGATTCACTTCTCCGCACGACCTACCTTCCAGAAAGTGGTCGCTTTTCTGTTCAGAGAGTTGTTGCTATTCTTTTCTTCGATCTCCTGTTGAGTTTGTAGGTGTTCAGAATGGTTTGATCCCTATCCAGCTGAATTCCTGAGCCCAGACGAAATCCAGGTCTCCTACTCCTCCGCCATCTTGCTCCGCCCCTTTGCTGTGCATTTATAATTGACTTGGTCTATAGCACAGTGTTGAATGAGAAATAGATCCTGTCATCAAGGGGTTCACATACAAGTGTCCAAAAATGTCATTTGAAACACAACAATAAAATGTTCAAAATGCCACAAAATTAATAGATCTATTCTCTCAAATGGATCAAATGGACAAAACCATGGTTGTGCTAAAAAATATAGCCAATTACATCTGTAGTTTGAGAATCAATACTATTCTCAAGTGACACATTATCAAAAACTGCCTTTAAACTGACCTTAACTAGAGAATTATCTGGAAGATTTCTAATAAAAATATTATGTATACTCTTTTTAATATTAATTTTGTATCCATTAGAATCCTGGGCTCATCAATACCTGTCTTTGAAAAAAAATCTTTTTTTTCATTCAATTTTCAAAGTTCTCTTCTGCATATCAGGTTAATCAAGTAGTTGAGCCAAGTCAGGACACTCTAAAGTGTGCTAAGATTTCCTAAACTTTCTAAGGTAGATGTGAATTCCATGTTCAAAACATATTCTTTTCTTCACAATTTTCTTTATAATAAAACAGAATGCAAAAGTCACTAGGAGCCATAAGATACAAATTAGCATGCAGATTTAATTCTAATAATCATGTGGTCTTGTCATCATTAAATTAACTATGATTAATTCCTGAATTTCTGAACTGTGTTAATACACACATACAGGACCAATTTGATTTGCACAATTTACTTAAATGGTCCTTAAAAATAAATAGTCAGCAATGAGTATAAAACTGCCACCAATGCACCTCTTTAAAGAATCCTTTAAAATTAATTACTCAAGTGACATCACTTGAGTAATTATTTATCAAATACTTGCAGGGAGCTTACTATGCTTTTGACAAAAGAGCTAAGAGTCAGCAAAGCTTTGATCAAATAAGTAATACTTAGTTAACAAACCCTTAAATATATTAATGGTACTTCATAGACTTTTAGAATTGGGATAGAGCTAAGGTATTCGTTAAATTCATCCAAATCACGTGTGTGGTGGAAGGAATAGAAGTTCTTATTTGAGAATATAGTATTTACCTTAGTATCTAGACGAGTATGGAAATCAAAGAGATAAAAGAACGAGTTCTGAGCAAGATTTCAGAAAGAAAATGGAGAGAATATCAAGATACATGTGTATGGTCCAAGCAACCTGGACCAGGGGCTCGAAGAGAAAAAAATTGAGTTGTGTGTATGTCTTAGCCAAGATCTTATGTAAGAATTTTACAAACAGGTGGAAGTTCAAAGGTCCAAATAAAACTTTTTTTTCTCTAAAATCTTTGTAAAACATTAAAAGTCCTATGTTGAAAGTACAAGGCCCCCTTGCTTTATTGCCTTTGTAACATGCTATAAAATTGAAGATGATAGGTACTTAGCTTATTATTGGATAACATAAAGGGACAATGCACATGGCAATAAGACCATCCCACATTTGAAATGTAGAAAAATCAGGGGAAAAATCAGCAACCCTAGAAACAACGGAAAAGGCAGTGGGAATGCATGGAGTACATAGATCTTAAGTGCACAATTTGATGATTTTTCATAAACTGAACACACTTGTGGAAACTATCATCCAGATCAAGAAAGAGTAATCCTTATTCTCCTTACTGTTATAAGTCTCTCCCAGCCAAAGATAGCCAATAACCCAACTTCTAAAAACCTGGATTGATTTTGTGTATTTTTGTTCTCTATATAAATGCTAATATATAAGATGCAATCTTACAATACATGCTTGGTTTAGTCTGTTTGGGCTGCTAGAAACAAAAATACCACAAACCGGGTGGTTTATAGACAACAAGCATTTATTTCTCACACTTCTTGGGCCTGGAAAGTCCAAGATTATGGTATTGGAAGATTGGTGTCTGGTGAGGAAGGCTTACTTGTTAGCCTGCTATCTTTTCTCTGTGACCTCAACATGCTGAAAGGGGCAAGGAAGCTCTCTCAGGTCCCTTTTATAAGGGCACTAATTCCTTTCATGAGGGTTCTCATGACCTAATCACCTCCTCTTGCTAATATTATCACACTGGGCATTAGGTTTTCAACATATAAATTTTGTGGGAAAATAAACATTCAGACTATAGTAACTCTTGTGTGTGTGATTCCTTTTGCCTATTTAGCACTTGTGACATTTTTCCATATGAGACATCTAAGCTTGGTATATTCTCACTGCTTTATGCATAATAGAATTTTCCATAGAAAATGGATTAATTTGAAAACAATAGGTATTTATTTTCACTTTGTTAGAAAAAATATAATTAGTGAACAAAACGATGATTCAAGGACATGACTGTTCAGGATAAGACCAGAACATGTGTATCTGTAAAAAGAAAGAGTAAATTCAAAGAAAGACATTTATTAAATATTAGTGTAGGTTATACACTGTTGGTGGGAATGCAAGCTGGTGCAGCCACTCTGGAAAACAGTATGGAGGTTCCTCAAAAAGTTGAAAATAGAGCTACCATACAACCCAGCAATTGCACTACTGGGTATTTACCCCAAAGATACAAATGTAGGAATCCGAAGGGGTATGTGCACCCCGATGTTTATAGCAGCGATGCCCACAATAGCTAAACTGTGGAAAGAGCCAAGATGTCCATCGACAGATGAATGGATAAAGAAGATGTTGTGTATATATACAATGGAATATTACGTAGCCATCAAAAGGAATGAGATCTTGCCATTTGCAATGACATGGATGGAACTGGAGGGTATAATGCTGAGCGAAATAAGTCAATCAGAGAAAGACATGTATCATATGACCTCACTGATATGAGGAATTCTTAATCTCAGGAAACAAACAGGGTTGCTGGAGTGGTGGGGGGTGGGAGGGATGGGGTGGCTGGGTGATAGACATTGGGAAGGGTATATGCTATGGTGAGCGCTGTGAATTGTGTAAGACTGTTGAATCACAGACCTGTACCTCTGAAACAAATCATACATTATATGTTAAAAAAAAAAAGAAGAAGAAGAAAAAGAAGATAGCAGGAAGGGAAAAATGAAGGGGAGGAAATCGGAGGGGGATACGAACCATGAGAGACTATGGACTCTGAGAAACAAACTGAGGGTTCTAGAGGGGAGGGGGTGGGGGGATGGTTAGCCTGGTGATGGGTATTAAAGAGGGCATGTACTGAATGGAGCACTGGGTGTTATACACAAACAATGAATCATGGAACACTACATCAAAAACTAATGATGTAATGTATGGTGATTAACATAACCTAAAAAAATATATTAGTGTAGGTTGTATACAGCAAGGACAAAAATCGTCAGTTGTGCCCGATAGCATAATATTAAACACTGATTAGGGCATTTGCCTATGTCATATGATCCAGAAAAAAGAAGGAATTGAGTATTATAGTCATTTGGATCAGTGGAGGATATTTCCTCAGAGGAAAATAGGTAAGTGGTTAGTTATCTGCTACATTAATTGGTCATCAATTTCTCTGCTGAATCTCTTGAGGTCACATGAGTCAATGTGATCATTAAAAGGAATCCCATAGTTTTACCAGCTATTTTTTTAACCTAGTTTTTCTAGTTATTCTCCATGGATCAGAAAAAGAATTGCAAAGCCCCTTCTTAGAAAAAAAAAAAAAAAGATCCAGCTAATGAGGTTGAAAGATCATGCCAAAATCGATCACCAAGTGTCTAAAAAACAAACAAACAAACAAAAACGTGTTGAATGGATTCTAATGGTTTTAGACTACAGAGCTAAAAGATAAAGCCTGGTCTGGCTGATTTTATCGGTTTGGATGCACTTAATCAGAATTTGTTGTCCTTGGAGCAATATTAATATTCTGAAAGGCTGATTGATTGAAGATTGGACTCACAGTTCTTCTTCACTCAATAAGGTTGAGATGTTGGGGCTTCCATGGCATACTACAGAGGAAGTCTCTGAAATATGAGAATATTCAAGTTCATCTACTATGTACAAACTGTTACCCATAGGCTAATCATAGCATTCAAGGGGACACTCTTGGAGGGCATTCTTTTTACCAAGCAATGAAGATACACATTGGTGAAGGGAGTAGTAATACCCTAGAAAAACTCTAGGAGATGCTACCATGGAATTAAACTAATGATTTCAATAGAATTAGATTTTGGAATAGTGGGGTTTAATCTTCAGAGACAGAGTGGGTGCAATTACCGTAATAAGCATGAGGTAGAGTAGTATGAAACAATATATTTTGACCCACAGGGATCTATTGTCACAGCTAGTTGATTAATAAGCTGCTATCCATAATGAATAGATAGTCTATGGAATAATTACTTGATCTATATAATTAGCGAACTTCCTTTTCTAGAGGTCAGAAAACTGATTCTGGTCAACATAGTAGTGGTTGACTACTATGTTGTGACTATTTACCTAGTTCTCAGCTTAGTCCATTCACAGATCTATCACCCCTTTATTGAGGAAAGGTCATATTCTTATGAAGAAGAAACTTGAAAATTGACCACATTGTATACTATATATTTTCCTTTAAACTTTTCCCAGGAAACTTGCTTCATATAATGTGTTGGGTGTATCCTGAAAAAAAGAGAATATCGAGGCATTCCAGAGGTTACTAGATCCTATCTGAAAATTGGCACTAAATCCTAGAATCCCAAAATTCCACTATTGTCCTGAAGTTGGATTTGGAGGGAAGGAGTCTATGGAAATCTGGCGATGAGTGGAGATATGGCCTAGGTCTATTTCACAGTTTGAATGAAAAATTGTGGTTATTCCCCAGTTCCTGAATGTATACTCAGAACAAATGTACTTAGTAACTGGTGGAATCCACAGAGTAGTTTCCTGACGCATTGGTAAGAAGAGCCAAGTGGGAGTCTGTCATCCTCAGACAAATAACCAAGAGCAGAATTTAATCCCATACCAAAATCAGACCCACCATCAGAGACTTGAGAGGTACTGATGAGTGGTTTATATCATATTCCTGATTAACTCACATATTTGGCTGGTGCAAAAGTCAGATGGTTCATGGAAATTATTGTGGATTATGATACATTTTAACTGGTATTGATGACTATGTGGTATCTTAACTGGGAAAAATAAGCCACATTCTCTGTACCAAATACATAAGAAATCAATATAGTGTGTGTGTGTGTATTCATATATTCTGAATGTATATATTCAGAAGTGGTTCACCTTCGTGTGGCAGAGTAGATCTTCAGTATCTTATTTTATGGCTATAACCTGCTCTCCTACATTGTAATGCTGAGTGTCCTTAAACATCCTCTGTCCCACAGAACATCACTACAGGTCCAGGTCCATTACATTAATGATATTTTGTTCATTGGATCTGATGACAGAAGGCAATGAGCACCTCGGATGATTCAGTAAGATATAGGTGTGCTAGAGAGTGGAAGAAAAACCCTACAAAATGGAAAGTTGTCTTATAAAGAAGTTGCTAATCATCCAGTGGTCTGACATATGTGGGTATATATCCTCTAAAGTTAGAAACATTAGCTGTAGTTTTCACCAACTACCATGAAGAGGCAATATGTTTTGTGTAACTATTTGGATTTTGAAGACAGCATACACCAAATTTGGGTGTGCTTCTTTTACCCATTTACTGGATAACTTAGCAGGTCACCAGTTTCATGTGGGATCCAGGAGAAGAGAGGACTTAACATAAGGTCCATGTGTGGTATAAGCTGCCTTAAAGTCTAGGAGTTATGGTTGAGCATCCAGTGATATTTGAAGTGTCTGTGGCAGATGGGGAGCAGTATGGAACCTCTAAAGGGAAATTGCATGCAGACCCCTGAGAGTTTGAAGCAAACTCTGAGAATCTCTTCTGTCTACAACTATTCTCTATTCAAAAAGGAGCTCCTGGCTTTCTACTGGGCCCCTGACCATGCTACACCAAGTTACCTGGCAGCCACAGCTTACCAAATAATCTAGTAATTTTTCAACCCATCAAATCATAAAGTTATTGGTGTGCAGCAGCATTCCATTATTAGAGGGAATGCTATGTATAACATCGGGCCTGAGCAGGTTTGGAGAACACAAGTGAATTGCATAGCACGTGGCTCACTTACTGTATTTCCTTCTACTGCTTTACTGTCACTTCTCCAACCTCCTACCTATGGAAACATGATCAGTTTTCAAATACAGAAGAGGACACAATTAACCAATTAACAGATGAAGATTTCAGGGAGGCCTGGTTTGCCAATGGGTCTGCATGGTGTGCAGCAATCACCAGCTAGAAGTAGTCAGCTGCATTTTAGCTTCACACAGGGATAGTCCTGTCAGAAAGAAGGGAAACCCTTCCAGTTGGCAATGATTTGAGCTGTAAATTTGACTGTTCACTTTTTGGAAAAGTCCAATTCTACACTAATTTCTGAGCAATGCCTAATGGATTGGCTAGGTGGTCAAGAACTTAGAAAAGACAAGATTGGTAGATTGCTGACAAGGAGGTTGGGGATGGAGAGAATTATGTGGATTGACTTATCAAAATAGGAACAAAGTGCAGATAGTTGTGTCATATTTAAATTTCCTAAGGAGCATCCATTACAGAGGAGAATCTCAATAATCAGATAGACAAGAAGACCCATTAATGGTGTTATTCTCTGTGTACTTGGGAAAACAAGTTTTCAAATTCCTGCTTCTTGCTTAGTGGACCCATATACCAAGTGGCTACGTTGTTAAGGATGGGGCCTATGCATGAGCTCAATAACATGGACTTTTCCTCATCAAAGCTGATCTATTTTATGCCTATATGACCAATAAGGGATAATGCTGAGCCAATTTGACACCATTTTCCAATGAGCTAACCAGCCACTCAAGTGAAGATTGATTATATAAAATCTTTCATGAAAGGAGTAGCATGTTCTCACATAAAAAGAACTATTCTGGACACAGACTGACAATTTCTTCCTACAATACTTCTGTCAGTGCCACCATTCATGTATTTATAGAATGCCTATTCCTTGCCACTTAGTCAATTTCTAATTAGGAAATTAATTTTACCACTTACAAAGCGTGCCAAAGATCATGCCACAGAATTCATAGATCTTACTATGTGCCCATCACTCAAAATCCACTGACCATCAGGTAGAAATGGCCAACTGATGACACAATTGTAGTGCTATCTGGGAAGTCCTATCCTCTAGGTTGTGGCATGTGCCTTAAAATTGTAGACCATATATTGTGCTGTTTTCCCCATAGTCATCACACCGATAGGTAGAGAGAAGAAGGCCCTCTCACTAGAATACCTAATAATCCATTCACAATATTTTTCTTCCCATCCACACAAATTTGGGCTCAGTGGTATTGGCAGTCCTACTGTCCAGAGAGAGATGCCTAGGCCAAGGATCATAACCAGGATTCCATTAAACTGGAAGATGGACTGCTAGCTGGCCATTTTGAACTCCTCTTCTACATAACTGACAAGCAAATGAGAGGATTAATTTTTAAGCTGTAATGATTTGTCATATTGTCAAGGGAAAATTGGGTTTTTATTAAACAAAGCAGAGAAAGAGGACTATGCTTGGACCTGGGGGCTTCATAAGGAAATTTTTTGTATTGCCATGTCCAATGATAATGTCAGGGGGAAACTGGTATGACTGAATAAGGTCAGGACCAACATGGAAATTTTTTCTGTAGATATAAATTTTGGGGTTGCCCAACCAAGTAAAGGACCCAAACCAACTAAGGTAGAGGGGAAAGGGAATCAGGAATTCGATAGAAGAGAAGAGGAACTATGACTACTGACTTTGACCTCATAACTGGCTAAAGAGATAGGGACTACAGTAATTATGTTTTATGCCAAATGATTCATTTTTTTCTCTCCCTTTTTAAAACTTTATATGGCTAATGTTATAATTTAGGACACATGGACAGTTTAAGTGAACATCACCCTCTGATGAATTGGTGACAGATGGGGTTACATGATTTTGTTCTCTGTTGGTCAAGAATGGATGCTAAGTTGCAATATGGGTTAAAGAGTGTTGGCTAATCTCCATTTGCCACTTCCCCCTTCCCCGTAGACCTATTTTCTGCTATTCTTTTGTCTGCTCTGTGTTCTAAGGTGTGGACCCCTGTGGACTGTGTTACCTGGATTTTCTTGCCTTCTGGCTTCAGGTTGGATTAAGCCAATTGAAGGCAGCGGCAGTAGAATGGGAAGAAGGTGTAGTAAGGGTACTTTCTCTCCACATCCTTCTTCAGTTCTGACAGTGGCTGGCCACAGAAGTCACAGACCTGGTAGTGACTGCCTTTATACCTATAGGTTCTGCTGAGCATCCCCTCTTCCACTGTCCAGATCACCCTCAGATACACTCTTCCCTTTGCCACAGAAGCCTAATGGAGATAATAACTTCCTGCTCTTGCTAGTCTCTGGGTTCAGCAACATCTCTGCTTGGTTACTTCAAACCTTCCTACACCTTTTATTAAATTCTCTTAGTGATCCTGAGGGTGCTTTTTATTTCCTGCTGAGATCCAAACTGATACACCAATTTATAATGAGAGAATCCCTGTCAGCAGAGTGATTCTAACAATCTTCAGATTTTTTCTCCCAGGTATGTTTATTTAAATTGTTTTTAGAGACTGGCTTTGTAAAAGAGACCTAGACACAATGGTTGGCATAGTGAAGGTGGTGATCCTAATAAGTGCTCCTGGAAAAGCATTCATTTGCCTGACAACTTCCAATCTCCTGGGCAAGCTCTTGAAGCACATCCAAGGAAAAAAAATTAAATTTTCTGAATTATATGTTGGTTTGTGTTTATACAAGGAGAGATTTTACAGTAATATTGGGCCGTTTTAATAACTATTGCTTTGGTCTACGTGTGGCTGGTTAATTTAAGTCCTGTGCTAGTATGGAGGTTACCTGGGTTACCTTGCCCAGTTCCCCTGCTTCAATGCCATTATCATTATATGGGAGAAATTGATAGATCTTAATGTATAAACTTGTTGCAAGGATTAAATGTGATGATGCATGCAAAACATTCAGGACAGTGTTTGGCTCTTAATAAGTGATCATTGACTAGGAAGTGCCGTTATTCCACACATTCACCTGCACTCCATAGTCAAGTGCACAGTTTTATTGCCTATATTCCCCACCCAGCCCTATCCTCAAACACCTAGGAAAAGGCTGTGCATGAATTTAAGAGGCAATAGCAGCAATGAGTTCCCCAACATGACTTTTCAGCTACTCTCTTATATTGTGCTCTTCTATTTATCCAGGACTTTAAAAGTCCCTAATTATGGGTCTTATACCACTGGAGAGCATGAATGGCAATATAACCATTTAACTGTCACAAAGCTTAGTATATGATTATACCACAGTTCCCTTTAATTTCCTTCAATGTTTTCTCATTAGAGTCCCTCATATGATTAAACTTAATTTTCCCTCTTGTTTACCTCCTGAGATAGCATCATCATTCAAATTAAGCCTTACAGCAACATATTTAATTGAAATTTCAGTAACTAACAGTACCAACTATTTCTGTAAAAGAGAAACTATTTCAAACATCTTATTTCATCCACATTCATACTATGTCTTTTATCTCTTCTTTCCAAGTGAAAACTTAGCAGGGAAATCCATTACCTCAAAATGAAAAATGAATTATAATTTGGCAGTATGTATCAGTGAATTTGAATTACAGGACCTGCTCACAAACTCCAGAGTTCTGAAATGAGAAAAATATTTGAAACAAGGGACCTATGTCAAATAACTGCGGGAAAGTTGATTGCTCTGAAAGACTTCAATAAAGCACGTTAATTAAAACCTGCACTCAAGCCTCCTCAGCAGTTTGGCGGTTGACCAAAGCACTCCAGAACAGTTTGAACAGATTATGTGTTTCATGTTAGGGAGCAATTGAAAAGTCAGCAATACCTCAATCATTTAAGATAGAAATGGTACAATCTAAATTGGCCTGCAGAAGAGTAGATAAAATACTGTAAAGTTTCTGCATTATAATGTTCTTTCTCCAGCAGCCTGATAAAGTCTAGCTTATATTGATATAGTTATAAAGCAGGCCAAATCAAAGGGAGATTTATTCTAGATTTCATTTCCAACACTTTGAAGAGAATGGAATAAAAGAACTTACATAGAAATTATTACTAAGTGAAAACAAAGATGTAATAACACCACAGTTGTCCAGCATTGTTGGGGAGTACAGATAGATTGCTTAACTGAAGGTTAACTCAATAATGGAATACACAGACTAAAGAGATTTATAGATAATTGGTTTATTTTCATATTTTGCATATTCTATGCATTGTTGCAAATAGTTAATTTGAAGTAACTTCAATATACTATGTAAAACGATAGATGTCAAATTCTTTCCGGTTGTACAGTTGACTGGGATATTATAGGGCTAATTGGATGTCCTACTGCATTTTATAATGATACTGGATCACTTAAGCCTACCATACTTAATATTTTCCAGTTTTCTGAATTTTTAATTAGTAATGGAAAAAGTCAGTGGGCCATCAAGTTAAAACTCAGTGCAGAAAATTGACTGAAATTGAACCTTTCTATAAGAAACAGACTTAGTAGAGTTCAACTTACCAAATTCCTATTAGTATTTTGATATGAATTACTAGAAATACAACAGAATAGGATGATAAGAGATTTTCTTATTTTCTTAGAGTTTGGGCAGAGATTATTAAAATAGCTACCAGATCACCTGTGTAAGACATACTTAGAGAATAAGAAATCAATTATGGAACTCTAATACTACCCATCTCCAGGGTATGTAATAGATATAATTTACTAGAAGGCTAAAGAAGTTAATAGTGAGGATCTCATTGCAAAGTGTTGTCAGGGTGCCATTCATCAATCCCTAGTATGTTTCTATTTTCCAAAGTAGCAACCTCAGTAATGCATGCATATATTTGGTTTTATTTTCTCTGTCATTCTCTGTCAAACAAATGACACCCACTCCTGTTTCCTAGAATCAACTACCACTGACTATGCCCATATGGAGACATAGTATTTCTCACTAGTTATTTAAATTTTCTCTTAAGTGTGTGTGTGTGTGTGTGTGTGTGTGTTTTAATGCTATCACCTTACACCTGTCAGAATGGCTAAAATAACTCAAGAAACAATAAATGTTGTTGAGGATGTGGAGAAAAAGGAACTCTCATGTACTGTTGGTGGGAATGCAAACTGGGGCAGACACTGTGGAAGACAGTATGGAGGTTCCTCAAAAAATTAAAAATAGAACTACCTTATGATGCAGCAATTGAACTACTGGGTATTTACCCAAAGAATATGAAAACATTAATTTGAAGGGATATATGCACCCCTATGTTTATTGCAGCATTATATACAATAGCCAAACTATGGAAACAGCCCAAGTGTCCATCAATAGATGAACAGATAAAGAAGATGTGATACACACACACACACACACACACACACACACACACAATGGAATATTTAGCCATAAAAAAGAGCAAAATTTGGGATTTGCAACAACATGAATGGGTCTACAGAGTATAATGCTAAGCAAAATAAGCCAGTCAGAGAAAGACAAATACCATATGATTTCATTCATATGTGGAATTTAAGAAACAAATGACAAAGAAAGAGATAAACCAAAAAAACAGACTCTTAACTGTATAAGAGAACAAACTAATGGTTACCAGATGGGAGGTGGGTAGGGGTTGGGTGAAACAGATGAAGGGGATTAAGAGCACACTTATCATGATGAGCACTGCATAATGTATAAAATTGTTGAATCACTATCGTGTACACCTGAAACTAATAATAACACTGTATGTTAACTACACTGGAATTAAAATAAAACAACAAAAATTTAGAAAATTAAAAAATGGTATTATTGTCATTATATAAGTATTACAACTTCTCAGACTTATTCCTATTTGTTTGAAATTTATACTATTTAAGATATTACTTTTGCTCAATTGCAATAAAGTTTAATTATGAAACATTTCAAACGTGCACAAAAGGAGACTGAAAAACATAACTAGCCTCAATTTGTCTGCCACTCATTTGCCAAAATTATATGTTTTTCTTTTTCTGAATTGTTTTAAAGAAAATTCCGGATATTATGCCATCTCTAAAAATATAAACGTTTTTATATATAACCAAAATGCTATTATCACAACAAAAATATTAGCAACACCTATAATAAGGGGTGTCATTCAGTACCTAACTATTCAGATGTCCTCAGTAATCTAAAAAATATTATTTTATCATCTGTTGTGTGACTCAAGATCTAAACAAGATCAATCCTTTGTATTAGAAAATGATGTCTCCTTATCCTCCTTTACTCTAAATAGTGATCACAACTTAATTATTCTAATTCATATTTTTTATTTGTTGAAGAAACCAGGCCAACTGACCTATAGAATGACCCATAGTCTGTCTGTATTCACCTCCTTGTGCTACTGTTTATTGTGTTCCTCTTTTTTCTGTTTGTCTTGTAATCTTTGAATTAATTCTAAAGGTTTGATTAGATTAGTTCAAATTTTTTTTTGGCAAGAATACTCAATAGGAAGGAGGTCCTGTGTACCTCATATGTATATCAGAAGGTACTTAGTATCTGGTGGTAGCATTCTTAGTAATGCTGACGCTGATCAGAAGTTTCAGGTGGTTGGAAATCCTAACCCTTCATCATAAAATTCCCCATTAATACCTTCTGATGCTTTCATCCACTGATAAAAAGTTGCCTAAATCAATTATTTCTAGTGGTGTGCTGGAGCCAACATCCATTATCTCTTAAGAGCCAATTATGCATATTTCTTTGCAACTCTGTGTTCAAAGACTTCATGTTAATGACTTGAAATTGACCATGATGGGAGTATTTACACAAAAATCAGCAAATCCTACAAATCAAAGCTTTTCTTTATAGAGACCCACTTTTTCAGCACATCCTTAATTATTTCATGGATTAAACATCATGGTTTTATAATTCTGCCATTAATGCCACATTCATAAACGAAAATTTTTTTGTAAAGAATGTTTTCTCAACTATGGCTCTTCGGTAACCCTGAAAAACAATGCCTTGTTATTGGTCTGTCAGTGTAGACACTCATTGCCTATCAGTCTAAGCCTGGTCAGGAAAAGTCTTTGTTCTTCTGCCTGTACAAGCCTCTATTTTGAATATCTCTCTCTCTCTCCAACTCTCTCTCAGGATCAATGTAACACATTCACAGTTATTATAATAACTGATATTTGTGATTTTTTTCCTGCCATCATATGAGAATTAAGCCATGCTTTCCTGTTGATTTCTGTACTGCTCTTGCCTTCTGTTGGACCGAGTTTCCTTTGTTTCATTTTTTTTTTTCTTTTTCCTCTTGAAATTCAACCGTTTCAGTTGTTTTAGTGGTGACCTTCATATTTTTAACACCACACTTAAAATTATACTTTTACCTATATTTTTTCTTTTAATGCTTATACTCAAAATATTTAACATTGGTATGCATGGGCATAGAACAGTCAGAAATGATAGATATCAGGCATAAATTACCAGTAGAACCTCTCTGCTCTATATCAAATAAATATAAGCCTACTTTTCTTTACCAGGTAAACATATTAGCATGCTTTCCCTTTGTTCATTTCTGTCACATCTTCTCATAACAGGAACGTCTGCAATTTTATACAATGGTTGATATTTTAAATTATTATTTAACAAGCTAACGGACTGTAACTTTTTTTAAATCAGTACTCTGTGCCTCTTGTGTCATCTTGGATTCATTTTTGTTCTTATTCAAGATTGTTTGGGCACTGTTATTTATTAAAATTTTGAAATTGGCTTGTTCACAAAATAAACTGGAATTTGATTAGTATTGCAATAAATTCATAATAAATTTTGGGAGCATTCCCAATTTTTCAATATTGAGTCTTTCCAATCTATGAATTGTAAAGCTTCTTTCTCCTCTTTCTGTTAGAAAAAAAAAAAGATTTAGCTCTTTAATAATCATCTCCATAATGCTTTATAGTTTTCTATGTAGAAGTCATGCACATCTATCATTAAATTAATTCCAAAGTATTTTATGATTGTTTTGCTGTTGTAAATGGAATTTAAAATGTTTATTTTTAAATTATTGCTGATATATACATATGCATACACACACATATATAGATCATTGCTAAATGTACTTATTCATTATAATATAATCTGTAGATCCTTTTAGGTGTTCTACAAGCATAGTAATATTGTTTGCAAATAATGACAGTTTTACTTTTCCATTTGAATTTTTTATCTTTTTTTTCTTACCTACTGCAGTGCAGTATTTATAATAGTGGTTATAGCAGACATTCTTCTCTTTTCTTGATCTTAGGGGCAAAAAAGTTTTTTGTATTTGGTCATTAGGTATAATATTTTCTATAGGTTTAGTGTAGAAGGGTCTTTTTTTTTTTTAAGTTAGACTGAGGAAGTTTGCTTCAATTTCTCATTTTTTGAGATTTTTTTCATGAATGATGGATAAATTTTATCTCTTACCTTTCTCTAGATCTATTTGAGGTGATTATAAGATTTCTTCCTTTATTCTGTTACTATGAGGAATTACGTTGATTGATTTTCTAAGTGACATGCTATCCTTATATTCCAGTAAATAATATCCTTGGTCATAATATATGCATTTTTTAATATATGGTAGATCTAGCTAATATAATTTTTAGAAGTTTTGTGCTTATGAAAGAAATTAACTTGTAATTTTTCCTTTTTGCAATGTTGTTTATCACTTAGATCATTCTGGTATCATAAAAAATGACTTGTTCAGTAATACTACTTTATCTCTAACTGTGAATTTATCTACTTTTATTTCCATCATTTTGTACTTTATACATTTTGAAGCTATTGTGTATTTAACTATGTTCCAAATTATAATAATTATATCTTCCTGGTAGAATGAACATCCTATCATTATAAAATATGATTTTAAAAGTCTGTTTATCTATTATTAGGATAGTTATATAAGCTCTATTTGGGGCACATATTGATATATTTTCCAACATTTTGCTTCCAATCTGCCATGGACTGAATAATGCCCCCCACCACCCCTGGTTTATATATTGAAACCCTACCCCACAATGTGATGATATTAGGAGCTGGGATCTTTGGGAGATAATTAGGTTTAGATGAGGTCATGAATATTGGTGTCCTTATAAGAAGAGACACCAGAGACCTTGATCTCTCTGCCATGTGAGGATCTAGTTGTGTGGGAGCCACAAGGAGAATCCTCACTGGAACCCAACCATGGTGGCATCCAAATCTCAGATTTCTAATCTCCAGGACTATGAGAAAATAATATTCCATTGTTTACCCAGTCAGTGGTATTCTGTTATAGCAGTCTAGCTAAGACACAGTCTTTCAGCATACCTAAAAAATTTAAGAGGTGGCTCTTAAAAGTAACTCATAGTTAGTATCATGTCTTTACCAACCAAACAATATTTGCTTTCAATAAGAGCTTTTAGTGTATTACATTAGTTATAATCACAGATATTTTAAGTCCTATAGTATATTAGAAAAAACTACTTTTACCATTTTCTAGAAATTGTATGGACTTTAAAACACTTTAACTCCATTTACCTCCCTCCATTTTATGCTTTAGTTGATCCATTTTATTTCTACATATATTTTAAACCCCACAAGACTTTGCTGTTTTTGTTACTTTTGTGGTCAAAAGTCACAACAAAATTGGAATTTTCTTTCATGTTGGTCTGCTGGGTGGAATGATTTTATTTTTCTGAAAATGTGTTCATTCTGCTTCCATTTCTGAAAGAGATTTTCACTGAGTGTAGAAATAATGTACAGAATGCACTCTAAAGATACCATTCTATTATCTCCTGTCTTCCATCATTTAAGAAGTCAGCTATTTATCTGTTATCCTGTGAAGGTAATCTGTTTTTTCCTTTTCACTGTTTTAAAATTTATCTCCTTTGTCTTTGGTATTCAGCAGTTTTAGTATGATGTGTGGCTTTCTTTGACTTAAATTGCTTGTTTCTTGAAATTTTGGCTTGGTGTTTTAAATCAATTTTGGAAAATTCTTGGCCTTTATCTTTGTATAAATTGCTTCTGTGCTTTCATGTTTCTACCTTTCTGAGTCTAGTTACACATAAGCTAGGATTTTCCATCTCCCTTTTTTTTGTGTTGTTCAGTACATATTTTCTTCTGGCTTACTGAGCTTCTCTTCAGCTGTGTCTAACGTGAAACTAACCTATTGATATCTTTATTTTGGTAATTATTTTTTATCTGTAGATTTTTCATGATGTGTATATATCTGTCTACTTATCTACCTCTATCATCTGTTTATATATAAAATATTCCAATTATACATACTAAGTGTTTTGTATATTCTGTATATACTGAAAATATTGGTCAAAGTTATATTAAAATTTATGTCATATACCTTTAATATGTCGACCTCTAATTTTAATATTTGTTCATTTCAATTTTAGTCTTCTGATTAGGTCTCCTGGTATGTTTATTTTCTTTTTCATATCATGTATGAAATATTCTATAGAAAATTTGAGGCTGTGGATACTGCTATTTTGCTCCAGAGAGAATTTACTTTTGCTTCTAGAAGTATTTAGAATATGTCCAAAATATCTTCCTCAGCTCTGGGATTAAATTGATTCATAGCCGGTTTTTAACCTTCATGAAGATAAGTTTATTTTTAGTTTATCTTTACTCCTAAGGTATAGCCCTTCATTTTACCAAAGTTCCTTCTCCTTAGAAGGCTCTGAAATCTAAGTTTTGTTCCTGTAGCCCCCTGAGATTGTTGAATCTCTCATCAGAATCTCAGACTTTCAGCCATCTGTTGAACTTACTTCTTTGGGATTTCTTTTTCTTTTATTTATTACTTTTTTTTGGTATTATTATGTTCAATTAGCCAGCATATAGTACATCATTAGTTTTTGATGTAGTGTTCAGTATTCATTAGTTGCCTATAACACCCAGTGCTCATCACCACACATACCCTCCTTAATACCCCTCACCCAGTTACCCCATTCCCCTAACCCCCTCCCTTCTGTAACCCTCAGTTTGTTTCCCAGAGTCCAGAGTCTCTCATGGCTTGTCTCCCTCTCTGATTTCTTCCCATACAGTTTTTGCTCCCTCCCCCTGTGGTCCTCCACGCTATTCCTTATTTTTTTTCCTTTTTTTTTTTTTTTTTTTTTTTGCCCTTCATCAAATTCTTACTGTCATGATAGCTTTTCCTTGTCTCCAAAAATATGTGTTTTATATTTTATCCCAGCTATTTGTTCTTGATGAGAATATTGCTCGTTAGAAGCCAGTGGTCATAATCATAAGGAGAAATCTTTTTGGAAGTCTTATTTTTTCCTTGTAAAATGCATTGTATAAGATTAAGGCTTTTATTTTCAGAGCACACTAAAGTTAAAGTAAGATATTTACTTTCACCTTCCCCTCAAAATATTAACAAAATATCTTGACTAGATTTTATCAAAACTCCAAGTCAATATATAAGACTATTATAAAATGTTACTTATTGGCCTCAGTGATCTTCATTAAAAGAAAGCATAAAATTATGTGATTCTAAATCACCAAAAATCTTCTCATGTAGCTCCTGGCTGTCCATCATTTTCAAATTCAATGAAATGAATTCCATGTCTCCAAGGCATCAAATACATGCATTTGTTTGAAAACAAACAACTGACTTAACAGTAGAGATAACACCATCTCATTAGTCTTTTCTTGTAAGTGATTAGTAAATAAAATATAGTTTGGAGAGTAATAATACACCTGGAAAATTTATGTTGAATTTCCTTACCGAAAACTATATTTGGTGTTCCCTGACCAGGCTTCTTACTTGCAGTAATGGCAGGCTATTCCACAATTGCTTTTTCCTTTGCTGTCAAAAGTATCACACATTTTAAATACTACATCAGAATTTTTATTATTTTTTGCATACAGGAATTGCATTGTTTTACATTAAAATGAAAATCATTTTAACTGACTCAAGGTATTTCTGAATAAGCCTAGCTCTTTAACAAAGGGCTGCCCCCACATCTGCACAATCTTCAATCCACAACCTCTAGTGTTATTCTTAAATTTTGTTATTTTTAATGTTTACATATATGTTGTGATTTAGTCTTATATCAATATTTTGTGAAAAACTATCTAAAGAGACTGAGTCCTAAATCTCTGTTTTGCTGTGGTAGAAATGGAATCCGTATCTTTATTCACTTTTTAAATGTATTACTCTTAACTATAAATGAAGGTTCAAGGAGACTAAAAAATGGAGGAAAGCCTCCAATATTAAATATGGAGACTATAACTAATAGGAAAAACACAAAGAAGTTAGAAAAATGGAAGCACGAGGTACCTGGTGGCTCATTGGTTAAGCATCTGCCTTTAACTCAGGTCATGATCCCAGGACCCTGGGATCGAGCCCCACACCGGGCTCCCTGCTCAGGGAGCCTGCTTTTCCCTCTCACGCTTGCCCATGCTCTCTCTCAAATAAATAATTAAAAAAAAAAAAAAGAAAGGAAAAATAGAAGCATGATAAGAAGTAGAAGCAAACTTTAAAATGTAAAAAAAGGGAGGGGCAGGATAACAAGAATTTCTAAGCACTGAGAATCGAGAGAAGATTATAAAAACTTCCATATCATAAGACCATTGACCTCCTCTGCAAAAATAAAATATAACCAATATTACTGGAAATCAATAGGACTTAATCTTCATGATTTTGAGGAAAATTCTTTCTTTCTTTTTTTTTGAGGAAAATTATTTCATAATTAAATGTTATTTTCCACAAAAATGCAATTAAGTCTAAAGATACAGAGATTGGATCATTGGTTCAACTCTTTACTTCTTCTCTTATATAACCACATATCTTTGCTCTGTCCAATGGGATTTTAAGGGCCTCCCATGAAAGTAGGCCGAATACTCATCCTCATCTTCACTGGTTTCAGACTCTGTGGGCAAAGATCATCATGGGCTTAGTTGAGGATATAAGAGACTTGGAAGATATTGGCATTTTGTTTTGGTTTTGGCCATCTGCCAGGAGAATTTAGTCATTACTTTATTTTGGAATGAGAGGCTTATGGGTCAGACCTAAATTCTACCTGTAGTTGGAGTTAACCAATTCCAGCCAACTAGATAAAGCTCAACAGAACCATGGCCAATCTCCACACTCCTGAATAAGACATAAATGTTTGTAGCTCTAAATAACCAAACTTGGGAGTTGTCTGTAACTGGTGTCCTTGCAGTGATACCTTATTAACACAAGAGAAAATAAAGCTGTTTTCATATATTCAAAGTCTTCAAATACTTCTTATGAATCCATTTAAGGAAGCCATTGGATTATGTCTTCCACCATATCAAGGAATAAATTAAGGAATACTAACACATGGATCTAAGAAATAGACTTTAGTATGAAGAGAGGACAAAGGAATTCTTTCTCGATGAAGGAAGTTCCTAAGGGAACAGCTGAACTACAGACTTAAAGAAGAAAAAGGGAATTGATAATGATATAGCATACCTCTATAGAGAGTAAAAAATTTCTGATGAAGAATTTGGAGAACTAGTAATAGGTTCACAAAACAATCAAGTAAACAAAATTCAAGTATTGTCTACCATAAGTAGGAGTGGGAGTAAAGAAATAAAATGTAATGATGGCATACCACATCAATCTTCTGTGAATAATAAAGAGTCAATGTAAATATCTTCTCCCATTCTGTTGGTTGTCTTTTGGTTTTGTTGACTGTTTCCTTTGCTGTGCAAAAGCTTTTTATCTTGATGAAGTCCCAATAGTTCATTTTTGCCCTTGCCTTCCTTGTCTTTGGCGATGTTTTTAGGAAGAAGTTGCTGCGGCTGAGGTCAAAGAGGTTGCTGCCTGTGTTCTCCTCAAGCATTTTGATGGATTCCTGTCTCACATTTAGGTCTTTCATCCATTTTGAGTCTATTTTTGTGCGTGGTATAAGGAAATGGTCCAGTTTCATTCTTCTGCATGTGGCTGTCTAATTTTCCCAACACCATTTGTTGAAGAGACTGTCTTTTTTCCATTGGACATTCTTTCCTGCTTTGTCAAAGATCAGTTGAACCATAGAGTTGAGGGTCCATTTCTGGGCTCTCTATTCTGTTCCATTGATCTATGTGCCTGTTTTTGTGCCAGTACCATACTGTCTTGATGATGACAGCTTTGTAATAGAGCTTGAAGTCCGGAATTGTGATGCCACCAGCTTTGGTTTTCTTTTTCAACATTCCTCTGGCTGTTCAGGGTCTTTTCTGGTTCCATACAAATTTTAGGATTATTTGTTCCATTTCTTGAAAAAAGTGGATGGTACTTTGATGGGGATTGCATTGAATGTGTAGATTGCTCTAGGTAGCATTGACATCTTCACAATATTTGTTCTTCCAATCCATGAGCATGGAACGTTTTTCCATTTCTTTGTGTTTTCCTCAATTTCTTTCATGAGTATTTTATAGTTTTCTGAGTACAGATTCTTTGCCTCTTTGGTTATATTTATTCCTAGGTATCTTATGGTTTTGGGTGCAGTTGTAAATGGGATCGACTCCTTAATTTCTCTTTCTTCTGTCTTGTTGTTGGTGTATAGGAATGTCACTGATTTCTGTGCATTGATTTTATATCCTGCCACTTGACTGAATTCCTGTATGAGTTCTAGCAGTTTTGGGGTGGAGTCTTTTGGGTTTTCCACATAAGTATCATATCATCTGCAAAGAGTGAGAGTTTGACTTCTTCACTGTTATCCGAAATATGCAAAGAAGTCTTAAAACTCAACAATAGGGAATCAAAAACCTGATTACAAAGTGAGTCAAAGACCTTGTCCACACCTCAGTAAAGTAGATATAAAGATGGCTAATAAGCATATAGAAAGGTGTTCCTGGTCATATGTCATCAGGGAAATACAAAGGAAAACAACAGTGATATATCCCTATACTTCTTTTTTTTGTTTTTTTTTTTTTGGATGGGGTGGCTTAGTGATAGACATTGGGGAGGGAATGGGCTATGGTGAGCGCTGTGAATTGTATAAGACTGTTGAATCACAGACCTGAACCTCTGAAACAAATATCCCTATACTTCTATAGGAAAGAACAAAATCCAGAACACTGACAATACCAAATACTGGTGAGGATACAGAGTAACAGGAACCTTTCATTCTTTGCTGGTGAGAATGTAAAATGGTACAGCCACTTTGGAAGACGGTTTGGCAATCTCTTACAAAACTGAATGTACTTTTTTTTTTTAAAAGATTTTATTTATTTATTTGACAGAGAGAGCGAGAGAGCACAAGCAGGGGGAACAGTAGAGGGAGAGGGAGAAGCAGGCTCCCCGCCAAGCAGGGACCCCGATGCGGGGCTCGATCCCAGGACCCTGAGATCATGACCTGAGCCGAAGGCAGGCGTTTAACCATCTGATCCACCCAGGTGTCCAAAAGTGAATGTACTTTTACCATGTGATCCAGCAATCATGCTCCTTGATAATTACCCAAAGGATTTGATAACTTGTGTCCCCACAAAAACCTGGACATGAATGTTATAGCACGTTTATTTATAACTGCCAAAAATTGGAAGCAATCAAGTAGGTGGATAAATTAAATGTGGTGCACCTAGACAATGGAGTATTATTGAACACTAAAAAGAAATGA
Source organism: Phoca vitulina (assembly GCF_004348235.1). Lineage (NCBI taxonomy): Eukaryota > Metazoa > Chordata > Mammalia > Carnivora > Phocidae > Phoca > Phoca vitulina. The sequence continues at coordinate 16,667,243 of NW_022589718.1, forward strand.
TCTATCAAGCCATGAAAAGACATAGAAGAATCTTAAATTCATATAGTGAAAGAAACCAATCAGAAAAGACTACATCCCGTATGTTCCCAAATATTTGACACTCTGGAAAACTCTGGAGACAATAAAAATATCAGTGTTTACCAGGGGGTTGGAGAAGCAGAGGGAATGAATAGATGGATTTTTAGGGAGGTTAAAAATATACTGTACATATACATATCATATGCATATACATATCATTATATATTTGTCCAGATCCACAGAATGTACATCAAGAATGAACTGTAATATAAACTATGGACTTTGGGTGATTATGAGGAATTAAGTGTAGGTACAATTCATCAATGTAATAAAGTATCATTCTTGTGAGGGATGTTGGTATTAGGAGAAACTATGCATGTGTGGAATCAAAGAGTATATCTACACCTTCCTGTCAATTTTGTTGTTACCCTTAAACTATTCTAAAAGAGTAGTCTTAGAAAAGTGCATGCAAAATTTAACTACAAATGTCATTCATACCACAATATTTAAATATGGGTAAATTAAAAATAATCTTCATTTTTTAAAGTTGTTTATTTTACTGGGAGTATATATGCTTGTCTACAGAATCTGTCTTTATTTGAAGAACTCAATTGCCTTACCAATAGTTATTCTTCTGGGAATGTCACTAGTAAATAAAGCAGCCTTGTGTTATTGGCTTTGTTTAGAGAGGCCAAGGTGAGATTGCAAGAAGTGGTATAATTTTTTTCAGTTTTGAAAGAAAATACTCATGAAACAGACTTATGTCCTCTATTCTGAAGTCACTATTAACTATGAAATTTAGCAATAATACATGTTATTATATATGTGAAAATTTTAGAAGTGACATACAATAACTATCCATCTGAATCCAAACCCTGCTGAACAAGATGACAGCAAGATAGTGAAGTATGTTCTAATTGCAAATACATTGGCTATAATATGAAATATTGTAGAACAATCTGGAAGCAATCATAAATATGTGATATCTAAGAAGGAAGTATAAAACATTTGAAATAAGACTAAGGGCTGTTTAATTTTTGTTGAAGGGAAACAATAAAGGGGAAAAAACAAATCAATACATTTTGATATATTTATAAATACAAATATATTCAAACCCTGAAGAGTAAAATTATAGCTAATATATTTCAGATGATTTAATCTTAAAGTCTCTATACTTTCTTAAATATTACTAAAGAATCTTATCATCCTATGCCAATTTAATACTATGCTTTACATTTATTACATTTCTGACTCATATAGACAGAAAAGCTTCATATATGTAAAGACTAAGGCAAGAGTTAAGCATAAATATATGAAACTCTAACTTCTCCCCCCACCCTTGGAGAACTTGGTTAATACTGTCTCTGACATACACTCACTTTGGAGAGAGTAGTAGATGGTGGTTGGATAGGAGTTATAATATGAAGCTAAGAGAAAAGCTTATAAATTAAAGAACATCTAGAACCATAGACAGTTTAATATAGTGGGAGACAGCATTAATCCAAGCCACTAACTGCATTTTACTAGTGAAGAAGCATGATTGAAGAAGATGATCTCATATAAAAGAACACGATCAGAAGGTTTCTAATGCCATGTTCTGGGCACTTCTCATACATCTGAGGTGGAAAAGAACTCTGGCCTATGAATCTATCAATCTTAACTTTTCATGGCCTAGTTTCTCTACTTTCCAGGGATATGAGTTTCAGAGGAAGGAGTGTAACCGAATAGTCTAATTGGAAGAACCAATCTTAGCTCTTTATGAAGTGGAGATGGCATTTTTCAGAACTAACGGCATAAAGAGATTTCCTGGCACATGCCTAGCTAGAATCAGTCCCATTTGAATGCTCAGCCTTAGGTATGCACATTTGGATACAATACTCTTTTCAGTTTGGAGTCTCATCTCCCATTTACCAACATTTCTTCAATATTCTGGAGTGAGTGTGACCACAGCATTTACAAAAGTGGCTTTCCTTAGTCATCTCTAAAAGCTTCCCCCCACACATGACAGTGAAGCTGCTAGAAGACCAGAGAGATGCCTACTTTCCACCTCCAGCTGCCTATGAGGGCCTCTCTCTGCTGGAGCCACAATGTTTCCTTCATCTCCAGGTTATATATACCTTTTCACACACTACTTCTGGGGGAGGTGGCGGGAAAATGTTGCAAATTATCACCATTTAACTACTCTTGTTACTATGGCTATACCAGGAAAATAAAAACTATAAATTGTTCCTTTGGTGGGGAATCTATCAGCACAACTTTATTAGTTGAGAGACAGAAACCTTATGGAAAGCAGTCTTTGGTCATAGTCATAAAAAACTTAAAAGAAAAAGCATATAGTTTATTGTTTCTCCATTTTTTTTTACTTCCTAGCTTTATTCATAGGGTGATATACCTGATTATTAGTATTAGCTTTCAGACCTTTTTTTTTATCCTAATTGTGGCTTCATTATTACCTCTAGTGGCAAAAGTGCATCCCTATGAAATGGGATGTTCTTCAGTTCCTCTGTATTTTTGCTTGTTTTTTGCTCTGTTTTTCTGTTAACAATTATTTGTTGACTACATCTTATGAGCCAGGTGTTGTGTGAGCCACTGAAACACATTAGGAAGGATAAAATTGGTCGGCCGGGCCTCAGGGTGCTCAATGAGTGGTTTTAAAATTCCCTGAAAACAACTCTGTGATAGGGTCTTATTGGTATTCAAGTAGTTCAGCTTTTTTTTTTTTTTTTTTTTTCCAGTATGAAACATAAAAACTTTGCTAGGGTTCTATAAAAATGCATTATCTTACCTTCTGAACTTAAAAGTAAGTTCATTTCAGTTGTCAACTTTAATATTAAAAGAGGGAACTCTGCTTATCAAAACTGAAAAGTCATATTGCTCTTAAATAAATAACTGTCCATCATAGTTATCTTGCTTCAATCTGATTAAATTCTATTCTCTGAGGATCAAAGACTTCTAATATTCCATTTTAAAAGAGATTTTATCCTGCAGCATGACTGAAAATCAAATCCTTTAAGCAATTTCTGTTCAAACATTTCAGAAAGCCTATACCTGTTTAGAGTAATTTCTGCATACTGGCAATAAATTTAGGATCTAATTTTAATGGTTCAATAAAAAGTCATAATATTAGAAACTAGTACCTGTGAATTTTGTTTCCTCTAAAATATAATATTAACCAATAAGGCACTTATTTTCCCAGTTAATTTATTATTTGCAAACATTGTCTTAGTGACTTTAAGCAAAAAAAAAAAAAAAAAATTATATGTATAGCAATATGTACTCCTTGGATAAAGTATTGTTTCTTTTATTCTGAAGAAAGTAGAACTTTTAGAAAGCCGTATATATGATTTTTAATATTAAATAGACTATTTTTAAGAGCTGTTCTAGCTCGATAGCAAAATGGAGCAGAAGGCACAGAGATTTCTCATACACCCTCTACCCCCACGCATGCAGCTTGCCCCACCTTCAAATGCCCACAGCAGAGTGAAACATTTGTTATAATTACTGAACTGACACATCATCACCACCTCAAGTCCACGGTTTACCCTGTGGTTCACTCCCAATGCTGCGCATCCTATGGGTCTCAATAAATGTATAATGACATGCATCCACCCTTAAAGAATCACATCGAAGAGCTTCACTGCCCCCAAATCTGTACTTAGCCTATTCATCCCTTCCCTGCAAACTCTGGCAACCACTCCTCACCGTCCTCATAGCCTTATCTTCGTTGGAATGTCACATAGTTGGAATCACATATTCATGGAAATCACCACTCAGCCTGGCCTTTCCCACCTTGCATTGTGCACCCAAGTTTCCTCCATGACTTGATAGCCCACCTCTCCCTTTTGTTGAACAATACTCTATTGTCTAGATACACCACGGTCTCTCCATCTATTCACCCACTGACGGACATCCTGGTTACCTCTGTTTTCTCAGAGCAGAGATTTTTAATTTTAATGAAGCCTAGCTGATCAATTATTTCTTATATAGATCATGCTTTGATGTTGCATCTAAAAAGTCATACCCATACTCAAGGTCATCTAGGTTTTCTCCTAAGTTACCTTCTAGGAGTTTTATAGTTTCACATTTTATATTTAGGCCTACAATCCACTTTCAGCTAATTTTTGTGAAGGGTGTAAGATCTGTGTCTAGATATTTTCTTTTCTTTTCTTTCTTTTTTTTATTTGCATGTGGATATTTGGTAGTTCCAGCACCATTTGTTGAAAGACTACCTTTGCTTCACTGTATTGTCTTTGTTTCTTTGTCAAAAATCAGTTGACTATATTTGTGTGGGTCTATTTCTGGGCTCTTTATTCTGTTCCTTTGGTGTATTTGTTCTTTCACCAATACCACACTGTTTCAATTACTGTAACTTTATAGTAAATCTTGAAGTTGGTAATGTCAGTCCTCTTTGTTCGTCTTTGCTATTGTACTGGCTATTCTGGGTCTTTTGCATCTGCTTACAAACTTTAGAATTAGTTTGTTGATAACAACAGATTTTGAGACTGTTGAATCTATAGATCAGTTGGGAAGAACCTATATCTTGACAACATTGAGTATTACAATTCATGCACATGGAATAACTCTCCATTTGTTTAAGTCTTCCTTGATTTCATCTATTAGAGTTTGTGGGATGTATTTTGTTACATTCATACCTAAGTATTTCATTTTGCGGGTGCTAATATTAATGGTTTTGTGTGTATTAACTTTGTATTCTGTGGCCTTCCTGTAATCACTTATTAGCTCCAGGGGTCTTTTGTTGGTTCTTTCATATTTTCTTACAGACTTTCTATATAGATGATCATGTCATCTGCAGACAGATTTATTTCTTCCTTCACAATCCATATATCTGTTATTTACACTTCCTTTCTTATTGTATTAGCAGTGAACGCCAGTATGATGGTAATAAAAAAGAGCGAGAGGGAATATTCTTTCCTTGTACCCGATCTTAATGAGAAAGCTCTGGTTTCTCATCATTCACTATGATATTAGCTGTAGGTGTTTTGTAGATATTCTTTATCAAGTTTAGTAAGTTCTCCTCCATTCCTATTTTACTGAGAGTTTTTATCATGATAGGTGTTAAAATTTGTCAAATACTTTTTCTAATCTGATATGATCATGTGATTTTTCTTTAGTTTGTTAATGTGATGGATTATTTTAACCAATATTCAAATTGAACAAACTTTGCATATCTGGACTAAATTTCATTTGGTTGTGGTATATAATTCTTTTTATATATTGTTGGACTCAATTTGCTCATATTTTGTTGAGGATTTTTACATTTGTATCATGAACTATATTGGCTTATAGTTTTATTTTCTTGCAATGTTTTTGCCTGGTTCTGGCATGAGAGTAATGCTGGCCTTGTGGAATGAGTTAGGAAGTATTCCCTCTGCATTTATCTTCTGATATTTGGTAGAACTCATCAGTGAACCCATCTGAACTTGGAGCTTTCTGTTCTGTAATGTTATTAATCAGCAACTCAATTTATTTAATAGATATAGGCCTATTCAAATTGTCTATTTCTTTTTATGTGACTTTTGGGAGATTGAGTCTTTTAAGGAATTGATCCATTTCATCTAGGTTATCACATTTGTGGGTATAGAGTTGTTTATAGTATTTTTTTATTATCCTTATAATATCTGTGGAATCTGTAGTGATGTCCACTCTTTAATTTTTGATATTATTGTCTCTTCTTTTTCCTAATTAGCCTGGATACATGCTTATTAATTTTATTGATCTTTTCAAGTAACTAGCGGTTGTTTTTTTTTTTTTTTAATTTCTCCATTGATTTGTTTTCGATTTCATTGATTTCTGTACTGATTTTATTATTTCTTCTGCTCACATTGGATTAATTTGCTATCATTTTTTTTAGCTTCATAAGGGGGAAACTTATTGATTTAAATTTTTCTTTTTCTGATAAGCATTCCGTACCTTAAATTTTCCTCTAAACACTGCTTTCATTGCATCCCACAAATTTCATTATTATATTTTTCACTTTAATTTAGTTGAACATAGTTTTTAATTTCCTTGAGATTTTTTCTTTGACCTATGTGTTATCTAATCTCTAAGTATTGGGGGATTTCCTAGCTATCTTTCTATATTGATTTCTATTTAATTCCCTTTTAGTCTGAGAAGACACATATGATTTCTATTCTTTTAAATATGTTAAGGTGTGTTTTATGGCCCAGAATGTGATTTCTCTTGGTGTGTATTCTATGTGACATTGAGAAGAATGTGACATTGAGAAGAATCTGCTGTTCTTGGATGAAGTAGTCTTTACCTGTCAATTTTATTGAGATGGTTGATGGTGTTGAGTTCAACTATACCCTTAAAAATTTTCTGCCTGCTGAATCTGGCTCTTTCTGATAGAGGGGTCTTGAAGACTCCATCTATAATAGTGGACTTACCCATTTCCCTTTGCAGTTCTATTAGTTGTGTCAAATATTTTAATGTTCATTATGAGGCTCATACACATTAAAGATTGTGTCTTCTTGATTAATTGACCCCTTTATCATTATTTAATGTCCCTCTTTATCCCTCATAGTTTTTCTTGCTCTAATGTCTGCTTTGTCTGCAATCGATTTGTCTACTGCTCCTTTCTTTTGTTTATTGTTAGCATGGGATACCTTTCTCCATCCCTTTATTTTTCATCTGCATGTGCTTTTAAAGTGGATTTCTTGTAGACAACATAAAGTTGGACTTGTTTTTTGATTTATTGAAAACCTCTAACTTTTAATGGTGTTTTAGTCATTGATGTTTAAGCTAATTACTGACATAATTGGATTTATCTTTATAACATTTATTACTGTTTTTTGTTCATTGTCCTTTTTTGTTCCTATTTTTATCTTCCATGCTTTTTTATGCCTATTGTCGTTTTGAGTATTTTATATGATTTATTTTCTCTTTCCTGGCATGTAAATTATACTTAAAAAATTATTAGTAGTTGTCTGAGAGTTTGCAATATACATTTATAACTAATTCAAGTCCAAATTCAAGTAATACTATGTTACTTCACAGGTAGTACATGTAGCTCATAAAACAAAGTATTCCTAATTCCTCCCTGTCACCCTTCATATCATTTCTGTAATTCATTTCATTTATATATAAATGATAATCATCAAATAAATTGTTGCTATTATTATCTTAAGTAAACTATTATGTTATATTAATTAAGAGTAGGAAAAGTAAAAGTTCTTACTTTTACTTACATCTTCTCTAATATTTTTTCTTTAAGTATATCTGAGTTTCCGACCTATATCATTTTCCTGCCCTCAAAAAAACTTTTAGTATTTTTTGGAAGGCAAGTTTAACTAAAATATTAAAATTCTTAATATTTCTTGCAAGACAGGCATATCTGTTTGAAGAACAAATTATCTCAAGTTTTTCTGAGAAAGCCTTTATTCTCCATTACTTTTGAAGGATAATTTAACAGGATACAGATTTCTAGATTGGTGAGCTTTTTTTTTTCCCTCAACACTTTGAAAATTTCACACCATTTCACTACATATGATTATCATCTTTGTTCTTCTATAGGTGTTTTTTCCCTCTGACTTCTCCAAGATTTGTCTTTGTCATTTTTGATAAATTTGAATATAAGATACATATATAATATATATATCATAATATACATCTTGCTTGGTGCTTTTCTAGGTTTCCTGGATCTGTGGTTGGTGTCTGACATTAATTTGGGAAATTCTCCGTTATTATTGCTTCAAATATTTTTTTCTGTTCTTTTTTCTCTTCTCCTTCTGGTATTCCCATTATGTGTGTTACCCTTTTGTAGTTGTTGCACAGTACTTGGATTTCTGTTCCTTTCTATTTTTTTCATTCTTTTCTCTTTGATTTTCAGTTTTAGAAGTTTCTATTGGCATTTCTCCAAACTCAGAGATTCCTTCCTCAGTTGTGTTCAGTACTAATGAGCCCATCAAAATCCTTCTTCATTTCTTTTACAATGTTTTTGATCTCCAGCATTTCTTTTTTTTTTTTCTTAGAATTTATCTTTGCTAGCATTACCAATCAGTTCTGGCATCGTGTCTAGAGACCTTGGCACGTTACTTATAATTGTTTTAAATTTTCAGTCTGATAATTCCAACTTGCTGCTATATCTGAGGCTAGTTTTAATGCTTGCTCTGAATCTTATACCTGTGTTTGTTGTCTTTAAGTATACCTTGTAATATATATATGCTGAAAGCCAGTCATGATGTGCTTGGAAAAAGAAACTCCAGTAAATTGGCTTTTAGTGATGTGATTGTAAGGAGTGCAGGGAGAGAACACATTTATAATTCCATGATTAGATCTCTGTGTCTTAGTAAGATTTTCTTCTGGACTGTGAACTTTACACATACTCCCCAGTGCTTCCCCCAACCCCCCATGTGGGATGGGATGGCCAAAGTGGAATAAAATGAGGTATTTACCTTCTCCCAGGTTGGTTAGGTTCTGATGAAACCCCAAAAAGTTAGTCTCTGGTAAAGTTTTTCTTGAGGGCAGGCCTTGTTAATAACAACAGAATGCTGTAGCACATTTCAAAATGGTTACTTTTTCCCTCCCTGCTTCTGGAAGCCCAAGGGGATTTTTTTTTTTTCCCAGGATTTAAGGTGAGAAACTGGTAGAGCTTTCTAGAGATAATACAAAAGTGTGTGGGCATCCTGGCATGACTGGACACTCCCTGGAATTTTTAACCTCTCATACTCATCCATACTGAGCTTCCAGCAATTCCTCAATTATAGTTTAGATTTTCCTACCCTGGTACTCATTCCCATAGAGGTTTCTGCTTGTGGGATTCTGTTCCATCAAGTTATGATTCCTTGAATCTGCCTGTTTTTCTTTCCCATTTTGTAAGCAGTGGTTTGACCTATCCCTTCTCTTACATCTCTAAGATAAGTTGTTGATTTTTTTCCCATTTGCTCAGATTTTTGTTTACTGTTAGAATGGAATGACTTCTTGCAAGCTCCTTATATGCTGGACCTAGAACTAGGATTCTCAAACATGATTTTGTACAAATGTGTATATATGTTTTCCAAATGTTTCAATATGAAGACCTAAATTACCCTGACATTTTTTTTGCAGCTCTTGAAATTCTTCCTTTTATTCATTTCTTCACCCTACTCCAGTGAAAAAAAAACGAGCTGCAACTTAACTCTGGGGAGCCTAACTCATGGCTATTATGTGTCTTCAATTGAAATTACCAGTTTCAGAGTCAAAGAATCACATGATTATTTAGTAACACTTGAAAGAGTTTTAAACGAAAAGTAACATTCCATATCTTGTTTCCCCTGATAGGCCAGATGTGGTCCTTATTGATTTTGTGTTTCCCAAAGACTAATATACCCTCAACAAATGAACATTTGATTCCAGAGCATCACCAGTTAAAAAATAATACCAAAAGAGAATTTGTGGTGGTTTCTATGGAATTCTAAAACTCTTCCACATGATGGCAGCATCTTTTGGGACACATATATATATTCCCCAAGTGATAACATTGAAAAAAATAACATTGAATTTTTAAAAGTATCACTAATATTACAAATATACTGAAAATATTTTTAAAAAAGCAATGTAAGGCTATGTACCATGGATACCCAATTAATGTTAATTATGATTAACTCCCTAGCAATTTAGGTAAATAAAAGAGCTGTGTACTAGGATAGTCATGAAATATTTCATAATTTCTAATTTCTGCCTATTTTTTAACTCTCCACTTTCAATAGTGTCTTTTAATTTTATAAATCATCACTATTTCTGCAGAACCATAATTTATCCAGAGTTACAACAACAATTAGTCACAAAATTAATTGGAATTCGGGATATACTTTCAGTAATTCATCTTTTGCAGAAAATGACAGAGTAGAGTTAATTAGTAGTGATTAAAAGAATGGTGTTTACCTCTAGTGTTACGTTTATGTTTCAGTTAGGATTTAAATGTCAATGTGTCACAGAAGAAAATTAGTAACCCAACTTCAGTTGACTATGAAAATGTCTACACATAGTTTGATGAACTTCAATATATGCATAAAAAGACACATTTTAGCCTAAATCTGTTAGGAAATAATTAAATGTGAGAAAACATCCTGAGAGGTAAAAATGCTGGTAGATTCCACCTATCTGCCTTCTTTGGTCAATGGGAAACAAATGATTGCTCCTTTAGTTGTCTCCATACATACAAAGTATGGGTTGGCATTGTTGAGGAAATATAATTCAAAATAAAATCTTCAACCTATCCAGAAAACCTCCCAGAAAGGTAACAGAAAAAGAAAACAGTATTAGTAATGAATAAGTATTAAATCAGAATGTGACATATGTCATAAGAAATGAGCTAAAACATTACAAAGACAGAAAGACATCTCCTCTTTTAATATAGCCAAGCAGATACAACCTATTATAGAGATATTTTCAAGATAAACAGTAACTAGTCTTCTAGTAAATGAAGTTGATAGTACCATTTGTCATGTATAGTTTATTCTAAATTCACCTGGCAATTGAAGTGACTATCTGTGTTGGCTAATTGGCTTAATCGAGAAGAAAAACAAACTTTTCATACCTTTATGACGGGGTAGTTTTGTAACTTGGAGCAAGGTGTTTGCCAGAATGAGGCTCCTACCCTGCCACAGAAGCTGGGAGATAGGGGTGCTATCTCCCTTGGTATTTATATTTCAAAGAGATGGCTTGCAGGTCTTTGAGAAAGACATGCTTAGGTCATAAGGCTGACAAAAGGTCTATCTAGCTTTCAAAAGGATTTATATATTTAAAAGAGAGGAGACTGTTTCCTAAAGTAAATGTTCTAAGAATAGGGGAGGGAAGGAAATCTTTTCCCTTGTTTTCAAAAAGGAGAATTAAGCTTCTTAGTTTTCATTTGTATTTATCCTTACAGTATTAAAATTTGCAGGTTTTGGTAATGGTATGGTGGGGTTAGGAATATACAAGAGATGATTTAAAATAGAACAAAAAATATTAGTAATTAATATCTACTTCCTCCACGTTCCTTTTTGTGTCGGATATTCTCACAACCTTAAACTTGGGTAATATAAACTTATATAAGAAGGGAACAGTGAAGAAATTGTGAGGGAACTAAAATAGCATCAAGCTTTAGCTGAGTCTTTCTTTTTAGAAATTGAAGAATTAGAACTCCATCTCCTTGTTCTAACTCTCAGACCACAAATGCAGTCTGAGCATGAAATTACTTGTGCCACGACTGATGCCTAACAAAGTGAGGACAGTGTGGAATATGAAAAACACCTCTTGGACAACACCAAACAACCCAGAGCACTTTTTTAGATACAAATAGGAGCTCCTTAAGTCGTTTCAATAATAGCGACAGTAAATGAGAGCTGAAACCACATGATCCAACCTCCAAAATGAAAAGGTCATGAAGGGTGACTTTCCTTTCGTGATCTTTTGTGTTGGAGAAGATCCTACTTTTTGAGCAGACAGAATTTTACTTCCTCACATAAAGTGCTGTCTCTTCCATGCTTCAAACAACCAGAGGGAGGGAAACTCTGTCCTTCATTTATGATCACTCCAAAATGAAAAGCCTCTTGGGTCCTTTAAAGGCACTGCTGGAAGTAAACACAGTACAGAAGCTAAATTCTGGCACCACTGAAATACATATAGATAATGAGGTCTCAACTGCATTTCAGCCAGTTAATTATTTATTGGATTTTTCTTAAATGGCATTAGGAAATTAATGCGGGACACCAATACTACCAATTAAAAAGGACCCATGAAACAAAACCAGCAACATCAAATAGTATTGAAATCGCTTGGAACATAGATTGTTTACAAAAGACTTGTCTGAAAGCCTCCTCGGAACATAAGGGGGTCTGGACTTTACCAAACTGAGATGACAAAGAATAGTTTGCCCTGTAGTTTCAAGTTCTCTACTCAAGGGATGTGGGCTCTTTTAGCAACAGTACAAAGTTTGTAATGATGTATAAAGAAAGATAGCACCCATAAGTCTGAAAAGCTTCTGCATTTCTGAGGTTTTAGAAATCAGTCACTGCTTTGAATTATATTTGGCAGCAAAAGATGCAAAATGCAAAATTTCCTGGGGTGCATGTTCCTTCACATTCCTTGGTACTTAAATGAAGACAGTTGAGAAAGTCTAGCCTGGAGTTTGCTTGAGGAGTATATTACCTCCCACAAAAAAGTGAGGTAAAGTGGAGGAGTCTGGGGAGAAGGGAGGGAAGATGGAGAGAAAGAAAGGAGGTTAATCTGCTCTTTTTGCTCCATGGTAAATAGCTAGTGCTTCACTTTGCCTCTTTTTTGAGAAAGAACATATTAGAAAATATAAAAACAAAAAAGAAGGAACTTAGAAAATAAAACTGGCCTTAGATCATTTTTCCAAATGGATTTTTTGTTTGTTTGTTTGTTTGGGTTATTATTCAAACCAAAAATAGTCACATGTCTGCCCAAAGAAGAGTTGCAAAGTAGGTTAATCTCTTTCCTAGCCACTGGCTTATCTCTTCTCTCCTAAACCCTGAGAAAACCCTTTGAGTGTCAGGATACGTATAAAATTTCTCATCAGAGATGTTGAATGCATCAAAATTATTCTTCTTTCTTCTCTAAATTATTCCTATATTCAAAATCTGCTTGCCCTGGGGCATCTCAGTAAAATACCATTGTAAAATAAGTAAATATATAAGCAACTCACCCCATTTTTTAGAACCTTTACCTATAACTCGACACCTCACTGAGAATTTTGAAAATCAGGTTTTATTTCTAGAGAAACACACGTGGACCCAAGGGCCCAAGCGCTATCATCATGGCTTCCCATCAGACGGACCTACATTTTTACTATTTTCAGCTTATTTGGCAGCACAATTCATATATGAAGTGCCTATGGGTATACATCAGTTGTGAATTGTAGCCAGGGCTGGGTAGCAGCCACCTAAATTACTGTGTACTTCTCTATGTCCCCTAGGTCTCCCCAGGTCCCACTGCCTCTTATTGTACCAATAAGGTTTGGAAGTCCCTGAGGGTCTGATCCATTTGCAGGTATAGCTCTGCTATTTTTCAGGCTCTGTGCTTATATCTATCCATTCTCTATCCACACCCTTGCCTCTCAGAAGACCCCTACGAAGATGGCATCATTGTACCATGGTGCGATGTGAATTAGGAAGGAAAAATGTTCAGTTTTTCAGCCTGAGGCAAGCGCCTTTGGGGCAATTGTGCAAGAGAGGCAGAGTGGAGGTGCACAATTACAAATGTGAACATCTCCACAAATAAAAATTTAACTGTTACCAGATTATTTTTACACATATTTTTCTTCACGTGGAATTTTTTGTTTTGCCTTCTACAGCTTTTCAGCTCCTTCTTAAAGCACTGAAATCTTTTTTTCCAGAGAAACTTATCACCCCCATGTAGAAGACATGAAAATAGAGCCACTATGTTGTGAGGAAGGAGCGCTGAAACTCCATGCTGTCTTTTCCATCTGAATTCCTCTGTGATGCCCTGGTTACTCCATGGAACCCCAGGGTTCCAGGAACTAAAGCCATAATCAAATCAGTGATACTCACATCCAGAATCTTCTGGCCCATTTTTGTTGCTGTTGAATATACATATAGTTAAAAGTGCCTGTGACATCATAAATAATACTTTTTTTTTTTTTTAAAGATTAATTCAACAGAACCTCACAGGTATATAAGCTTGCTTCCATGCCTGACTCATCTCTTCCTTGCTGAGTTCTCAGAGCCTCTTCTAGCCATACTTTTTAATTTTTTTTTGTTTGAATATAGTTGACACTCAGTGTTCTTATTAGGTATTTAAAATACCCCAACTTACCTTGTACTGATCATCTAATCTTTTAATTTCCTCCTGCTTCTCTAGACTAAAAGCCTCTAGAGAATAGCAACCACACTTTATAATTATTCATATCCAACACATAGGACAGTGTCTAGCATTTACTAAACTCTCTGGGCTTGTTTGTTACTGTTGTTAGGATTATAAAAAAGACATTTTTGGAAAATATTTGGAGTTTGACTGAAGTATGTTCCTATTACCCTCAGCTTGACTATCTTCAACAGGCTTCTTCAAGACCCTAAACCCTGATTTCCCTTTTCTTAGAGCATTTACTTTAGGAAAGCATTAATTGCAAATTCTTTCTCTGCCCCTCTGAGATGGAAATAATTTTAAAAGCCTCTTGCCACTTTTATTCTATTTTTTAAATATTTTATTTATTTATCATTTATTTATTTATTTGAGAGAGAGAGAAAGAAAGAGAGAGCAGTGGGAGGATCAGAGAGAGAGGGACAAGCAGACTATATAGAGCACTGAGCTCGTCATGGGGCTCAATCCCAGAATCCTGAAATCAGGAGTCAGAAGCTTAACCAACTGAGCCACCCAGGCATCCCCCTTCTTGCCAGTTTTAAAACTTAGGGTTGTCTTTCTCAAGGACTAGGAACCATCTCTTTGATATGTAATTATCAAGGTCCGTGCCCCTTTCTCCTACCTTCTGTGGTGGGTAGAACCATAACCCACAGTGCACCTTGCTCTAAGTTGCAAAACCATCTCTTGTCATGAAAATAAAATTACTTTTCATTTGGGTAAGTCCAATTAGCAAATATAGATGGCCTACAATTTGCCCCATGCACGTCTTCCCACCTCATGTCTTAAAAACTCTCCGGTCCTTTTTAGTGGAACTGAGTTCAGACTGAGTTCTGGCTTCTCTCCCCTATCGTAATAGCCTTGAATAAAATCTTCCCTACGTGTTTAACTTTGTCTAGTTTAAGTTTTGCTTTACAAAAAGCAATCTCTGCTCAAATTTAACTTGCCCTAATAATATGAAACTGTATTTTTCAGAGGGATGAACAAATTGTTTAAAAAACAATCTTTGGGGTGCCTAGGTGGCTCAGTCATTAAGCGTCTGCCTTCAGCTCAGGTCATGATCCCAGGGTCCTGGGATTGAGCCCTGTATCGGGCTCCCTGCTCCGCGGGAAGCCTGCTTCTCCCTCTCCTACTCCCCCTGCTTGTGTTCCCTCTCCTGCTGTCTCTTTCTCTCTGTCAAATAAATGAATAAAATCTTTAAAAAATAAAATAAAATAAAAAATAAAATAAAAATCTTTGTTCCCTCCCCCACCCCAAAATTTTTGCTAATTGGTAATGGTAAGGAAAAATCTGGAGAAAATAGTTTCAGTAAAACTGACAAAAGCTGGGGCGCCTGGGTGGCTCAGTCGTTAAGCGTCTGCCTTCGGCTCAGGTCATGATCTCGGGGTCCTGGGATCAAGCCCCGGATTGGGCTCCCTGATCAGCGGGAAGCCTGCTTCTCCCTCTCCCACTCCCCCTGCTTGTGTTCCCTCTCTTGCTGTGTCTCTCTCTGTCAAATAAATAAAATCTAAAAAAAAAAAAAAAAAAAAAACCTGACAAAAGCTAAAATTAACTGGTTTGCACTTGTGGACTGTGTGTAAATATACTGATCAGCCTTTCACAAAGCAATGAGTCAAGCTCTTCTTGTGTATAAGTTCTATCCTTGTATCAAACTGTCTTTAGACCCTGCAGTAACTTTTTCAGGCCACTAGGGAACTATTAAGTGCATAAAGAGTATGTCTCACTGCCTAGTGGTAGACTCTAAATGATATACTCTCTCTTCTTTGGTAAAGTAACAGAATTTAAGTCATCCAGTCTTAGAGGTAAGGAGAGGGGCTCCTATGAGCCATTTCTGTACCTTTCTTTTTAGATGGGCTGTCTGTTTCAGGTTCTGTCTTCAGGGCAACACCTGAGTAAAGAACTTACCATCCATCTTGAATTCATCTAGAGTGAACTAGAGCAGAGCAGAATTAAAACCAGGAGATATAAGGAAGTAAACCAATTTCATAACATTTTTGGCTGAAAATGATCTTTGGGGTTGTAGAGTTCTATCCTTTCATTTTAGAAGTGAAGAAAATGTGGACTTTTATGGATTTGTACAATGAGTGAATGATAGCAATGAGACTGGGAATTAGGAATCACAAAACCCTAGTCTACTGCTTTTCTACTTTCTATGTCTGATATATCCCCCCTCTTTTTGTCATTTGTTCCTATGTGTTTTGGTTTTGTGTTCCCGTGCTGCTTCACATAGATCCCATAAATTCATCCACTCTAAGATTTTATAATCTGCATGAGTAACTCTATCCAGGGATATGTAGGTTTTTAAAAGAACAGTGCAGAGAAATGTTAAGTGGAAAACCATGAATAATCCATGGTGGAACTTCCTCCTGCAGAGCAGATATTTTTTGCACTGGGAGAGAATACTTACCTCCATGGCATCCCCCCACCCCATGCTATTTCTGATACAAAAAGAAAGCTCTGTTATCACAATTCAGTGATGAATACAGTTCAAATAAAAGGTTGATTCTGAATACAGGGCAGTAACTGAATATAACAACTTCTACATACAACTTAAAGGAAGGTGACTCAATATATTTTCATCTACCCAGACTAACGAAACCCTGAGCTGGTACATTCTTATTTCTATTTACTGGGAGAATGAGATTGTAGGGAGATTCCAAAAAATAACTATTACTGCTTTTGGATAGTTCCATCTCTTTTTATGTCTCCTTCCTTCCCTGGATTAAATAGACTCAAATGAAGATATTCCAACATAAAACTAATTATTAACTATCTTTAATATGCATGCACATGTATGCATGTGCATGCATGCACACGCTTTGGTGAGTCTTGTGAAAAACCTTTCTTGATCAAATAGATTTGAAATGCAGCAAGTCAAGAATTGGTTGATTACTTTGTTGAACTTTCCTCTAAATTGAGTTTCTTTCTGCACATTGGGAAATACCAGTCTCCAGTGTCATTAATAAACTTGTATCTTCATACTTTAAGGACACTGTTTAAGGATATTAGTTCTAAAACATATAGCTTTCTCTAATTCAGCTTCCATGTGAATTAAGTACCATTGCAGAGTTTCCTAGATTTTTTGCCTTTCCAGCCAAACTCCTGGAACCATCAAAATATTATTGTCTTTTAAGACACCCCATGTTCCCACAGGGCTAGTTTTTGAACAGATGAAAGCTCAGAGTGGAAATGACCTTTTAGCATATCCTTCATTTTTATGCTTGTTAGCAAGTGGTACATTTTGAGAGCTACCTTTCTGAGATTTTTAAGGCTGTGGATCCATTTTGTCATTTCCCTCACCTACATAAAATACCTTTCTCTAAAAAAGGAAGAAGTGACTCTAATTTAACATTAAACATTAGAAAATCTGTATAAAAAATGCTTAAAATACCTCAAATGATTTTCAAGAGTATAAAATGTTATAAAAGAGAGTAGTAGAACACATATTAATAGAAAATGTTTGAATGTATATGTGAAAAGAAAAAATTAAAACAAGAGGATCTGGAGGAAGAAACATAGGAAGGCAAAGGAATGATGTCCTTTTGTTAGTTTAGGTTATTCATCATTACTTAGAGTTTTACTTTAAAATTATATTAAATATTAATATGACAGGAAGATCTAAGTGTGAGTTAACTGGAGTTATAATTTGGTACATTGAATGATGAAAAGGTAAGAATCACAATTTTACTCTTTTTATTTATTTAAAGGATCCAATTTTAAATGCCAAACCCAGAATTATGATGGTACCTGTGGTGTTCCATTTTTCTTAAGAAGTATATGATAGTATTAAAAAAAATCCTCAAAGTAAAATTCATTATTCTGCACTTCAATTAAAAATTACACACTCATAGGAGAGGGAGGAGCAAGATGGCAGGGGAGGAGGAGACCTAAATTTCATCTGGTCCCAGGAATTCAGCTAGATAGTTATCAAACCATTCAACAGGATACAAACTCAATAGGAGATCGAAAAAAAGAATGGCAGCAACTCTCTGAACAGAAAAGCGACCACTTTCTGGAAGGTAGGACATGCGGAGAAGGGAATCTGAGGCGATATTCGGGAGGATAGACGGCGGGGGAGGGGGCCTCCGACGGCCGCTTCTGGCAAGTGATAGAGCCACGGAGCACAAAATCGGAACTTTTAGAAATCTGCTCTGCTGAGGGACGTTGCTCCAGTGGCTAAGCGGGGGGTGGAACCCTCGTGGGACAGTGTGGTCTCAGGACCCTCGGGCTCACAGAAAGACCAGGGGTGCCTGAGTGCGGCAGACTCCCAGGGATTGGAGCGGGGAAGCCGGCTGCAGAGACGGAGCCGAGGCGCGGGCTCTCAGCTCAGGGTTGCCATAAACCGTGATCCGCGACACAGTCGGGCCACTGCTCCTCCAGCAGGGACCCAACAGGCGGCAGATCCGGGGAGACTCACCTTCTTCCCCCGGGAGGAGCGGCGTGGGAGCGCACCGCAGGGATCTGCTGGGTTTGGAGACTCCACACGGGGTCGGGTGCCAGAGATAGAAACGCTCGGTCACAGGCCGGGTGAGCACAGAGTGCGGCTGCAGACCAGGGAGACGGGAGTGATTGACCACTTTTCTCTGGGGCGCACTGAGGAGTGGGGCCCCGAGTTCTCGGATCACCATTTTCACTCTCGTCCTCCAAAGCTGTACGGAAAGCTTGCAGGGAACAAAAGCTCCCGAGAGCAAACCCGAGCAGATTACTTAGCAAGGACCCGGCAAGGGCGGGGCAATTCTGCCTCCGGCAAAGACCTTTGGGAACCAAGCAACAGGCCCTTCCCCCAGAAGATCAGCAAGAACAGCCAGCCAAGACCAAGTTTACCGATCAATGAGAATGGCAGAACTCAGTGCTAGGGGAATACTGCACATAGAATCCATGGCTTTTTTACCATGATTCTTTAGTCTTTCAAAGTTAATTTTTTTATATTCCTTTATTATTTTTCTTTTTTTAAATTTTTCTTCTTCCCTTTTTCAACCAACATCTTATCAATCCTTTTTAAAAAATCTTTTTCATTTTTCATTTTTAGAGTCATAGTCTATCCCTTCATAGTAGTTAACCTTATTTTTGGTATATATATAAGTTGTTCTCTCTTTAAAATTTTGGGATACAGTTTCTTCTAACAGACCAAAATATACTCTAAATCTCTAGTGTATGGCTTTGTTCTAGTCTCCTGCCTGATCACATTCTCTCCCTTTTTCTTAAATTTCTTTTTTCAACCAATTTCTTATCTTATCAATTCCTTTTATAAAATCTTTTATAATTTTCATCTTTACAGTCATATTCCATCCCTTCATCATATTTACCCTTATTTTTGTACATATATAAGTTTTTCTTTCTTTAAAATTTTGGGAGGCACTTTCTTTCAACAGACCAAAATACGTCCAAAATCTAGTGTGTGGCACCGATCTATGCACCAGCCTGATCATATTTAATCATATCCTTTTTTTTTTTTTCTTTCTTTCCCTTTCTCCCCCCCCCACCCCGGTTTTGGGTCTCTTCTGATTTGTTTAATGTATATTTTGTGGGGTCAGTGTTACCCTGTTAGCATTTTGTTCTCTCATTCATCTATTCTCCTCTGGACAAAATGACAAGGCGGAAAAACTCACCTCAAAAAAAAGAACAAGAGGCAATACCAACTGCCAGGGACCTAATCAATATGGACATTAGTAAGATGTCGGAATTAGAGTTCAGAATGATGATTATAAAGATACAAATGGGCTTGAAAAAAGGATGGAAGATACTACAGAAACCCTTTCTGGAGAAATAAAAGACTAAAACCTAACCAAGTCAAAATAAAAAAGGCTATTAATGAGGTGCAATAAAAAATGGAGGCTCTAACTGCTAGGATAAATGAAGCAGAAGAGTGAATCAGTGATATAGAAGACCAAATGATGGAGAATAAAGAAGCTGAGGAAAAGATAGACAACTACTGGATCATGAGGGCAGAATTCAAGAGATAAGTGATACCATAAGATGAAACAATATTAGAAAAATTGGGATCCCAGAAGAAGAAGAAAGAGAGAGAGGGGCAGAAGGTATATTGGAGCAAATTATAGCAGAGAATTTCCCTAATTTGGGGAAGGAAACAGGCATCAAAATCCAGGAGGGACAGAGAACCCCCCTCAAAATCAATAAAAATAGGTCAACACCCTGACGTCTAATAGTAAAAGTTACAAGTCTCAGGGACAAAGAGAAAATCTTGAAAGCAGCTAGGGACAAGAGGTCTGTAACCCACAATGGTAGAAAAATTAGATTGGCAACAGACCTATCCACAGAAACCTGGCAGGCCAGAAAGGACTGGCATGATATAATCAGAACACTAAATGAGAAAAATATGCAGCCAAGAATACTATATCCAGCTGGGCTATCAGTGAAAACAGGAGAGATAAAAAGCTTCCAGGACAAACAAAAACTAAAAGAATTTGCAAACACGAAACCAGCCCTACAAGAAATCTTGAAAGGGGTCCTCTAAGCAAAGAGAGAGCCTAAAAACAACATAGACCAGAAAGGAACACAGACAATATACAGTAACAGTCACCTTACAGGCAATACAATGGCACTAAATTCATATCTTTCAATAGTTACCCTGAATGTAAATGGGCTAAATGCCCTAATCAAAAGACACAGGCTATCAGATTGGATAAAAAAACAAGACTCATCGATATGCTGCCGGCAAGAGACTCATTTTAGACCCAAAGACATCTCCAGATTGAAAGTGAGGGGGTGGAAAACCATTTACCAATCTAATGGACATGAAAAGAAAGCTGGGGTGGCAATCCTTATATCAGACAAATTAGATTTTAAACCAAAGACTATAACAAGAGATGAGGAAGGGCAGTATATAATACTTAAAGGGTCTATCCAACAAGAAGACCTAACAATTGTAAATATCTATGCCCCTAACATGGGAGGAGCCAATTATATAAGCCAATTAATAACAAAATCAAATTGACACCAATACAATAATAGTAGGGAAATTTAACACCCCCCTCACTGAAATGGACAGATCATCTAAGCAAAATATCAACAAGGAAATAGAGACTTTAAAGGACACACTGGACCAAATAGACTTCACAGATATATTCAGAACATTCCATCCCAAACCAACAGAATACACATTCTTCTCTAGTGCCCATGGAATATTCTCTAGAATAGATCACAACCAGTACCAAAAGACTGGGATCATTCCCTGCATATTTTCAGACCACAATGCTTTGAAACTAGAACTCAATCACAAGAGGAAAGATGGAAAGAACTTAAATACATGAAGGCTAAAGAGCATCCTAGTAAAGAATGAATGGGTCAACCAGGAAATTAAAGAAGAATTAAAAAAATTCATGGAAACCAATGAAAATGAAAACACAACTGTTCAAAACCTTTGGGATGCAGCAAAGGAGGTCCTAAGAGGAAAGTATATAGCAATACAAGTCTTTCTCAAGAAACAAGAAAGGTCTCAAATACACAACCTAATCCTACACCTAAAGGAGCTAGAGAAAGAACAGCAAATAAAGCCCAAACCGAGCAGGAGAAGAGAAATAATAAAGATCAGAGAAGAAATCAATGAAATAGAAACCAAAAGAACAGTAGAACAGATCAACGAAACTAGGAGCTGGTTCTTTGAAAGAATTAACAAGATTGATAAACCCCTGGTCAGACTTATCAAAAAGAAAACAGAAAGGACCCAAATCAACAAAATCATGAATGAAAGAGGAGAGATCACAATCAACACCAAAGAAATATAAACAATTATAAGAACATATTATGAGCAACTATGTGCCAGCAAATTAGATAATCTGGAAGAAATGGACGCATTCCTAGAGATGTATCAACTACCAAAACTGAACCAGGAAGAAATAGAAAACCTGAACAGACCCATAACCACTAAGGAAATTGAGCAGTTACAAAAATCTCCCAATAAACAAGAGCCCAGGACCAGATGGTTTCCCAGGAGAATTCTACCAAACATTTAAAGAATTAATACCTATTCTTCTGAAACTGTTCCAAAAAAGGGAATTGGATAGAAAACATCCAAACTCATTTTATGAGGCCAGCATTACCTTGATCCAAAAATCAGATAAAAACCCAATCAAAAAGGAGAATTACAGACCAATATCTTTGATGAACATGGATGCAAAAATTCTCACCAAATACTAGGCGATAGGATCCAACAGTACATTAAAAGGATTATTCACCACAACCAAGTGGGATTTACTTATGGGCTGCAAGGTTGGTTCAACATCCGCAAATCAATCAGTGTGATATAATACATTAATAAAAGAACAAGAACATATGAGCCTCTCAGTAGATGCAGAAAAAACATTTGACAAAGTACAGCATCCTTTCTTGATTAAAACTCTTCAGAGTGTAGGGATAGAGGGGACATACCTCAATATCATAAAAGCCATCTATGAAAAACCCACAGCGAATATCATTCTCAATGGGGAAAAGACTGAGAGCTTTCCCCCTAAGGTCAGGAACACGGCAGGGATGTCCACTATCACCACTGCTATTCAACATACTATTAGAAGTCCTAGCCACAGCAATCAGACAACAAAAAGAAATAAAAGGCACCCAAATTGGCAAAGAAGAAGTCAAACTCTCAATCATTGCAGATGATATGAAACTTTATGTGGAAAACCCAAAAGACTCCACCCCAAAACTGCTAGAACCCATACAGGAATTCAGTAAAGTGGCAGGATATAAAATCAATGCACAGAAATCAGTGGCATTTCTATACACCAACAACAAGACAGAAGAAAGAGAAATTAAGGAGTCGATCCCATTTACAACTGCATCCAAAACCATAAGAATCCGAGAAATAAATCTAATCAAAGAGGCAAAGAATCTGTACTCAGAAACTACAGAATACTCATGAAAGTAATTGAGGAGGACACAAAGAAATGGAAAAATGTTCCATGCTCATGGATTAGAAGAACAAATATTGTGAAAATGTCTATGCTACCTAGAGCAATCTACAGATTTAATGCAATGCTTATCAAAATACCATCAACTTTTTTCAAAGAAATGGAACAAATAGTCCTAAAATTTATATGTAACAAGGAAAGATCCTGAATAGCCAAAAGAATGTTGAAAAAGAAAACCAAAGCTTGTGACATCACAATTCTGGACTTCAAGCTCTATTACAAAGCTGTCATCATCAAGACAGTATGGTACTGGCACAAAAACAGGCACATAGATCAATGGAACTGAATAGAGAGTCCAGAAATGGGCCCTCAACTCTATGACCAACTAATCTTTGACAAAGCAGGAAAGAATGTCCAATGGAAAAAAGACAGTCTCTTCAACAAATGGTGTCGGGAAAATTGGACAGCCACATGCAGAAGAATGAAACTGGACCATTTCCTTACACCACACACAAAAATAGACTCCAAATGGTTGAAAGACCTCAATGTGAGACAGGAGTCCATCAAAATCCTAGAGGAGAACACAGGCAGCAACCTCTTCGACCTCAGCTGCAGCAACTTCTTCCTAGAAACATCGCCAAAGGCAAGGAAGGCAAGGGCAAAAATGAACTATTGGGACTTCATCAAGATAAAAAGCTTTTGCACAGCAAAAGAAACAGTCAACAAAACCAAAAGACAACCAACAGAATGGGAGAAGATATTTGCAAATGACATATCAGATAAAGGGCTAGTATCCAAAATCTATAAAGAACTTATCAAACTCAACCCCCAAAGAACAAATGATCCAATCAAGAAATGGGCAGGAGACATGAACAGACATTTTTCCAAAGAAGACATCCAAATGGCCAACAGACACATGAAAAAGTGCTCAACATCACTCAGCATCAGGGAAATCCAAATCAAAACCTCAATGAGATACCACCTCACACCAATCAGAATGGCTAAAATAACAAGTCAGGAAATTATAGGTGTTGGCGAGGATGCAGAGAAAAGGGAACCCTCCTACACTGTTGGTGGGAATGCAAGCTGGTGCAGCCACTCTGGAAAACAGTATGGAGGTTCCTCAGAAAGTTGAAAATAGAGCTACCCTACGACCCAGCAATTGCACTACTTGGTATTTACCCCAAAGATACAAATGTAGTGATCTGAAGGGGTATGTGCACCCCAATGTTTATAGCATCAATGTCCACAATAGCCAAACTGTGGAAAGAGCCAAGATTTCCAACAGATGGATGGATAAAGATGTGGTGTATATATACACAATGGAATATTATGCAGTCATCAAAAAAATGAAATCTTGCCATTTGCATTGACATGGATGGAACTAGAGGGTATTATGCTAAGTGAAATAAGTCAATTAGAGAAAGACAAGTATCATATGATCTCACTGATATGAGGAATTCTTAATCTTAGGAAACAAACTGAGGGTTGCTGGAGTGGCAGTGGGTGGGATGGATGGGGTGGCTGGGTGATAGACATTGCGGAGGGTATGTGCTATGGTGGGCACTGTGAATTGTGTAAAACTGATGAATCACAGACCTGTACCTCTGAAACAAATAATACATTATATGTTACAAAAAAAAAAAAAAAAAAAAAGAAGATAGCAGGAAGAGAAAAACGAAGGGGAGGAAATCGGAGGGGGAGACGAACCATGACAGTCTATGGACTCTGAGAAACAAAATGAGGGTTCTAGAGGGGAGGGGAGTGGAGGATGGTTTGGCCTGATGATGGGTATTAAGGAGGGCATGTATTAAATGGAGCACTGGGTGTTATACACTAAACAATGAATCATGGAAAACTACATCAAAAACTACTGATGTAATGTATGGTGACTAACATAACATAATAAAATAAAATTAAACAAAAAAAAATTACACACTCATACCAAACTGCAGAAAACTGAATTCAATACACAGTATTAGGTATCAAGGATTTAAAAGTTTTCCGTATTTAAACAATATTGTCCCTACAAGTATGAAAACTCCTTTAGAGTTGTAATTTTTGTCTGTTTTGTGCACTACTGTATCCCAAGTATACAGACCTTGTGCCCTGGCACAAATTAAGTACGCAGTAAATAGCTGTTTGATCGCTGTCCTGGATAAGCAGTTCTCAAAGCATGTCCGAGAAACACTGGAGTATTCCTTAGGTTGTTAATAAATATTTCATGAAAAGGGGATCCTCTGATTAAAGAAGTTTGGGAACCACAGAATATAAGGATTATATTTTAGATATTCAAGTTCTATATACAATCAAATGTATCTGAGAATTCCTTTATTAAAGTAGTAATTGTGAAAACTGTTGTTGACTGTGGCAATCTTTCCAAAGGTAAAAACTGTGTTCATTTTCCAGTTCCGGTAGGAAATGCTATCCTGAGTTGCTCTTGCCCTCACTCAGGATATGTCATTATGCCTTCTGATGCTCAACAGGGCATCTACTTTGAGTTCAGAGTCCAGGTAGGAAGTCATTTGTAAAAAAGATTGAAAGTCAGCATTCATTCTTTGATGATCCTCCAAAGAGAGTGAAGCTCTCATGGAGGAGCAAATGCAGATTTATAATAAAGTAAAAGTCGACTTTGTTCCAAGCACCATTTTTAACAATTTACATGCATTCATTATTTAATCCCCCATGTAAGACTATGAGATACGTAGCAAATTATCTCCATTTTACAAATAGAGAAACTGAGGCACAGACCATTTATGTACTTTGCCCAAGCTCACATTGTCATTAACCCCAAAGCCAGGATTTGAATGTAGGCAGGGATGCTCTGGTTCTAGTATCTGGATTTAAAATTACTAACTTGAGTCATGACCTCTTTTGTTAACCACACATGGTAGATATTTCTGTGATTATCATTTTAAACAAAATGTATTTAGATATAAATATATATTTGATATTATCCTATTTACATGGTAGTAAAGATATATTTTCAACTTTAGACTTTTGTATGACAAATAAGCATAGTAAAGATTCAAAGCTAACTACTAAAAGAATAAAAACAGAGTACATAACTAGGAATCCAGTAGGGGAAAAATAATGCACAAATTAAAAAATAATCAGTTAACCCAAAAATACAAGTATTTTAAATGCTGATGAATAGAAAACGATAAACAGAAACAAGCCAAAATATTTAATCACAATGAATGTAAATTCACTATACTTGTCAGTTAAAACCGAGATCATTTGATTTCATACAAAATAAAATAACTCCTAATGCTGCTTATAAGAAGGAATCATTATGGACTGAATTGTGTCTTTCCAAAATGCATATGTTAGGGCTTCATATGAAACCCTAACCCTCAATGTATTTGAAAATAGAGGATTAAGAGGTAATTGAGATTCAATAAGGTGAAAGGGTGGTGCCCTGATCTGATAGGACTGGGGTCCTTGCAAGAAGAGAAGAGGGAGATCCACCAAAGATCTCTCTCTGTGTACACAGGCAGAGAAAAGGCCAGGGAGAGCAGCAGAAAGGTATCATCTGCAAGCCAGGATTTGAGGTCTCCAGACATCAACCCTGCTGGCACCTTGATCTTGGACTTCCAGCCTCCAGAACAGTAAGAAAATAAATTTCTATTTTTTAAGCTACCCAGCCAGTGGTATTTTGTTATGACAGCCTGAGCAGACTAACACAGACACCTCAAACTCTCTTCACAGGAAGTTTGAAAGGAAAAGGTTGTTAAAATACATAGTAGGCAAATACTAACCTAAAGACAGCTGGTGAGATTATACACCATTAAGAAAAAAAAAAAACAAACTGACTTTATTAGGGATAGAGAAACTGTATATCTAATGAACAAAAGGTCTGATTTACCAGGAAGGTCATTAGATGCATGAAGTTATGCATCTAGTTCCCTAACCTCAAAATAGAAAAAGCAAGAATGGAAAGACCTACAGGGGGAAACTGACCAGTCCTTCATCATGGTGGGCATATTTCTAAGCAAGTTCCTATTAACAGGTCAAGCAAACAAAGCAATAAACATACAGAAATTTTGAATAATTTAGACATTTTATTTATCAGACATCTAAAAAAAATACAAATAGTACTTTTCATTTTAAATTGTGATATATACATGTGTGTGCACACACATATATATGTGTGTGTACATATATATTTATAATCACGTATGTACAGCTTAAATAATTACAAAGTGATCACCCAAAGGCCAAGGGTTAAGAAATAAAATATATGTGCTGCCAACATCTCCCATTTATCCCTTCACAAACTTATTCCCCACCTCCTAGAGCAAATATTATCTTAATTTTGCAAGAATTGCATAATTTTTTATTCATATATTTTTACTGTTGTATGCCCTCCTAAATAATATAGCTCAGTATTGCTGGTTATTGAAACTTTACAAGTGGAAACATACTATGATTCTTTTGTGACCTCCTTATTTTCTGTCTTCTTTAAAATTTTTATTGGTGATACCCCAGGTATACAGAACTGAATTAATTACAATTCTTGGCTCATGTCACTTTTTAATAGCCATCATTTACACATTTACACATAACCTAACATTCAATATGATAATATTATACATAGTCATATTCCTGTGCTTTCCTTCCCAACTTATCTCTCTGCTTCCCTTTGCTCTTTCCAGGAACAACCAATCCAGAATTTTTATCATACCCTTGCTTGTTTAAAAAAAATAATAATTTTATAAATTAATCAAATTTGAGTGTATCTCTATGGCCTATGTTTGTTGAGTTTTGCTTATTTCTAAGCATTTTACAAGTTATACTGCATGCAGTATTTTTAAACTTGAATTTTTTATGTTTAACCATGAAGAAAATTTGTTTTGGTCTTCCTATCTTTGACAGATTTTGGCATCAACTGTGTTATTGACACAAGTGAACATACAGTATACAATTGGTTATAGTACACAATTTGGTTAGATTTGACATATGTACACATCCATAATGTCCCACTTATCTATCATCAGGAAACCCATGATCTGCTGTCAATAGAGATTAGTTTACATTTCTATAATACTATAATAATGGAGTCTCAATTATACCATTTTTTTCTGTTTTCTTTTAGTTAACATATTTATTTTGAGATCTATCCATGTTGTGCATATCAAGGTTCATTACTTTTGATTGTTGAGTAGCATTCCATTATATAAATATACCACAATATGTTTATCCATTTACCTCTTGATGGATGTTTGTTCTGTTTATAGTACTTGGCAATGACACATAAAGCTTCTACATATAACTCTTTGTATGACATATGTTTCCATTTCTGTTGGTTAAATATCTAATGGAACAAATGATAGTTGCATGTTTAATTTATTAAAAAACCACAAACAGCTTTCCCATAGTGGTTGCAACAGATTAGATTCCCATTAGCAGCAAGAGTCTAGTTGCTACACATGCTAGCCAAGACTTGCTATGGTCATACATTTTATTTAGACATGCCAATTGCTTTGTAATACTCTTTGAGTGTGGTTTTACTTTGCATTCCTCAGATGACTAATGGTAGTGAGCATCTTTTCATGTGCTTATTTTCCATCTATATATCTTCTTTGGTGAAGTGTCTCTTTAAATCTTTCTCCCATTTATTAAAGTTTTCTGCTTTTTAAAATATTATTCTTTTGAGAGTTCTTTTCATATTCTAAATATAAATATATTTAAAGATATTTTCTCCCAGTCTGTGACTTGTCTTTTCATTCTCTTATCATGTGTTTCAAAGAACAAATGTTCTTAATTTTGAGAAAACTAAATAATTTTTATTTTTCATAGAATAAGCTTTCAATGTCATATCTATGAAAACTTGTGCAATCTATGGCTAAAAATGCTTTCCTACATTTCCTAATGGAAGAGTTACTCAGCTTTAGGGTTAATGGTTAGGTCTATAATACATTCTAATAAAATTTTAATATGGTGAGATAAATTTTATATAGTTCATTTCTTTGCCTATGGATATTCTAAAACAATTTGTTGAAAAAGTATTTACACCAAATTCCTTTCCATCTCTGTCAAAATCACTTGCCCTTATATATGAGAGTCTGTTTCTGGGATCCATTACCTCTTTTATGGAAGTATTTATCCATATTTATGAAAATATCACATTTCCTTAATTACTGCAGAATTATAACAAGTCTTGAACTTAGGTAATCTAAATTTCTGAAAATATTAATGCTTTCTACAATTGATTTGACTTTTCTGTGTCTTTCATAATATCTACAAAATTTCTAATCATGTAATCAAATTTTACAAAAAAGTCTAAAGCAGTCTTGATTAGGATTGCACAAATGCTATAGATCTATTTGGGGAGAATTGGCATCTTTTTTTCTTTCTTTCTTTTGTTTCCTTTTTTTAAATTTAAAATTAGATAACATATAGTGTATTAGGTTAAGGGTAGAGTTTAGTGATTCATCAGTTGCATGTCATACCCAGTGCTCATTCCATCAAGTGCCCTCCCTGATGCCTATTGCTCAATTATCCCATCCCCCCACCTATCTCCCCTCCAGCTATCCTCAGTTTGTTCCCTAGAGCTGAGTCTCATGGTTTACCTTTCTTTCTGTTTTTATCTTATTTCACTTTTCCTTCCCTTCCCTTATGTTCATCTGTTTTGTGTCTTAAATTCCACATATGAGTGAAATCATATGGTATCTGTCCTTCCCTGACTTATTTCACTTAGCATAATACACTCTAGTTCCATTCATGTCATTGTAAATAGCAAGATTCCATTCTTTTTGATGGCTGAGTAATATTCTGTGTGTGTGTGTATGTGTGTGTATGTGTGTGTGTGTGTGTGTGTATCTACATATCACCTCTTCTTATCCATTCATCCATCGAGGGACATCTGGGCTCTTTCCATAGTTTGGCAATTGTGGACATTGCTGCTATAAACATTGGGGTGCATGTGCCCATTCCAATCACTATTTTTGTATCCTTTAGATAAATGCCTAGTAGTGTGATTGCTAGGTCCTAGGGTAGATCTATTTTTAACTTTTTGAGGAACCTCCATACTGTTTTCCAGAGTGGTTGTACCAGTTTGCATTCCCACCAACAGTGTAGGAAGGTTCCCCTTTCTCTGCATCCTCGCCAACATCTATTGTCTCCAGAGTTGTTAACTTTAGCCATTCTGACTGTTGTGAGGTGGTAACAAAGATTCTCTATCTTCTATGCTTTTTTTCAAGCCCAGCTGGTATCCTTATAATCATGGTTTTAAATTCTAGTTCAGACATCTTACTTATACCTGTATTGATTAAATCTCTGGCTCTGAGTACTACCTCCTATTCTTCTTTTGGGGTGAATTTCTCCATCTCATCATTCTGTCCAGAAAAGAAAAGAAAGAAAAAGAAAAAAACAATAACAACAACAAAAAAACTAGATCCTGGGTGTGTTTTGGTCTGTTTGTTAAAAGAAACTAGATCCCAAAATAAGAAAGAATGTATATATGTGTATATATAAAATAAAAAACAATGAAAGGAAACAATTTTTTAAATATATAAAATATACATATAAATTAAAATTAAAAAATAAAAAAAGAATTGAAAAAAATGAAAAAATACAAAAAATATAAAAAAGAAAAGTACAAAGGAGGTGAGATGCAATTTTCCCCTAGAGCTGAAGCTTGCAGCCCTCTGTGATCAGTAAACTTGGGGGGAGTGAGTTGTTTTTGCTGGTCTTCTGGGGGGAGGGACCTGTCATGCTGATTCTCAGGTGGACTTACCCTGGTGGAAACGCCCCTCCAGTGCACAAGGAGGCAGGGCTTGGTGTAAGCAGCTCTGGACTCCACTAGGTGGCACTGTTTTGAACCCTGGAGGCTCCCAGCACTGATGGGCGGGATGAATATAGCAGTGACCAACTCTCTACACCCAGAGCTGAGAATTAGCATTCCCTTCCCCCCACCCACCTTCAGTGAGCCCTCACAGAAGAGCAATCACTCTTGTCTCCTTGGTTTCCATCAGAACCCTGTGTTCATCCTGCCTGTGACTGAGCCTTTTTATCGCAGGCTCATGAGTGAGTTTCAAAACTCCAACTTTCAGGGACTCCCATGGTGTAGACCCACGCTTTTCTCCTAGGGAGGGTTTCCACTCACTTGTGCCTTTTGCCAGACCCATCCCAGGAAAGCAGTCACACAACTGTGCAGCAGTTCAGTTTACGGCAACATAGAGCAAAAATCTGGCACCTAGACTCACTGTTCTCAGCTGGCTTCCCTGCACCTATGCCTGGGAACAGTGCGGCACTTAGGCACTGCCCATTCTTCTTGTGACCCAGGGGATCCTCAGATCATGCTGTGACATCTGGGATTCTGCCCCACTTCACCACCTGAGCACCTTTAAGCCAGGCATGTCCCCCACTGTGGCAGACTTCTAAAAGTTCCAGTTTTGCACTCCACAGCTTTTAATATTTTGCGGTACTCTCCTTGAAGCAGGTTCCCTCCCCTCCGCTGTATCCACAGCTATATCATGGGATTCAAGCCTCCACACCTCGCACCTTCCAAAAGGTTGTTGCTTTTCTACTTGTACACTTGCAGCATTTGTTCTCTCTGACCTCTGATTGATTTCTCAGGTGTTCAGAATGATTGATAACTATCTTGCTGTATTTGAGAGATAAGACAAATTTAGGGTCCCCCTACTCCTCTACCATCTTAACTCCTCCCTCTGGAGAATTGGCATCTTAATGAAACAGATATGGTATCAACACTATATGTCTCTCCGTTTACACAGGTCTTCTTCAACTTCTCTTAACAATGCATCATAGTTTTCCGTGTACATAACTTGCAAATCTTTTGTCAGAAATATATCTATTTCATATGTTGATGTTTTCTTATAATCAATTTCAGTTTGGTTTTTCTTTGCTAATGTGTAGAAATAGAATTGATTTTCCTATACTCATCATGTATTCTGTAATTATTATTTGTTCTAGAAGCTTTTTACATTTTCTAAAGGATTTTCAACATAGACAAACATCATCTGTGAATATGGAGAGATTTACTTCATTTAAATCTGGATGCCTTTATCTCTTGTTAGTTTATTTCCCTAGCTAATGCTTCCAGTACAATATTGAATAGAAATGATGAGAGTTGACATCTTTGTCTTGTTCCACTTGCTTAGGCAGAAGGCATTGAGTCTTTTGTCAATTGAGTGTGATGTTAGCTGTAGGTTTTTTCATAGATGTCCTTTGCCAGGTGAGAAATTTTCCTTCTATTCCTAGTTTGCTATGTTTATTTTCCCCTCTTCAGGAATAATTGTGACACTTTGTCAAATGTTCTTGCTGCATCTATTGAGATGATCATGTTTTTTTTCTTTCTTACAGTGTTAATATGGTGAATTACATTGATTAATTTTTGAGTGTTCAGTCAACTCTGTCTTCTCAGGATAAATTTGACCAGCATAGACATGGAACTTGTTCCATTGTCAAGGGAGCTCAAATGAAATACTCCTGTAGTTTTACAGACCTAAGAGGTTATAGGTAAAGTGGAAAGAGAGCTAGGGGTGGGAAAACACTGAGTAGTGAGAGTGGGAAAAAGTGTCCTCTTCAAGGTTATTCCCTTTCTCCTCCTGATAAGGAGGCCTGAAAAAGACCTCTGCAAAAGGCCCCAGAGACCTAGGAATAAAGACTCCTGATCTAGGAAGGCAGATATGCTTCAAAAGGATGGCTTGCCAGCAATGCTGGAGTCCTTGACTACAACTTCCTTCACAGGCTGCAATGTACTAGCTTTAAGCTGGGGCTGTTGTGGGAAAGCAGCATTCCCCCATGAGGCCTGCCAGGTAAAGCCTGTGTAATTGCCTATAGTTGGCCTGAAAAATCACACATAGGTTTCTGGCCATGACCTAGACACCTGAGGTAATATTTCATTTGCACTTGAAATGTGTATGCCAATTAGGTAACAGTAGTTGATAGTGTCGTTCAAGTCTTCAATATCCTTACTGAGAACTGAGGGCCAAGCATCTTCACCAATATTCGTGGGCGGGGTTAGCCTGTAATTTTCCTCTCTTGCAGTATCCTTAGGTTTTTGCATTAAAATGGTACTAATGTAGCCACTCTGGAAAACAGTATGGAGGTTCCTGAAAAAGTAAAAATAGAACCACCCTACAATCCTGTCATCACACTACTAGGTATTTACCCCCAAAATACAAAAACACTAATTCAAAAAGATACACACACCCCTATAGTTTCTAGCAGCATTATTTACAATAGCCAAATTATGGAAACAGCCCAAGTGTCCATGGATAGACGAATAAAGATGTAATATGAAATATTATTCACCCATAAAAATGAAATCTTACCATTTCCAACAACATGGATGGAGCTAAATTATATTAAGTGAAGTAAGTCAGTCAGAGAAAGACAAATACCATATGATCTCACTCAAGTGGAATTTAAGAAGCAAAACAAATGAGCAAAGGGAGAAAAAGAGAGAGAGAGACAAAGCAAGAAACAGACTCTTAACTATAGAGAACAAGCTGATGGTTACCAGAAGGGAGGTGTGTGGGGGGATGGGTTAAATAAGTGATGGGAATTAAGGAGGCACTTGTGATGGGCGCCTGGGTGGCTCAGTCGTTAAGCGTCTGCCTTCGGCTCAGGTTATGATCCCAGGGTCCTGGGATCGAGTCCCACATCGGGCTCCCTCCTCGAGGGGAAGCCTGCTTCTCCCTCTCCCACTCCCGCTGCTTGTGTTACTGCTCTTGCTATCTCTGTCTCTGTGAAATAAATAAATAAAATCTTTAAAAAAAAAAAAAAGGAGGCACTTGTGATGATGAGCACCGAGTGATGTATGGAATTGTTGAATCACTGTATCATACACCCAAAACTAATATAACACTGTATGTCAACTAAACTAGAATTAAAATAAAAACTTACAAAAAAGATGATGTTAAAGTCATAAAATGAGTTGATGAGTGTTTTATTGTTTTTTTCTTTCCTCTGGAAGAGTTTTCATAATGCTGTATTTATCTGTTTCCTAAATGTTTATAGATTCATCAGTAAAGCAATCATTTTTGAAATTTTAATGGTGAATATTTTTGATTACTGGTTCAATTTCTTTAGTGGTTTTTGAACCTCTTAAGGTTTTTTTTGTTGTTGTTCTTTTCTAAGTAGTTCTCATAAGTAATATTTTTCTATGAAGATTCCTACATTTTCTCAATGTTCACATTTATTGGCATAAAGTGATTCATTATATTTTGATTAATATCTTAGGGTTTAAAGCATCTCTGCAAAGTGATAGCAGAAACAATTCATCAATGAGTTCATAAGTATATATGTGTTACTAACAACCATAGAACAGATACAGAAAAATCTACTTAGTATACTACTTAGTATAAGCATATGTCTTGTATGTAGAGATTTTTTTTCTATCATTCTTTTTTGGTCAGTTTTTATTTAAATTGTAGTTAGTTAACATACACTGTAATAACAGTTTCTGGTGTACAATAGAGTGATTCAACAATTCTATACAACACCTGGTGCTCATCACAAGTGCAGTTCTTTAATCCCATCACCTATTTCACCCATTCCCCCCACGCACCTCCCCTCTGGTAACCATCAGTTTGTTCTCTATAGTTCAGAGTCTGTTTCTTGGTCTTTTTTTTTTTTTTTTCCTACCTTGCTCATTTGTTTTGTTTCTTAAATTCCACGTATGATAGCCTGTATACCCAAGAATCCCAGGAAGCTTTCAGCCCAAGAGTCATTATCACCACAAAATCACATCTTGGGAGCTTGTGCAATATGTAGATGAATCACAGCTCAATGAATCCATGTTCACTCAGCTGCCATTGGTCTAGGAGTGCCTTCCCAAAACGGGAAGAAGAATAAAGATCCTCTCTCCCTCTCCCTTTATACAACAATAGCCACCCTATGGTATTATTTTCCAGTCACCGTGCCCCCCAGGAGTTAACCACAAAAAATAAAGTATCTGATAAAAGTGTTTTCCAAACTTAGGTTTATTCAATCTTATATGTTCCTTTATCACTTAGGAATATATTTATCCCTATATATAATCATTTATGCTCAATTAATTGAGAAACTATGTCAAAAATATCCTACCTTATGGGAAATATCAGTACCATAAAAATTTCTATAGGTAAAGGAAGTCTTGACTGTTTCTATGACTGATAGAGTAGATTTCTTTTTTTTTTTTTTTAAAGATTTTATTTATTTATTTGACAGAGAGAGACACAGCAAGAGAG
This sequence comes from Phoca vitulina, assembly GCF_004348235.1. Classification (NCBI taxonomy): domain Eukaryota; kingdom Metazoa; phylum Chordata; class Mammalia; order Carnivora; family Phocidae; genus Phoca; species Phoca vitulina. The sequence continues at coordinate 16,702,149 of NW_022589718.1, forward strand.
GGAACACAAGCAGGGGGAGTGGGAGAGGGAGAAGCAGGCTCCCAGCTGAGCAGAGAGCCCGAAGCGGGGCTTGATCCCAGGACCCTGGGATCATGACCTGAGCCAAAGGCAGACGCTTATCGACTGAGCCACCCAGGCACCCCAGTAGATTTCTTTTTTGTGGGAGTGGGGGTGGGAGAGATGGAGAGAGAGAATCTTAAGCAGGCTCCACACTCAGTATGTAGCCCACTGCAGGGCTCAATCCCATAACCCTGTGATCATGACCTGAGCTAAAACCAAGAGTTGGACATTTAACCAACCAGGTGCCCAATAAAGTAGTTTTCTTAAATATTTCTAGGATGAAATAAAATTTTATCTTTAAGTCACAAATAAATTTTTTTAAACAGACTATACTTATATTAATGATAATGATATACTGAGAATTTTTACCTGTATTACCTCTTCCTCAAAGCAAATGAAACATGTTGAGAAGCTATATTAGCCCTTCCAAAACCTTAGAGTATTAGAAGTTTTTCTGTTTTTGTTTAATAGCCATCTATTGAAAATCTATTTTTTTTTAACATGGTGTTATTTAGCTCATGGTATACCAACTTCAGAAATTAACTGCACTGCAAAATAGGAGAAAACCATGGATCATTAAAAGAAAGTACAGTTAACCCCCCAAAATAAAAATTACTTGGAGTTTCAACACATTGATTTGGAAAAATAAATGGTGAAAACAATTACTACTGTAAGTCCTTAACTCCTAAGTAAACTCAAGATTACAAGCTCTTTAAAATGATATTTTTAAAATATCTATTTATTTCTAATTTTATTGAATTTGTTGTAAGAAGAATGGCAATGAGTTTGCTGTAACTACATGGAAACCTGTCCACATAAATGCTACAGGTCTAAAGCTGAAAAATACACTTATATTTGATATTATTTTCATAGTTTATTCTTCATGTGTGCAACCATAGACCTGTGTTACAGTGCAAGTAATTATATTTTATTGCCAACAAAAATGAAATTTAAACAAATTTTGAAAAATATCATGTTTTTGGGCGCCTGAGTGGCTCAGTTGGTTAAGCGACTGCCTTCGCTCAGGTCATGATCCTGGAGTCCCAGGATTGAGTCCCACATCGGGCTCCCTGCTCAGCGGGGAGTCTGCTTCTCCCTCTGACCTCCCCCCCTCTCCTGCTCTCTCTCTCATTCTCTCTCTCAAATAAATAAATAAAATCTTTAAAAAAAAGAAAAAGAAAAATATCATGTTTTTCCCTCCAAAACTGATCCTAGGAATGATGCCAGCTTTCTAGTTAAAGCAGTTTCACTGTAGTTGTGGAAATGTGCTAAGCAATTGTGGTTTTCTTACACTAATATTAATAATGCTTTAAAATGAGTAGCTGGTTTTCAGAGACAAAGTGAGTTGTATTTTTTTTTTTTTTTTAAGATTTTATTTATTTATTTGACAGAGAGAGACACAGCGTGAGAGGGAATACAAGCAGGGGGAGTGGGAGAGGGAGAAGCAGGCTTCCCGCGCATCAGGGAGCCCGATGAGGGGCTTGATCCCAGGACCCTGGGATCATGACCTGAGCCGAAGGCAGACGCTTAACGACTGAGCCACCCAGGCGCCCCCAAAGTGAGTTTTTAAAATCATTTGTATTTGTGGTTACCAACTAGAAGCAGTCTTAGGAAAGTAAGGATATATTAGACAGCATTTGGTTAGGTCAAATTTGATTAAAGAATCAAAAAGTCCTGAACTCAAGAGCTCAATTTCAAAAATTGTTCATCCGTTCCATTCCACAGATTCTTTATTTCTCTCTCCAAGCCTTTTGCTTTCTTTGACCAAATCAATTTAAACTAATTAATCCAGCATTCTACATCTTCTAAGATTTTAATCCCTTTATTGTTTTATTTTTGTATATTTTGATATAGGTTATAGGTAATCTCTCTGCTTTCCTAAAATGTGTTATATTAATATTTCTAATTTCAAACTAATTATCCCGAACAATGAAGGACATTGAACAGATGATCCCAAGATACTTAAAGTGAGGAATGCCTTTTAATGCTTTTTTTTTTTTTTTTTAACTTATAGAACTTAGAGTCTATTCAATACTAAATCCCGGTTAATTTCAATATTAACATATTTTCTCCAAAATACTTATGTGAATTGAGAGTTCATAGGCACCATCTTTATTCTGGGGCTGTCAAGACCACCCAGCACATCTCTGTACATCCCCAAGGTTCACAGAAATTCAAGCTTGAGGAACATATCACCAGATATCATGGTGGGTTCTAGCACTAATCTCTGATTTTATGTTACCTACATTTAGATGAAGACCTTGAAGTTTATGAAGAAAAGAAAACATTTTTCTTGGATAAACTATGGGTTTACAAAGATTGATAGTTATAGGTTTTAAAAATTGCCTTTTTCGGGGCGCCTGGGTGGCTCAGTCGTTAAGCGTCTGCCTTCGGCTCGGGTCATGATCCCAGGGTCCTGGGATCGAGCCCCGCATCGGGCTCCCTGCTCCGCGGGAAGCCTGCTTCTCCCTCTCCCACTCCCCCTGCTTGTGTTCCCTCTCTGTTAAATAAATAAATAAATAAATCTTTAAAAAAAAAAAATTGCCTTTTTCAAGAAAATGAAGATGGGATCTAGAAATACAGAGGGAAGTATTCACAAATGGAATTGGAGAGTTGGAATTAAAGATCAGAAAGCCTGCAAAGCTTAGAGCATTTCAATGCCATAGCTCAGCCGTTCTTCTCTGGTTATGTCCTGCTAATCTCTCCTAACACATACTCTGCAGCAATGACAGTCCCGCCATCTGCATCCCCCAAAGCAGCCAGCCATATACAGGTCACCAAACGCCATCCCTTCTCTATTTTTGCTACTCAAGTCATTTGCATTTTCAAGACATTCTGAGTTCATACATAATTTTCAGGTAGAATTTTATAAGACTAGAAAACTTTTATCATTGTGTAAAGGGGAGGCCAAAAGGAAAATCTTTTCCGATTTTATACTTTTAAAATCCTTTTAAAAATGCTTTCTTTACTTCTCTGGTAGTGATATGCATTTACAGCAGCAAAAATACAGTGAAAAATAGCCTTCTTCATGACTTTTCTAGTTCATTCAAACATGCTGCCGAACCTTACCTTTTGTTATACCTGTAACTATTCCATTACAAAACGTGTCAACTTCAGGGGCACCTTTCACAGTATCTTTAACTAATTGCTTCAAAGATTCCGCAAGGCCTATGTTTTCCCTAGGGTCTTGCTGCCTTCTTCCCTTTGCCAGTCCTCCTACAACCTCCTTGGACTGTCTGGTCTCATAATTCTTAAGCAAGTCAGAATGTTCCCTACAATATGCTGCTTCATGCATCCTGACTCCAGCTGAATAAAAATCCTGGCAGATTTCCAATTTATTCTCTGCTCTAGATTTTATTTAGTTGAAAAAATTTTGCTTCATGGAGATATTTTTTTACTCAAGTCATCCTTCATAAGAGTAACTCTAACATACTTTTTACTCTTGTTATTTTTTATAGCATTTACTCTCTTTGAAATTAATGGCGTTTATTTTATCAGCCCTTATAGATTACTTAATTCAACAAATTTTATTTTTTTTAATTATTTTGTAACTTTTCAGCCTCATTGAGGTATAATTGACAAATTGTAAGATAAAGTGTTTAATGTCATGGTTTGATATGCATATACACCATGAAAGGAATGGCCAGTTCAACAGAGTATTATCAACTATAGTCACCATGTTGTAATTAGATCCTCAGATCTTATAACTGACATTGTACCCTTTAACTTTATTTTCCCTATTCCCCAGCCCACCACTTTTCTTTTCTTTTCTTTTTTATTCCACATATAAGTGATAACCATGCAGTATTTATCTTTCCCTGTCTGGCTTATTTCACTTAGCATAATGCCCTTCAAATTCATCCATATTGTTATAGGTGGTAAGATTTCCTTTTTTTTTTTAGGCTGAATAAAATTCCATTGTATATATATGCCACGTTTTCTTTATCCATTCATTCCTCAACAGTTTGTTTCCATACCTTGGCTGTAATGAACATTAAAGTACAGATATTTCTTAAGATAATTGCTTTATTTCCTATGGATATATACCATGAAGTGGGATGGCTGAATCACATGGTGGTTCTTTTTTTTTAATTTCTGGAGAAATCTCCATACTGTTTTCTATAGTAGCTGTACTAGTTTTGATTCTCACTAATAGCATACAAGGGTTCCTTTTTCTCCATATTCTCACCAGCACTTGTTATCTCTTGTCATTTTGGTAATAGCCATCCTAACATGTATGAGGTGATATCTTTTTTCCCTGATGATGAGTAATGTTGAGGACTTTTTCACGGATGTGTTGGCCGTCTGTATGTCTTCTTTGGAAAAATGTCTATTCAGATCTTCAGCCCAGTTAATTTTTTGCTATGAGTTATAGGAGTTCTTTGCATAATTTGGATATTAACCTCTTAACGGATGTGTGGTTGCAAATATTTTCCCCCATTCTGCAGTTTGTCTTTCCATTTTGTTGATGGTTTTCTTTCCTGGACAGAAGCTTTTTAGTTTCATGTAGTTTCCCTTGTTTATTTTTGCTGTAGTTGTCTTTGCTTTTGCTGTCAAATTAAAAGAAAAATCATTGCCAAGAACAATGTCAAGGAAATTGCACCCCATTTTCCTCTAGAAGTTTTATAGTTTCAATTTTCACAATTAAGACTTGAATCCATGTTGAATTGAATTTTATGTATGTGTAAGATCAGGGTCTAATTTATTTCTTTCACGTGTGAAGATCCAGTATTCCTAACACTACTTGTAGACAAGACTACCCTTTCCACACTGTGTATTCATGGCTTCTTTATCAAGAATTAGTTGACCACTTATTCATATATCTATTCCTGGGCTCTCTGTTGTGTTCCATTGATGTATCTTTTTTTTTTTAATGCAAATATCATACTATTTTGATCACCATAGCTTTGTAATATAATTTGAAATTAGGAAGTATAATGTCTCCAGCTTCATTCTTTCTTCTCGAGAGTGCTTTGGCTGTTTGGGGTCTTTTTGATTCCATGCAAATTTTAAAATTTCTTTCTCTATTTCTGTTTAAGAATGTCATTGAAATTTTAACCGGGATTCATTCAATCTGTAGATCATATTGGGCAGAATAGACATTTTAATAATATTAATTCTTCTAATCCATGAATATGGAATATCTTTTCATTTAGTGCATCTTAATGATTTTGGTTTTCAGTGTACAAATCTTTCACTTCCTTGATTAAATTTAACCTAAGTAATTTTTGGATGCTATTGTAAAAAGGATTGCTTTCTTAATTTCACTTTCTGATAGTTTGTTATTAATGTATAGAAACATGGCTGACTGTTGTATATTGATTTTATAATCTGCAACTTTACTGAACTTGTTTATTAGTTCTCCAGTGGAAAATGGTTTTCCAGTGGAGTCCTCAGGGTTTTTTATATATAATATTAATTTATCTGCAAATAGAAACCACTTTATTTTTTCCTTTCTGATTAGACGTGTTTGCTTTTTGTTTTTTCCTGCCTAATAGCTCTGGCTAGGACCTTAGAACTATGTTGAATATGATCTTAGAAGAAAACCTCTCAGTTTTTCACTGTTAGCTGTGGGCTTGTCATATATGGCCTTTATTGTGTTGGGTTACCTTCCTTCTATACTCAATCTGTTGGGAATTTTTATCAGGAAAGAATGTTGAATTTTGTCAAATGCTTTTTCTACATGTATTAAGATGATTTTTATTCATTTTGTTAATGAGGTATATCCCATTGATTGATTTGCATATGTTGAACCATTATTTCACTGCATATGTTGAACCTTACTTGATCATGGTACATAATTCTTTTATTTTTTTTTTTATTTTTTATTTTTTTAGATTTTATTTATTTGCGAGAGAGAGAATGAGAGACAGAGAGCATGAGAGGGGGGAGGGTCGGAGGGAGACGCAGACTCCCCGCTGAGCAGGGAGCCCGATGCGGGACTCGATCCCGGGACTCCAGGATCATGACCTGAGCCGAAGGCAGTCGCTTAACCAACTGAGCCACCCAGGTGCCCCGGTACATAATTCTTTTAATGTAGTGTTCAAGTTCATTTGCTAGCTTTTGTTGAGGATATTTGCATCTATGTTCAACAGGGATATTGATAATTTTCTTGTAGTGTCTTTGGTTTTGGTATTAAAATAATGCTGGCCTTGTCAAATGACTGCAGGAATATTCCTTCCTCTTCTATTTTTTGGAAGAGTTTGAGAGGATTGAATTAATTCTTTTTTAAGTGTTAGAATTTACCAGTGAAGCCATCTGGTCCTGGGTTTTTTCTGTTGGAAGTTTTTTGAATAGTGATTCAGTTTCCTTTGTAGTTAATAAATAATTATTCAGGTTTTCTATTTCTCCATGAATAAGTCTTAGTAGACTGTGTTTCTAGGAATTTATCCATTTCTTCTAGATTATCTAATTTATCAGTATATAACTATTGAGAGTAGTTTCTTCTGATTTTAGTGTTTCTTATGATTTATAATGTCTCTCCTTTCATTTCTGGTTTTATTACTTGGGGCTACTCTGTCTTATTTTCTAATTCATCTAGTTAAATGTTTATCCATTTTGTTTATATTTTCAAAACTATCTCTTAGATTTAGTCATATATTTGATTGACGTTTGGTCTCCATTTATTTCTGTTCTGATTTTTTTTTTTTTTTCTGCTACCTTAGGGCTTTTTTTTTTTAAAGCTCTCTCAGATGTAAATTTAGGTTGAGATCTTTCACTTAATGTAAGCATTTAGCACTATAAACTTCTCTCTTAGAACTGCTTTTTCTGTGTCCCATAAGTTTTGGTATGTTGTGTTTCCATTTTCATTTGTCTCAAGATTTTTCTTTTATTTCTTCTTCAACCCATTTGTTGTTCAGGAATATATTTGTGCATTTTCTAGTTTGTTTTTGTTTTGTTTTGTTTGTAATTGATAGCTACTTTTGTAACATTACTCTTCAAAAAGATGTTTGATATGATTTCAGCCTTCTTAAGTTTAATTTTATCCATCAGTAAAATAAAGATAAAGCTGAGTGGCTGGCACATAGGAGGACCCAATGAGAAAGGGGCTGCTGGTATATTTTTTTAAATACAGTGAATACAACTGTATTATAAATAAATTCAACTCTCATGAATCCAGTTATGTGTTTGAAAAAGAAGAGTAAGAGAGAGGAGGGAGACATGGAAAGACAAACAGGGAGAGAGAGAGAGAGAATGACAGAGAGGTCTTTAATGGCACAGACTATGCTGTGTGAATCTTTTTACTTAATGAACATATGCCCTAGAATGAGTATGACATAGAGGACATAAAAGAACTGTCCCCAGTTGTTCTCAGTTCCTGTGTGCCTTTCCAAATGTGAGCATCTTACTCTATTAGGATTCCAGTGTTAAAAGTTACTCATTTGTAATGTGAAAAGTATAAAAATGAAGGCTAAACATTTTTTGGAGCCCATCCAAGATAAATTCTTACAATATTTTGAAAAGAAAAAAACTGTGTTGAACTTGACAAAAATAATTTACACGCTCAATATTTGTATTACTATGAGATTTTCAAAAATAATCATCTATGATCTTCACCTTGATGACTGATTTCAATTCTAATTCCTCAGTAGGATGTAATTTCGCTGTAGTAGTTTGCAATTGATGCCACACAAGATTCTCAAACGTAACTGTGTAAAACAGAATTATAGATTCAGTTCCCACTTACCAAAACTGGTCCTCCCTCATTTTTCTTAGTAGTAAAACTGTGCCTCAATCTATAAAGTTGCCCCCACTCAGGCTAAAAACAGTAGGATCATCTGAGATTTCTTTTTCTTTCACATATATATCTAATCAGTCAGCAAGTTAGGTCATTTTACTTTCAAAATATTCCCCATATTCAACAGTTCCCCTGACAAGAACCTAAGTTTTGCCATTACCATCTTTTCCTCTAGGACTTCCTATCATGACTAATTGCACTGCTTCCTCCTGCAACTCCCAAAGTCATTCTCTTCCCTGTTCCCAGATTCCAGATCTCTGTCCTTTCAAGTTATAAATTCAACTATGCAACTCTTTTGGGTAAAAATCTTCAATGTTTTTTCAATGCGGAATAAAATCCACAGCCCTTACAATAGCCCGATTTTATGTGTCAGCGGCCGACATTTCAAGACTTCATTTCCTTACATTAGTACCTGATATTTTGGATAATACTGCCCTGTGGACACACCAAGATTTATTCTTGTCTCAGAGATTTTGTTTTGCTCTTCCCTCACACAAGTCTCCTCCTCACAGTCTTTACATGTCCCATGTCCCAGACTCTTATGTTATATCACAACACCCTGTTTGTTTATAGCAATTAACATTTTTAGAAATTATTTTATTTATAACCAATGCTCTATTAACTAGTATGTGAGGTCTGAGATAATAGGAACTGGGTTTATATTGCTCATCATTGTAGTGTCAAAAATTTAGGAAAATTTTTGGTAAAGATGAGGAGACCAAGCCAGTAAGATGCACACAAGCTCCACTTGGATTTGGGAAGAATTTTTCTGCCCTTCTCCCTTCCTTCCCTCATCCTATCCCTTTCAGTCACTTAGGATTCACAAGGGTAATCTTCTCTTTCTTCTCTCTCTCTCTCTCTATATATATATATATATATGCATATCTGTTCTTACAAATACATAATATTAGTGTAAATTTAAATTAACTGGTTAACTCTTTCACAGAACCTCAGTATTTTAAGATTTAAAAAAAAAATAAGGCATAAAAGAACTTGAAAAGAGAAAGGACACAAATGGAGACAAAATGAGACATTTAGTAGCCCTGAAACCACCTCATGCTCCAACAACTTTCTTGGGAGCTCATGCGCTGGTATTAGATAAAGAAATAATTTATATTCATTTTACTCTGGAGATATTTACTTGTCTTATGTCAGCTGTGATACAAGTCAGAAGAACCCTAATTCCGCTCTACAGCATAATAAGGTGTTTTAACATAATAAGAATTTAGATCATTGTATTTAAAAAGTTACAGTTGTATAATTCTATAACTTTAGGGGAAAATGATATTGTCAAAAAAATCAATAATGCAGTTGTCTTTCAGAGAAACGTAGATCAGGCATCAGTGAGTCCTTGCTGGTTCATTACTAATATTCTCTAAATTTGAGGATAAAATGAGACTGAATTATAATTAAATTCCTGCTACAAAACAACTTCCTTGCTACTCTTACCACTCTAAGAATGAAAATAGAAACATATTCCCATAGGGGCGCCTGGGTGGCTCAGTCAGTTAAGCATCTGACTCTTGGTTTTGCAAGCAAGCCCCACGTCAGGCTCCACACTCAGTGCAGAGTCTGCTTCAGATTCTTTCTCCCCCACCCTCCCTCTCTGCTGCTGCTCTTCTGCTTCCACCCTTCTTGTGTTCTCTCTCTCTCTCTCAAGTAAGTATTTTTTAAAAAGTATTACCATAATATTACATTTGATTCTAAGCATTTCTAATTCATTGGTGGAAAAAAATAAATTAACTTTAAAAATTAAAAAGATTAAGAAAAATAAAATCTGCTGGTAATATCCAAACCTTGGGCCATTCAATTAGCTGCATAGTACTAACTACAGATATTACTATAAATTACTGAATAGGATAGAAAGCTATATGGAAGTCATGATCCTTGCCCTTAACAAGTTTTCTCTTATGTAAGTAAAACTCAACTTTCTTCCAAAGCATTCTAGCAGGGCTAACCATTGGCTAATTTGAATTTTATCTTCAAGTATCCCCCAAATTATGGTAAACTAGCAATGAACAGAGGCTTGGGCAAAATGAAGTCAGCAGGAAAAAAATATGAGACAAAGAACATAGAAATAAAATATTGAACAATCAGACCCTGGCTACCTATAAATAGGACTTTTGGTATTGTTGCAGGGAGCCCTGTAGGATGACCTCACATGATCCCACTCCTAGTATTCCCTGCCTTATATAATTCTAGTCAGTAGAATATGCCAATATTGAGGAGATGTACTTCTATGATTAGGTCACAGAAGATTATGCTCTCTTTCTTGATAATAGACTCTTTCTCTCTTATTCTCCTTACCCCCTTTCTCTCTCTTTGGCTTTGGTGAAGTAAGCCTGCATGTGGGAGAAGACCAGTTGTCAAGAAACTGAGGGCAGTCCCAAACACAAACAGTGCATAATTGAGGTCCACAGTCAAATAAATCCGGAGGAATTAAATTATGTTACCAATCTTGTAAGTGAGCTTGGAGACAGACCCTTCCTCAGGTGAGCCTTTAGCTTCCACCATAGCCTCATGGGAGAATATTCACTATACACAGAGAGATCCAACCTAAGTTGTTCATGGAGTTTTGATCCACAGAAACTGTGAAATAACAAATGTGTAATGTTTTAAGACACTAAATGTTGAGGCAATTTGTAATGCAGCAATAGATGATATACTTTTTATATGTGTAAGTGGGAATTTATCCCTACTAAAGAGGTCAGATAATTGTATAGCTAATCTACCAGAGACAAGTTCACTTTTTTTTAAAAATTTTTTTAAGATCTTATTTATTTATTTGACAGAGGGAGAGAGAGAGAGAGAGAACAAGCAGGGGGAATGGCAAGCAGAGGGAGAAGAAGAAGCAGGCTCCTGCTGAGCAAGGAGCCTGATGCGGGACTCACCGGGGCTGAAGGCAGCCAATTAACTGACTGAGCCACCCGGGTGCCTGAGACAAGTTCACTTCTAACTCAATGCTTTCATCCTTTTTTTTCAACACCGTGTTCTACTGATTAGAAACCAGTTACCCAACAGAAAGGAACTATATAAGCAGGGAATACCTGGGGGTTGGGATCATGTAAGGTTGTCTTAGAGGTTCCGCACAATAGCAAAAGTCACTTATTTATTTATTTATTTATTTATTTATTTATTTATTTTTAAAGATTTTATTTATTTGTTTGACAGAGAGAGATAGTGAGAGATAGTGAGAGCAGGAACACAAGTAGGGGGAGTGGGAGAGGGAGAAGCAGGCTTCCCACAGAGCAGGGAGCCCGATGTGGGGCTCGATCCCAGCACTCTGGGATCATGACCTGAGCCGAGGGCAGACGCTTAACGACTGGGCCACCCAGGAGCTCCAAAAGTCACATTTTTAAATACTAGGGTATTTTTAGTAACTATGGGGACTCATTTAAATGAAACAAGTATCAGACTTTTAAGAGGTTTTAATAGTTTTCATACTACTCATTTGATTATTGTTCAGCACTATTCGTTTTGAATACCACAGATTATTTTCCAGAGCAGGTGACTAGCACACTCACAAGATAATGTTTTGCAGGTTCTAGTAAACACATATATTTTTCCCCCTTTGGTCTTGGTATGACATTACATTTGCCTCTTTTTAACCTTTTAATCTTACTTGTATTTTTACCCCACTTTATATTTTATTTTAAATGTTCTTTTCAAATTTCCATCTGACAGATTTTACTTTAACTATATATAAGTATATTTCAGCATATTTTTGAGAGGCCCACTGTGCCCCAGTGAACCCAGAACATCCAGAAAGAAGTACACACTTCTCTTTCCCAGCTATACCACAGTGCCTTCAAAGGGAGCCCTAGGCCCTCTGTTAAAAGAACGTGATCTCCAATAGCTCAGACCCGGATTCCTGGTGCAGAATGTTGAAATGATGAATAATTCTTTAGGAGAACCAATGATTTTTTTTTTTATGGGACATGGAGTTATATGATGGTCACAGATGGGATGCCATGTAATGTATGCCCAAATCCGCTCACTGTGAAATAAACTGTTCTGTCATTTTATGAGTCAATTTTATTTGTGCAAAAGATGAAGATTAAGATACCTGGATTGCAAGAGTTTGATATAAAATGAAGCTTAACTCTGCTGGGAGAAAATAAAAGTAAGCCAGTAGAGATGCACAATTATACACATTGCTTATTTTCATGGTTGACTTCCTCATTTCAAATATACAACAAGAAACACGCAAGATCCACTAAAGCATAGAAACTGTGGTAAGGGTATCTAAGATCCTGAGTAAACACGCCTCTGTCTCCTGAATTATTTAGGACATTGCTTATATTTCTAGAATCATTTGATCATGTATCCTTAGAGTGCATGCTTTTCTGATAGTAAACTATTGAGAGATCAACTAAATTTCTGTTGCTTTTATTTTAGTACACAATCCATTCTGACCAAAATGATTATAAACTATCAGTACATAATTCATAATCTATTTTCTGCATTTATACACATTTAAGATGATGGATGATCATTACAAAACATGCTGCTCATAGAAACACATGCTTCCAAAACTATGCCAAATAAGAGGTATTATAATAGTAACAAGAATAGTGAAGTTCAAAAGTAACTAACTATTATGGACAATTGTGTTACAGAGTCCATAGAAGTTGTCAAACAGCAAGATTGAATCATAATGATGCTAATATTTAAGTGAGAACACATAGGTTAAATGCTAGAGCAATAAATAAAAATAGGATGCAGAGAAGATTGAAGGGAAAGAGAAACAGATTGCATTTTAAATGTATTAGGCCAGAAAAATCAAAAGACGTTTGTGTAAATATTTAACATCTTGATATTAATTACCTCAACTAATTCTACAGCATCAGACCATCTCAAGGGTTTAGATTAAAAAGTGATACTATCTTTAATGTAGAGGTGGAAATACCTTAATTATTAGATACTTGAGATTTTTAAAATATATCAAAAATTTTGAAAGACTCTCTGAAGTTAAAATGGTGCATAATTGTGTTGAATATGGGAATCCTGCTTCTAACACACCCAAATACACATGTAAATAGGGTCAAGGAAAAGAGTTTTTAAAGTATGAGTCACATTTGAGCCTGAAATTGCAAATGGATATAAGCCACCTTTTAACTGTATGACTCTGAATATAACAAAAAATCACATAATTATGATCCTTTAAGGACAATACAGATATAGTGAATCAAGTTATAACTTTAATGAGTTAAGATAACTATTTTGAGCTGAAATAATCAGGTACTATGTTGATATTTATTTCATTTCTATAAAGAAGATTCACTCAGAATTAGAGCACCATCCAATACTCACAGAATCTGACTTCAGAGGGAATGAAAGGATATTCTGCCTGCATAACATCCATACTATCTATTTCTCTCAATGTTAATATCATTGATGTGTCTCATTGGTCACAGTTTACGGTTAAAAAATTAGAGTTCCCTGTTGACATGCAAATGTTTTCGATAAAAACATTCTGAACCACTACAAAAAAAAAAAAAAAAATCTAGTAATGTATCAAAGGGCCAAGAAGTGACAAAGTACAGTTACTAAGGTAAGGAAGCACTTTTGAGAAATATGGGTGTGGGATTTGGTCTCGGGGCTCTGCAGTGGGGGATGATTTAAAAAAGACAACAGGGCAACATGACCTGAAGTGTACTAAAAATTATTTGCACATATATCTGTTCATCAATTGCCAAGGGTTTACATTTATAATTAATGTATGCTCTTATTAAGTATAAATGAAAAATTAATTTCTCTAATATTTATGCTATTAAATACAGTTTTCAATTAGAATTTGTGATGTAGGTATTTTGCTTATTTTCAATTAAGAGCAAAGGAAAAATCTTTTAATGTTAGCTTAATTGTGACAAATAGATAATTAACTAACTAGGTAATTAAGATTCATCCTACAAATTTGGGTGAATTTAAAAATGTAAGGAAACAATATAACTTGCCATATTAATAGAAAAAAAACACGATTATTTCAATAGATAATGAAGGAAAAAACTTATAGAACTCAACACATTTTTATTATTTAGAAAACATGTAGAATTACTCTAACAAATACTTGGAAAATTCACCAAGACAGACCATATTCTGGGCCATATAACGATTCATACAAATTTTTAAAAATGAAGTCAAATAAAGGGCGTTCTCTGACCATAACGAAATTAAGTAAGAAATCAATAATGGAAAGATAACTGGGAAACCCTCAAATACTTAGAAATTAAGCAACACAGTTCTAAATAATGCATACTAGCCTTTGCACTTAGCAAAAGAAATTAGCAGTGTAGAAGTTGAAAAAGATCATATGAAGTTTTTACTATTTGTAAATTAGTGTGTATGCTTAGAAAATCTAAGAAATGAACTAGAAAATAAGTTAGGGGTAGACAAAATTAATATACAAAAATAAGTATTGTTTACATGTACAAACCATACTACATTAGAAGAATAATGGTGGTAAACGTTCCATTTACAGTAGTAATTTAGAAAGAATCTCCAACCAAATTTAATAAAAAATATGCAAAACCTATATGAAGAACATTTTTAAATAATCCTGAAAATGCACCTGGGCAAATGGACAGTCTATCATATTCCTGGAAGGGAAGAGCCAACAACAACAACAAAAACATGTTAATGTTATCCTCCAGTAAACTATAAAATATATGATTCCAATATAAATATATCCACTAATTTTTCATCTTAATCCTAGACAAATTGATCCTTAAAAGGCACAGTTATAAATTTGAAGAAGCAAAATAACCTGGAAAATTCTGAAAAATAAGAGCAAGGCTACACTGGGATATACTAGCTCTATTAAATATTCATTAGTCCACAAAACCTCATTAATGAAAACAAGGTAGCATGAAAAGACACATGTTCAAACAGACTGATATATTCAATTAGAAACACCAGAAATAGCACCTAATATATAAGAGAATTAAGTATAAAATACAGATGTTATCTCAGTGGACTATTTTCCATATATGCTTTTATGAAAACTATTTAACTATTTTAGGAACAATTGTGCAGTGTATTAATTTAAATTAGCATTAGAAGGAACTTGAAAAAAATCCAGTTTATAAATAGTGAATAAAAGATATTAATAGGCAGTTTATTCAAGGTGACAACCAAATGTCTTGCAGATATAGGAAAAGATGCTCAATCTCACTAGTCATTAGAAAATATTAAATATAAGCAGTGGTGAGATACCACTTTATATCTACTATCTAGGCAAAACTAAGAAAGGTATTACCAATGGCTGAATGGGGAAACTATTTTTATACACTATGGGTCTAAGTAAAATGTGTTGCAGATGTTTTAGAGAACACTTCTTTTGGTAAAATTCAGAA
The DNA here is from genome assembly GCF_004348235.1 of Phoca vitulina. NCBI lineage: Eukaryota > Metazoa > Chordata > Mammalia > Carnivora > Phocidae > Phoca > Phoca vitulina. Next base: position 16,717,302 of record NW_022589718.1, read on the forward strand.
TGCATTCATCATATCCTCACTCTTGGGTACATTTCCCAGAGAAACTGTAACTGTTCCTAGGGCTCAGTGTCAATAGGAAGATGTTCATGTCAGCATCTCTTATAGTTAATAAGAAAGTAAATTATGCTCCCTGCTAAGCGGGAACCCTGCTTCTCCCTCTCCCGCTCCCCCTGCTTGTGTTCCCTCTCTCGCTGTGTCTCTCTCTGTCAAATAAATAAATAAATTCTTAAAAAAAAAAGTAAATTATAATATAATATAATATAATATAATATAATATAATATAACAATGTGTTGCATGAATATATAAAATACCCTACAGCCATTAGGAGATCTGAAAACCCAGCATTGCACAGACCACTGGAGCAAATGTGTTTGGGAGGAATATGTATTATGCTCAGAAATGAGGGATAAATAAGAAGCAAGCTTTCAATGACTGTTGGAATAATGTGTCATAAGTTGAGGAATATGATCACCTCAAATCTCTACATCTCAGGTAAATATAAAACTTTATTTAAAAATCCTATGGATTGAGAGGTTTGATTTGGCAAAAATATTTAGTTTTTTTTCTTCCTGAAATCTAATTGATGGGATAGAGTAATATAAAAACAAGAATCATTCATTGAAGTCAAAAAACTTGAAAGGGTATAACTAATTCATCAGGTCATGGGCACTATAGGATGCTTGGTAGGATCCAAAGCATCTAGGATCAAATTGATGGAGATAGAAATTATATGAAATCAGACTGATGGAGAAAAGTACTATGGTTATAGAACAGTAACACAAGAAGGGCAAAGCATAGTATTCCTTTCCTACCAAAACCTTGGACAAGTCACACAACCAGAAACAGCAGGGTCTAATCGGTCTTCAAATCAATCAGTGTTAGAGTTTGAGAAAATTGTGTCATTATCTTGGTGTCATAGCTGTTAGATCTAACCCTCATCCTCAAGACAAAGGCACAATGATAACTTACAAAATACACTATAGATTTGCCATAGGGCTTCACAGAATGGGCATTAGTGTCAGGCAAAGAAGCAAAACAAGACCTAGTTTCCATTTGGCTACTTCAAAGGACAAGACATATGCATTCCTAGAAAATACATTTCCCATTTATCTAAAGACAAGCTAACCTGTTCACATATCAAAATGCCAACCCCTCACCACTGGCTTCCCATGTCTGTTCAGCCAGCTCAGCCTCTACCTTGTATGGAAATTTTTTATTTATTGTCAGAAAACAGACAGTGACTAGGAGACACTTCTGCTGTAACTATTTTGCAACTTAAGCTCTTGTTTCATGAAAATTAAGCAGGTACAAAAATCACTGAATATTTGAATAAATCCAGTAGCATGAAAGAAAATTGCTAAGACAGAAAAAGCCCAAGAACTGAAACAGCGGCGTACTTTAATAAAAAGAGTATCCTCAGAGGAATAAAAAGATACCACAAACTAAAAACAAAAAACAAAAACAAAAACAAACATAATTGCTTGAGAAAAAGAAGCAAATGACTTAACATGAAGTGAAAATAAAAAAAAGAAGCAGAATGTAATGAAAAGATTGACTATCAGGAGTATGGAAATAAACTAAATAGTGGGCTGGAAGGAATTCTCAGGATTTAGAATAAAAGAAGATAATGTTAATGAGCACAAAGTTAAAGGTTGTGGACATAGATTCTGGATAATCCTAACTGCCTAATTGGAGCTCCAAAATAAGAGACTGAGGGGAAGAGGAGAGAAAAACATACAGGAAGAACATTTTCCAGAGTTGAAGTGGGACATGAATCAACAGCCAAAAAATCTTCCACTAGTTGCCTTATAGGAAAACTTAAACAAATCTGTACTTGACCATGGCCTGATAATATGAGAAAAATGATTTAAAAAAAAAAAAAAAAGAAGATAGCTCATGAGAATGCAAATCAAAAATAGGAGCAGAGGGCCTGAACAGACATTTTTCCAAAGAAGGCATACAAATGTCCACCAGACCCATGAAAAGATGCTCAACATCACTGATCATCAGGGAAATGCAAATTAAAACCACAATGAGGTAGGTACACCTCACGCCTGTCAGAATGGCTAAAATCAATACCACAAGAAACAAGTGTTGGCCAGGATGTGGACATAAAGTAACCCTGGTGCACTTTTGGTGTGAATGCAAGCTAGTGCAGCTGCTGTGGAAAACAGGATGGAGTTTCCTCAAAAAATTAAAAATAGAACTACCCTAGGATTCAGTAATTCCACTACTGGGTATTTACCCAAAGAAAACAGAAACACTAATTTAAAAAGATATATACACCCCTATGTTTACTGTAGCATTATTTATAATAGCCAAGATATGCAAGCAAGCCAAGTATCCATCCATATGAACAGAGAAAGACTATGTGGTGTATACGCACACACACACAATGTAGTATTACTCAGCCATACCAAAAAAAAAAAAAAAAAAAAGTGAGGTCTTGCCATTTGCAACAGCATGGGTGGACTTATAAGGTATAATAAAAATAAATTAAATCAGAGATAGAAAAAATACCACATGATTTCATTTATATGTGGAATTTAAGAAACAAAGAAAAAAGAGACAAAAACAGACTCTTTTAAAGTTTTTATTTTAATTCCAGTTAGTTAACATACAGTGTTAATTTCAGGAGTACAATATAGTGATTCAACACTTCCATACATCATGCAGTGCTCATTATGACAAGTGCACTCCTTAATCCCCAACACCTTTTAAACCCACCTCTCTACCCCACCCCCTTTGGTAACCATCAGATTGTTCTCTATAATTAAGAGTCTGTTTCTTGCTTTGTCTATTATGTTTTCCCTTTATTTGTTTTGTTTCTTAAATTCCACATGAGTGAAATCATATGGTAGTTGTCTTTCTCTGACTTATTTCACTTGGCATTATACTCTTTAGCTCCATCCATGTCATTGCAAATGGCAAGATTTTATTCTTCTTAATGGCTGAATAATATAACTTCTTTATCCATTTATCAATGGATGGACACTTGCACTGCTTCATATCTTGACTATTGTAAATAATGATGCTATAAACATAGGGGTGCATGTATCCCTTTGAATTAGTGTTCTTGTATTCTTTGGACAAATACCCAATAGTGCAATTTCTCGATCATAAGCTATTTCTATTTTTAACTTTTTGAGCAACCTACATACTGTTTTCCATGGTGGCTGTACCAGTTTGCATTCCCACCAACAGTGCTTGAGTGTTCCTTTTCTTTCACATCCTTGCCAATACCTATTGTTTTTTGTGGTATTGATTTTAGCCATTCTGACACTTGTGAAGTGAGATCTCATTGTGATTTTGATTTGCATTTCCCTGATGATCAGTGATGGTAAGCATCTTTTCATGTGTCTGTTGGCCCTCTGTATGTCTTCTTTGGAAAAACAGCTGCTCATGTCTTCTGCTCATCTTCAATTGGATTATTTGACTTATGGGTGTTGAGTTTTACAAGTTCTTTATATATTTTGGATACTAGCCCTTTATCAGATATGTTAATTGCAAGTATCTTCTCCATTCCATAGGTTGTCTTTAGTTTTCTTGTTTCCTTTGCTGTGCAAAAGCTTTTTATTTTGATGTAGTTCCAAAATAGTTTATCTTTGCTCTTTTGTTTCTCTGCCTGAGACTTATCTAGAAAGAAGTTGCTACAACTGATGTCAAAGAAGTTACTGTCTGTGCTCTCTTCTTGGATTTTTATGGTTTCAGGTCTCACATTTAAGTCTTTAATCCATCTTGAATTTATTTTTGTGTATGGTGTAAGAAAGTGGTCCAAATCGTTCTTTTGCATATTGCTGGGGAAAAAACCCAAGGCATTTATTATCTCACCCGTTTAGGCAAAACTAAGTGAAAGCCACAAAATGCTTCATATTTAGTTCTTCTACAGCACTTGCTTACAACTGAGCAAATTTGAATGATGTTAATTTATTTCTATCTTTTGATTTAACTGCTCTCATGAAATTAAAATCTTTTATTTTTTTCTAAGAATCTTTCAGGTTGTTTTCACTGCTATAATTTTTAAGATTACAAATCTATTCTTAAAGTGATTAGAGGTGTCCATTTTTATTGACGTGCTTATAAAATACTAAATAGTCAAGAGGAAAAATAACACTGAGGCACTTAACTCCAAGTCAGTATTTTTACATGGTGAAATCATCAAAACAGAAGCAATAGCAAACCCTCTAATTAAAGGACTTTTCCTCAAGTGCCTAAATTACTGGATAGTATAGATTTTCTTAAATAAGTACTTGATTTAACAGGCATTTATTGAGAGCCTATACTTTTCCAGGCATTGCAGTAAGAGCTAGGGATTCTTTTTTTTATCTTTATTTTTTTTTTTTTAAAGAATTTTTATTTATTTGACAGAGAGAGGGAGCATAAGCAGGCAGAGTAACAAGTAGAGGGAGAGGGAAAGGGAGAAGCAGGCTCCCCACTGAGCAAGGAGCCAGATGTGGGACTCAATCCAGGACCCTGAGATCATGATCTGAGCCGAGGGCAGACGCTTAACCAACTGAGCCACCCAGGTGCCCCAAGAGCTAGGGATTCTGAGATAAACATTCCCACTCTCAAAATACTCTTGACTTCAGGTGGGCCTGGGTGGCTCCGTTGGTTAAACGTCTGCCTTCGGCTCAGGTCTTGATCCCAGGGTCCTGGGATTGAGCCCCGTGTCCTTTGACTCCCTGCTCAGCGGGGGTCCTGCTTCTCCCCCTCCCCCACCCTTCCCTCTCCCCATTCTTGCTCTCTCGAATAAAAGTAAAATCTAAAAAAAAAAAGATATTCTTGATTTCAGTGATACAGTTATGAAAATTTATGCTTTCAATATTGTATACTAACCATACAATAGCAATAAGCAAAAACTTTCATTTTTATTCTGTATGAATAAAGTAATAAAATTGTCAAGAAGGAAAGAGGGAGGAAAAAAAAGAGGATCAATGGGTGGTGATGCTTGGAAGAAAGTTTAGAACAGGTTCTATAGGCTATTAGATATGGTTTTAATATGTTTCAACTTCATTCCAAAAACAACTGGAGAACAAAGTCTTTAAACAGAGGCATGATTTAATCAAATTTTATTTTGGAAAGTCCATCTGGGCTACAATTGGAAGAATGGAGTCAAGGGAGTAATGTTTAGCATTGGAGAAACCCGTTGTTATGCCACTAGAAATTCCAGTGCAAATAATGTAATTATCACCTATGATGCTAATGGTGGTGATGGAACAACTGTTGAATAATTCCATATATTTTGAGGAGGATATAATTACCAATCTTCATGTCTAATTTAATGCTAGTTATTAGGGAACTTTTTTTTTTAAACTTCTAATTCTTTTGGCTTGGAGGACTAGGACAATGGTAGGTTTTACTTATTATAATTAAAAGTAAAGAGGGACCCCTGGGTGGCTCAGTCGGTTAAATGTCTGCCTTCAACTTAGGTCAATATCCTAGGATGGAACCTTGCATGAAGCTCCCTGCTCATCGGGGAGCCTGCTTCTTCCTCTCCCCACCCCGTCTCCCCACCCCCATGCTCTATCTCTCTCTCAAATAAATACAATATTTAAAAAATGAAGGAAAAAAAAGGTAGGTGTCAGGGTGCAATAAAATACAATGAATTGAAATTTGATATTTGAGGTTAAGGGTAGGAATGCCCAACAGTCAGTTTACAATATGAAGCTTAAAAAGAAAAAATAGAGCCTAGGCAGAAAAGATGGAGTTATCAATGTGTAGCTCTCAGATGAAAAAGATAGAAGTACTGAATAAGAAGAATAAAAGTTTGGGCACAGAACAATGAGGAAAATTCACATTTAAGGGATTAGTGGAAGAAAAGCTTAAGCCAGAGAATGCTAAAAAGTATTTAGAGAATTATGGTAGAAAAATCAGGAAAGAATGATATGGAAGTCCGTTTCTTCTGAGAGCCCATTACGCTCAACACCGTAGGTTTTATTTACCTTTAAGATCCCCAGAATGAAAAACAGCAGTCCTTAAAAAGAGATACAAGTACAATAATCTGAGACTGCTCTTTCAGCTTTAAATTCATGCATAGACAGGATATGAATCCTAGAGAAGAATTCTATTATCAGTCACTGGGGAACATGGAGAATTAGGATCCGTGAAGTCTAACATTTGATGATTTTATAAATGTACTTTTGCATATGGATTTTTTTTAGTAATGCTATAATTTTCATGTATTATCCCTAATTTGCACAAACTATCCGCTATATCCATGTTTAACAATATTTTTGCTAGGTTGGCATATGAAGGTGCCCAACATTATAGTTGCTCATAGGCCTTATTTTTGTTCCAGTGTGTCCCAAACTTTGGGGCATTCCTATAATCATTCCCTGTTTTCAGCATTTTTAAACAATTCAGTCAGGAGTTTTATCAGAGTAGACAAGCATGAAATGAATTTTCTATCATGGTTTATGAGTGCCGGGAGAGCTCAGAGACCAGTACCATTAGAAGGCATTGGTGCTTGATGTTTAACTTTTCCTTTCTATTTAAGTAGTCAAATCCCTTCTAGCATTATTTTGAAATCCCAAGGACAGTGGTTGTTCTAATTTTAGAATAGTATATTTTCTCTCCTCTAACTGGAGGACTTTCTTGTATAGCCGTCCTTGTTATTGGAAATTCTGCACCTAAGTTCTGTGATTACACTTAGCGATTATGCCATTTGTATGTATCTCAATAGAATGGTGTATAATCTAGTACCAATCCTGAAAACTATTTCATTGTTTAATGTTTGTAATACTTTTGTTAGATAACTAATTTGAAAGGTAATGCATCATATCAGATCATTAACTGGAAAATATTGAAACAAGATTCTGTATTAAAAATTGAATAAAGCCAGCAGATAAATATCTGCAAACATTTTTCATTCTGTTAAATGTACAAATAAGTATCTTACTTGAAGAATATGTAATTGATCGGCCTACATCTCTCAATTGTTAACATATAATAAGATTGTCAAACTGAATAGCGGAAGTTACAACCTCCTTTTGCATTTATACACTCACATTAAATACTCATGACTTAATGGTCTCAGAGGATTTAAATTCAAATTATTTTCTGCTAAAAACCTACAAAGAAAAATTTTGTTTTTAGTCCTCATTTTGATTTTCAGGGGCACTTGGAAGAATTTGGGGGTCTTGAATGTAAGGAATCATTCCTTTGAAGGTCATGGGAAGGGTGGGCAGACTGGTCACCGGGCATAATTTTTTGCGGTAGCCCTCAAACTCTATTTCCTACTCCGATGGGTCTGAGAGATTACAAAACATACAATAATAACAGAACTAAAAGTAAGTGTTCACTTATTTTCTGTCATGGTGCAATATCAGCCCCCTCCCCATTGTGTAGCATTTTCTTTAGTTTCTAGAAGATAAAGAGAATTGTTGCAAAAATCCGTAGAACAGCAACAAAGTTTCTACCAATCCGATTAAACTGCTACTACCTGGTAGGAAAAACCTGCAGAGAAAACCAAACAGCTTAAGGCACATTTTCTGCCAAAGGATTCTGTATAGGAAGCTTGAATGTGTGCAGATCGGTTTCCTCAGACATTCTGTAGCAACGCATAGCTATTTCCTGTCTATCTGCTTCTTTTTAATTGCTCCTTACCCATTTTATTGTGTTTCTAAAACAAGATTTAGAAATCCAGGGAAGATTGCAGTCTCATTTTCTGTCTGCTAGAATTCTAGAGCAACAAAATATGTGTGGTAAAAGCTTATTTGGATGATGATGGTCCATTTAATGTGTGGTCAGCCGAAATTCTAGCATAGTGTGGCTTCAACATTCTGCAGCTAAAATCCTTGTTTTAATATCTGCTTTGAATGGCATATGTACAAGAGTACTCGACACAGTTTCTCCCAACTACCTAAGATGAAAACTGACAAAATACAAAACTAGGACAGAGAAATCGGAGGAGGGACTGGGAGGAGGGACTGGGAGAGATTGTTTCCTAATTACTCAGGAAACAATGTTCAATTGAAGGAAATCCATGTCATTTTCCCTCAGGACATCCAGATATTCTTCATGAAAGAGAAACCACTAGAAAAAATAACACGAAAGATGGAAAGATTCTGAATCTCTCTCATGCCTCAAAAACCAAAGTTGACAGAAAATTGGAAAGGTATTCCCTTAACCTCTGTAACCTGTTTTTTGAGGTATCCAAAGTGTTGCCACCATCTTTGCAGAAACCACCAGTGAACAGCTGAGAAGGAAGTCCCATGTGTAGTACTGGCTGAGGCTGGGGTAGGTAGAAAGGGCACTTTTTTTTTTTCCTTTTTCACTTGAAATTCTACATCTAATAGTTTACATTGTAGAACACACAAAGAAATTAGGCGACATTGTTTCTTTCCTAAGGACTTAACATGTATATACCAGAAAGGCGGCATAGGAGTCTATCCTCCTTACTAAAAGTAAACCCACAACAGCTCCTCTCAGAGTCGACTTTAATTTTTGCAATGAAATTTTGAAGCTGAGCCATCTTTTACCAACTTTTGATAGGAGGTATAAAACCCTGCCATCAAAGTTTTATTTATAGTTTGTTTTTCTTTCGCTGGGATAAATAGCATTACATAACAAATAATTTGCTTTCATCTTTGAACTCAGGTTCTGCATATTTTTTATTCTAAGTCCCAGAACTACCTGCTGGATCTTGAATATGTATTTTTTCCCCCAACTCCTAGTCTAGTAGGCTATATTAGTAATAAAAACTCCCATGATATTTTTAAGTATTAGTTCCAAAATAAATATGCATTTCTAGTTTTGTAAGATGCTAAAAAACTAAACCAAACTAAACCACAAACAAGATACCAAGAGACAGAGGAAGTTTTGACATAAGGATGAAAACACTAGATAAGTTTTATTTGTGATACCAGAGCCCCAGAGGAGCTTTCTACTACAAAAGCATAGTGACTTTTGTTGGTTCAGTGTATTTCAATTTATTTGCCACAAACTCACTAAATTAGAGAATATTCTGCTACATGTAATAGAAAAAAAAAATAGGATAGAATCTAAGAGAATTAGGGTGACTATTTCCAGGCCTTAGAATTCTGATTTAGTGGTCTCCTTTTTGCTTATCCACACTTCAACATATTCTGAATATTCCAAAATTTCTCTTAGAAGCATGTATGATTTGAAAGTATGATTTTTTTTAAAGAAGTATGAATTTTTGTTATTAAAAAACAAGAAATTTAGTTTAGCACAGAAAACCAGTGCTGTATCAGTAACGAGATGGAGGTAGGGTGATTATTTGTGGCTATAGAGGTTTGAAGCTATTCTTGAACTAGCACAGACTGAGCAGAGTGGTGAACGGGTAAATCAGCAATGGGGATAACTGGTAGGAGAGAGTGTTTGGTAGGAAAGGTGGGAACAGATTTTAGAGTCTCATAATCACCCTCATGCCAAATGTGAGCTTTTAACTTTTACTCTATATACTTGAGAGGAGGACTAAGCAGGTGAAACTGGTCTTCAGAGTAGGACAATGATGGAACGAATGCATGCGTAAGGAAATATATAATTTTCTTTTATCATTCTCATGCTCAGATTGCCCGGGACTTGCTGTAAAAACAACAAATTAAATGTGATACATGCATTTTCTATGTTCTTTCTGTCAGGGGCCTGAATTAGCTTCTTACCCATACATTGCTCTGATTCTATAAAGCCAATGAAATTTAAAAGGTAGTATATCAAATAAAAGGATAGCTTTTCTGATTTTAAGTTTTTAGGTTATTTTTAATATGTGCATTTAACTTTTTAAATATTTTTCTTTTTCTTGTATAACATAGATTTATGTTGCATAGGTATGTTGTATGTAGTACCACCAGTGCTAATGTCAAAAGAAGGGCATTGATTAAAATGACCCTTTGTTCAAGATGGTAATTTCTGGATTGAAATTTATTAAATTCTTTAGCATATTTAGGTTTTTTAATATTTCACATTTCACAACAGATGTAATCATACTCTAATAGCTATCTACTACTAAAACGATGCTAACCAATGGTCATTTTTATATATCCCACAGCAAAAGATAACAATTCATAAGCTCTATAGACATGAATGCATACTCTAATAGGACATATATATGTATTTGCATGCATATTTATTGTGAGGGTTAAATTTTCCTGGGATGGAACTGGAGGGTGTTATGCTGAGCGAAATAAGTCAATCAGAGAAAGACATGTATCATATGACCTCACTGATATGAGGAATTCTTAATCTCAGGAAACAAACTGAGGGTTGCTGGAGTGGGTGGTGGGGTGGGAGCGATGGGGTGGCTGCGTGATAGGCATTGGGGAGGGTATGTGCTATGGTGAGCGCTGTGAATTGTGCAAGACTGTTGAATCACAGATCTGTACCTCTGAAACAAATAATACAATATGTTAAGAAAAAAAAAAAAGAAGAAGAAGAAGAAAAAGATAGCAGGAGGTGAAGAATGAAGCGGGGGAATCGGAGGGGGAGACGAACCATGAGAGACGATGGACTCTGAAAAACAAACTGAGGGTTCTAGAGGGGAGGGGGGTGGGAGGATGGGTTAACCTGGTGGTGGGTATTAAAGAGGGCACGTTCTGCATGGAGCACTGGGTGTTATGCACAAACAATGAATCATGGAACACTACATCAAAAACTAATGATGTAATGTATGGTGATTAACATAACAATAAAAAATAAAAAAAAATTTCCTGGGATCTCTTGATAAATTTAAATTTACTTAGGTTCTTTCTCCACGTTGGAGTTGGTGTCATCTCTTTCACTATATCCCTATCTTCTCTTTTCCTCTGATTCCTGCTTCTCTATTCACATGTTCATTTACAGGTGGTGCATCTAGTTAGCCAGAGGCAAGCTAGCAGGAATTTCCTTGGAAACACAGAATCGGCTAGAAAGTTGCAACAGTACTCAATGGCCTCTACATTGGAAGAAACTCAGGGGTTATTATTAATTTGAGCACAGTAAATATCCATTTTCGTCATAAACAAAAACATAAGTCTTGCGTCAAAAGCCATCCTATCTTGACATTTATAATTTTAGTGTCCATCATTCTTTAACAGCATGGGAAAGTTATCATAAATGTCTCCTGTGACATATGAAAGTCAACGTTTTATTTAATTTGATGTTTTAAAGGCTGTCAGTTTAATTCTATTTGTGACTGTCAGAAAAAAACCCACAAACGCATAAATCATTAAGATGATTACTCTGTATAAATTTAGTCAATAATTTTCTGAGCCCACTTGTTCAGTGTCACCTAAAAATGGTGCTGTGTCATGGCTTTGTCATAGTTATTTGAGATGTAAATTTTTTTTTATCTTGAGAAATAAATTTTGTTTTATACGAACCTAAAAGTGGCTGAATTAATACAATGTTAGCTCGTGTTAATTAGAAACACATTTTTAAATAACATTTCAACTGATAAAATTGAACATTTTCCTTGGAGTTAGAATGTATTGAAAGAGCATATGATGCCATCTAATTCTTTTTTTTTTTTTTTAAGATTTATTTATTTATTTGACAGAGAGAGAGAGACAGCTAGAGCAGGAACACAAGCAGGGGGAGCGGGAGAGGGAGAAGCAGGCTCCTGGCCGAGCAGGGAGCCCGATGCGGAGTTCGATCCCAGGACCCTGGGATCATGACCTGAGCCGAAGGCAGATGCTTAACAACTGAGCCACCCAGGCGCCCCAATGCCATCTAATTCTTAAGGGCCCTCCAGAATTATCAGTTGATATGAATAGGACTTAAATATTGAATATATTTATAATGACATGCATATACAGATATTAATAGGCAAATGGGGATTTCCTTTTAGCATATTAAAGTAGAGCAAAGAGATTAAGAATAAAAACAGAATACTGAACGTTTCAAGAAAAATAGTCACTGAAATTCATGCTAGCGTTCCAAACTTAAAATTCTCAATGTAGCTTTTTTCACTACAGATCGAATTCTTTATTTATTTATTTTTTTTAAAGATTTTATTTATTTATTTGACAGAGAGAGACACAGCGAGAGAGGGAACACAAGCAGGGGGAGTGGGAGAGGGAGAAGCAGGCTTCCCGCCAAGCAGGGAGCCCGATGCGGGGCTCGATCCCAGGACCCTGGGATCACGATCTGAGCCGAAGGCAGACGCTTAACGACTGAGCCACCCAGGCGCCCCAGATCAAATTCTTTAGATATTACTAAAACATTTTCAACATACCAGTCACTGTCCATCATAGTTGAGGTCAGAACCAGGGTTTTCACCCAGGCTTTCAAAGATTCTCAACACCGTCATTACTATGGGTACTTATTTCTTGGTCTAAATCACTTCCTAGAGTGCTTCAGGCAAACTGTGACATTGGAAAAGTAGTCTTCAAGACTTCTCTATTGCAATATCTTCTGTGGGACCGAGTCACCCCTGTCAAATGCACCTCAGCTGTCACCATTATGTCAACTCCTGACCAGTAAATCCACTCAGTTCAATTCATCATTACAACTCACACACACCAGGTCTTACCTTAATCACACCATGCCTCGCTGGTCACCAACCATGTTAACCTCTCCTACGTTCCACTCAACTGACTTATATTATATACCACTCTAATTGTTGAATTGGCTTTTTCTGAGAGGAAAATGGTGGTTAGTTCATCTCAAAACACACCTGCATATTATTAGGGAGTTTTATGGTGTGGGCAAATGTTTCAGTTTGTCAGAGGAGATTATTTTGTGGAGAGGAGAAGGGCTCTTTGAAACCTGTTGATTTAAGTCCTCCAGGAATCAGATGCCAAGGAGCCAGAAGTACAGGTTTACTGCGGAGAATGCCTGCAAAAGACAAAGTGGAGGGAGCAGAGTAGTCAAGAACTTGAAACCATTAATGCAGGTCTGACACTAGCAGAAGGAGAAGGGGGCAGAAGGAGGCTGAATAACAGGGGCCTCCTGTTATTTTTTTTTATCTTGAGAAATAAATTTTGTTTTATACGAACCTAAAAGTGGCTGAATTAATACAATGTTAGCTCGTGTTAATTAGAAACACATTTTTAAATAACATTTCAACTGATAAAATTGAACATTTTCCTTGGAGTTAGAATGTATTGAAAGAGCATATACATTCTAAAATAGTGCAGGGTCTCCCCACCATTTTCACATCAGAGTGTCTGCACCTGCAGCGCACGCATGTGCACACGCGCACGCACACACACACACCCCGCACACACGATATGGCTTGTATGACCCCCTGGAGTAACCTGGAAGAGACTCAGAACCCCGGATGAGGTTATTGACAGATGTAGACAACAGGTCAGGGGTTCTAGCCACTCTCAGTCTCTTCTGGGTGCTCTGAGGCTGAAGGGATCGGTCCATCACAAAACACCAGTGTGTGATGGCACATCACTTGAAATCTGCAGTAATAGTACATTGACAGGCTGAGTCACTCAGCTCTCTGCCATCTGGGAAGGCATTTGACTGCAAGCTATAAAAGCCCTCAGGCAACAAGGATTCCAGTGTGGATAGTCTAGGTCTCGTCTGGCAGCTCAACAATGCCCTCACACCATTATTTTCCACTTGTCTTCAACTCTGCTCCCCATGAACACACCTACCAACCTGTTTCAAGCCACCAAGACCTCCTGCCTGGATTATTTCTGTGTCTTATGGCTGCCCCCATTTCCCTATGGTCTGTAATTACCCATAGCAGCCAGGACTTAAAGTCAGATGATGTGCCCAACTGTTCCCATCTCACTAAAAGAAAAATCAAACATTTACAGTGGTGCAAAGACATGCAGGCTCAGCCCCTCTCTGAACTGATCTCCACTACTGTGCTCCCACCCAAAGTGGGCTTTATTGCTCCTCCCCTAGAAAACCACAGCTTGGCCCAGCTCTCCCTGTCTCAATAGGGTCTTTGCACATTTTCTTATTTACAGTTTATGATGGTTAATTTTATTGTTCACCTGTCTAGGTTATCATGCCCAGCTGCTTGATGAAACATCAATTTAGATGTTGCTGTGAAGGGTTCTTTTTAGAATCCTTTTTTAGATCCTGAGGAAAGCAAATTACCCTCCATAAGGTGGGTGAGCCTCATCCAATCAGTTGAAGACCTTAAGAGAAAAGACTGGATTTCCCTGAAAAGGAAGAAATTTGGCCTCTAGACTGCCTTGGGACCCAAGACTACAACATCAGTTCTGGGAATTTCCAGCCTGCCTTGCAAATTTCTGACTTGCTGGTCCCTACAATCTCTGTTCCTACGCAGATACATCCTACTGGTTGTTTCTCTGGAAAACTTTAATACATATTTATTCTACACAGCATTGGCACACTCTGTCCTCTTTCATTGGTTTATTTTTGTGTGTATTGATTGTCTTATCCCACTAGAATACAAGCCACATTTGGGCGAGATTTTCTCCCTCACAGCTTTAGAATAGTGCCTGGCACATGGTAGGTTCTCAATAAATAGGGGTTGAATAAAAATAAAAAATAAATCATCATGCTCTCTGGCTCCATCCAAACCCTTCATTACCTCCCCCATGTAAGGCATAGAGATGAGCAAGATTGAAAATGAGAAAGTAGAAAGAAAGAGCAAGAGAAATCCAAGGAGCATACAGGTGTAGAAACACCATTTAGGGATAAGCAGAGGGGGAGGGGCCAGTAAATTCTGGGTCATATGTGATCCAGAAAGCAGGTGTTTCATAGACAAAGGAAAATGAGTATGTAAAGAAGAGAATTCCCAGCTGTACTAATTTTTCATGAAATCCAGCAGAAAAAAATGATTAAAAATTGAGAATTACTCTGGAATTGGAAGAATACATTTTTTTTTTTAAAGATTTTATTTATTTATTTGACAGAGAAAGACACGGCGAGAGAGGGAACACAAGCAGGGGGAGTGGGAGAGGGAGAAGCAGGCTTCTCGCAGAGCAGGGAGCCGGATGCGGGGCTCGATCCCAGGACTCTGGGATCATGACCTGAGCCGAAGGCAGATGCTCAACGACTGAGCCACCCAGGCGCCCCGGAAGAATACATTTTTTTAGAGGAGTTTCATTAAAAATGAAAAAGGATGCCTCTAGAAATCAGCTTAAAAAGCACAGCCTTGAAAAGACATAAATTGATGTGGTGAAAAGTTCTGTTAAGTATAGAATTAGGAGACTTGGCTTCTACTAATTAGTTGTCTGAATATATATAAGGCATTCAGTACTTAGCGTTTCCCTCAGATCATATGAGGATTATGATGTGTGCTTTACTTCCTTAGCAGAGCATTTTTCCCCCTAGACTGAATCAAATGACAGATACGAAAACCATAAAAAATTAAATAAATAAAACTATAAGTTACTATTACAGGAATGTTTATAAAAATAATAATGGCAAGATAATGATCTTGACAGGGTATGCTTAATAAAACACCTAAATATAAGTTAACAGAAATATCAAAATAAACAAATAAATTGTCAAAGAAAAAGGTCAAAATAATGATGAAGTGGCATAGAGTCCTTTGCAGGACTTTCATGAAGAATTTAATTTCTCAGAGAAAGAGAGAATTCCCTGTATTTGTGCCAAACACCTGGAGAAACTGATCGCCTCTAGCACTTTGGAGAAAATTGGAAAGAAAAATGTAGGTCTAGTTTCTCACTCTTTCTGACTCTTATAAAAATACATTGTTTAAGGTTATTGCACAGTTGTTTCCCCTAAGGATGTGTTAAAGTAAACAGTGTTATCTTAAATGTGTTATTCTGTCTCCACAGTTTTGGAGGTAAAACTTGACTTGAATCAGATTGCTCGCCATAGTGTTATTATTCTCCTAAAAAAGCCACATCACTCTTAACTTTTAAAAATGAATTAATATGATTTTTGACAAACTGCACACTATATATAACTTTACACTGAGTATAAGTGCTATAATTCTTTTGTCCCCGTAGATTTTCATTTAAGGGATTCAAAAGCATTGACAAATATTAAACATCAGAGTGAATGTGTGAAAGAAGAATATTGAATACTGAAAGGCTAGTGAGACAAAGTTGGAGAGGGTAAATGCTTTGTTCATGGTTTTGGAGAAAAAAAAAAGTTGTTTTCATGACAACAAAAAATTCAGATTCTATTCCAGTCTGATGTTTAATAAACTTAAGTGACCAGTCGCCAACCAGTTCTTAAAGATTTTGTGGGTCAAATCTGCTCTTTTCTGTTTGACATCAGCCACCTACATCTTAACTATAATTTGTAAGTTTATCAAATCTTAACTATAGTTCAGGAATCTATCAAATCTATCAATAGATACTGTATTTTTTCTTGTGTATTTAGAATTCTTAAAGACATTTTGTAGATGTATCACTATTTGGCTTGATAAACAAACATTGTATACAAATAAACTTGGTCTTTTGTGACAAAGTTTGTATCCCACATAGCCATGCAATAGAGTAAAAGGTCTGCAGCTGATACTAAATGTAATAGAATGTTGGGGTGCTTTGGTGGCTCAGTTGGTTAAGTGTTCTACTCTTGATTTTGGCTCAGGTCATGATCTCGGGATCCTGGGGACCCCTGTGTCGGGCCCTGCACTCATTGGGGAGTCTGCTTAAGGATTCTCTCTCTCTCCCTCTCCCTCTGCCCCCTACCCCCACTGGCGTGTGTGCGCTCTCTCAAATAAATAAATGAATCTTTAAAAAAAAAACCCACCAAAGTGTAATAGAATGTTAATCTAGGAATAAGTCGTATTTTACCCTACCTGCATCAGAACTAACATCTAGTTAGGCTGATCACACTGAGATCTGTACCTTTGTGAGCTAAGATCCCTACAATTACTAGAAATTTGGTTCAGAGCAAAACATTCCAATTGTAGAATATTTGTTTTTAGGAAGGAGACATGCAATCAAAGGAGGATAGGATGGGAGTTTAGGAATGTGCTTACTGTGTCTCTGACAGGACATTGGCATATGCACTGAAGGAGCCATAACACTCAACAAGTTGGGCTTTTTTTTTTTTTAAGATTTTTTATTTATTCATTTAAGAGAGACAGAGTGAGCAAGAGCACGAGCAGGGAGAGGAGCAGAGGGAGAAGGACAAGCAGACTCCCCACAGAGCATGGAGCCCGATGTGGGGCTCAATCCAGGACCCTGGGATCATAACCCGAGCTGAAGGCAGATGCTTAACCAACTGAGCCACCCAGGGGCCCCAATAAGTTGGGCTTTTACATTCATTGTAGAAGAATAGGCAAGTGTGGAATTGAGAGTATGCAGTTGAGTGGCATTACATATTAATAACTCCTGTGATGGGATGAGTTGGAATAAGAATTGTTATACTTACATCTTGCATTCTTCATGAGAACAAATTATTTAGATATTTTTTAGAAAGTTCTTCCTGTAATGCTGCATTTCAAATAACTGACAAGATCCTAACCTCCAACAATTGCATCATAGAAAGGAAAGTTGTCCCATGGGGCAAAGTGTTCTGGATGATTAAGGTTGGATACTGAAAGAATGAAGGGCCATGGGGAGAAGAGTAGGTGAGTAACACTGCATTTGGGGGAATACAGCACATGCAGATGCAGAAACGTGACCCCCTAGGATGGCGGCATATACTCAAGAAGAGTTATCCAGCTCTTAGAAATTATTTTGTGGCTTGGGACACCTGGGTGGCTCAGTCAGTTAAGCATCAGCCTTCAGCTCAGGTCATGATCCTGGGGTCCTGGGATTGAGTCCCGCATCAGGCTCCTTGCTCAGTGGGGAGCCTGCTCCTCCCTCTCCCTCTGCTGCTCCCCCTGCTTGGGTGCATATGCTCTCTCTCTCTCTGACAAATAAATAAATACAAATCTTTAAAAAAAATTATTTTGTGGCTCAATTTGGGACAAAAGGTCACATCTGGGAGTAAACTTTTAGGAAAGCTGTGTAGAGTGTACAGATTCACCAAGGGAGTAGGGATTGAGATGAAGAGAAAGGACACAGCTTATTCTAGTTTGGTAAGAAACCATTTTCCCCACTTACAGGCTCAAAGGAGACACTAAAGATTATTTTAAAAAATAATTGCTGACAATGTATACATATTTTTGCTTAATATTGAAAGTGAATTTTAGAATGACAGTCCTCTTACTTCATTAAAAGTGTTCACAGAGGGCATTGACGGGTTTTCTAGCATTTTAGAAGTCTCTCGTGTCACCCACATGGTGGCCCTGTGTATTCAGAAGGGAGTCACAGCTGAATTGTAATTTCAGATCCAATATCAAGCTTAATTTCAGCACTAATGTCACAGTTCTCAAATATCTGCCTCATCAGAACCCTTAAGGCTGCAGTAACACACTTAAAATGATGCTGAATTTCTTCCTTTCTGTCAAGCTTCTGTGGAAAACATCTTTCAAGTTTGTCAGGTCAAACGTGATGAGAATGGCTGACACCTGAGAACCAAGCCAACTCTATTCTCAGCATTGAGCCAAAAAGGCACAGGAGATATTTTTAAACCTCCTAAAGATGGCCTTAAAGTTGAACAGTTGGAGCAAATATAAAATAAGGACTAAAGCCATTCCATAGAATAGACACACTACTTTTGGAAAAATAGAACTATTTCATTTTTATATTTTCAAGAGCAAAAGGAAAGAAGGAATAGCAAGAAAGCACGATGAATCATACTTAAAATATAGTTTCTGGGCTAAATTCATTAGAAGAGATTTTTTACTAAAGATGTTTTATTGAACCTGTAGATTAACCTGAGTCTTTTTTTGTTTTTAAGATTTTAATTTATTGGGCGCCTGGGTGGCTCAGTCGTGAAGTGGCTGCCTTCGGCTCAGGTCATGATCCCAGGGTCCTGGGATCGAGCCCCGCATCGGGCTCCCTGCTCAGTGGGAAGCCTGCTTCTCCCTCTCCCACTCCCCCTGCTTGTGTTCCCTCTCTCACTGTCTCTGTCAAATAAATAAATAGAATCTTAAAAAAAAAAAAAAGATTTTAATTTATTTATTTGAGAGAGAGAGAGAGAGAGAGAGAGAGGGAGAGCAGAGAGGGAGATTGAGAGGGAGAAACAGACTTCCCCCTGAGCAGAGAGCCCAGTGAGGGGCTCGATCCCAGGACCCTGAGATCACGACCTGAGCCAAAGGCAGATGCTTAACTGACTGAGCCACCCAGGTGCCCCTAGACTAACCTGAATTTTTAAAAAGAGTAAGTCTTACTAGAGTAAAATTTCACGTATCTGGATTTCTCATAGAATAAGAAATTTGGATGCATGCACATCCCACACATTGATATTTAAAATGAAGACAATATAATAGCCGCAGAAGTTGCCCTTACCAAAAATGTGGCTACCCCTTCCTTTGGGTAGTGTTCTTGCTAAGTAATGGCTTCTCAGCCAAAAACTACACATTCAGATCTCCTTTGACAAAAGCTGTGGCCATGTGATGTAATTCGAGCCACAAAATATTGACAGAAATTACATACTGCCTTTTCCCATCTGTGTCATTACTGGAGTATTATGAACACGTAGCTTGGAGATTAAATAGCTATCTTAGTGTTTTCTGCAACGATTATGAGTAAACTTTTGGGGAAGAAAGTTGGATTTCATTGGCACAGAGGGAGGGGTTCAAATGATGAGAGTAGGTGAGACCACTCACAGTGCCGAGAACAAACAGTACTGGGTGTGGTGGATGAAGGACAGAAGGTGAAGGACAGAAGACACACCAATGCCTGGGGAATAAGAAGGAGGAGTAAGAGTGCTCAAATAATTTACAAGTGAATGGTGAAAGCCCTAAGTAGAGGCAAACTGGCCAGAGAACCAGAAGAGAATGTGGTAGTCACAGGGAAGGGAGAGTTTTAAGAGGGCAATGAGCATTTTACCTTTAGCATGTAACCAATGAGATAGGGACAAAAAAGTATCCATTCATTTTGAAACTTGGCAATTTTAGGAACAATTTGGGAACAACACCTTCAAATGGATGGAGAAGCTAAAATCCTGACTGCATCATTCGAATAAGGAAGAGACAGTGAAGAAGCCAACCTGCACAAAGTAGGCACCTCTATGGAAGGTTGAATGGTAAGGGAGGAATGGGGGCTTACATAAAAAAGGAACACCAGGTCAGAGGAGGGACATATTTGTAGGGTAGGGAATGAATTCAGTAGAGGGAGAGAAACAACAAGAACGAGAGCTGGGACTGAACCGGAGTTCAGTCTGGTCCTGAAGACAGCAGGAGATAGGATTAAGAATGCTGGTGAAGGAACTGGATTTAAATGGAAAAGGAGCATGTCTGTGTCCTTGGATGAAAAGGAATTAAGTGTGATTGCAGATGCTGGCAAATTTTCAGTTAGAAAGAGGCGTGAACTGGAGCATATCCCCACACAGTGCTCTTCCAGCCCCCACGTAGTGAAAAATCTGAAAGACAGATTGGCAGCCCTGTTGCTTGCATCAACTCTGGCTAATCATTCAATCAACTAAATAATCAATCCACAAAATATTAATCTAGTATTTACTATGTTCTAGGAGCTTCAAGAAATGTAGTAGCTAACAAAACATATCCACTGCTCTTCTCTCTTTTTACAGAGATTGTGATGTAGTAGGAAATTTTACTAAATTTCAGTTGGTTAAAATATGTCTTTTTAGAAAATATGATAGCGGAGTTAACAGTGTTTGTGAGATTGTTTCTTACTATGTTAAACAAATATGAAGGATCTACCACCAGTGAATAGACCAATTTATAGTTTGTGGTTTATATTTATCTTCATTTACCATCAAATTAATAGTAAACTTGAAAATTGAAATGCATGGCAGAAGTAGCAATACTAGAACTTTCTTTAAATCATTAAAATTATTTAACCATTAA
This sequence comes from Phoca vitulina, assembly GCF_004348235.1. Classification (NCBI taxonomy): domain Eukaryota; kingdom Metazoa; phylum Chordata; class Mammalia; order Carnivora; family Phocidae; genus Phoca; species Phoca vitulina. Next base: position 16,738,025 of record NW_022589718.1, read on the forward strand.
TCATTAAAAAATACATTGTCAGGAATAAATGTTATTGAAATGTTCGTACTCAGCTGCTTAGTAGAAGAATTATGATCTATACCAAAGGTCTTTTTGAAATTTCAAAGTATTATGATAAAAATAGTAGTTCTTTTACTGTTAAAATAAAATTAAATCTTTAAGTCAAATTTTTATTATTTGTGTTCTCTCTCTTTCTCCCTCACACCCTCCCTCTTTCTCTTCCTCTCTCAATATTCTACAGATCTATGTACATATTCTTTAGCTACGTCAGGGAGGGTAAATTTGCTGCCTTAAATCTCCATTATTGACTCATTATTGAATCAATTGTCCCCACCTCATATATAAATGATCTAAGATTAGAAGTTTCTTTATGAATTTGCCAGCTAATTTCTTAAAATTCTTAACTCTGTCTTTATATTTAAAATAAAATGCTAAATAACTTGGGTTTTGTTGAAGAATGATAGTATAAAGTCAGAATACCTTCTGCTCATAATTTCCATTTTCTATTACAGACATTCAATCACTAGAAACACAAGAAAGTGTTAATTATAACCATTTTCACGATGACTACACTAAATTAGTTTACAGGGCAAAATAAATCTCGGGAACTAGTAAATGAAGATAATTATCCAATGAGAATCTCCTCTTCAGGAAAGGATTCCTTTGGCTTAGTTTGTGCTGTAGGTGCAAGAAATGTTTATACTAAAATGAGTATCATCCCAGGCAGTAGTCTTCATGGCAGGATGGAACTCCGGATGTATCCTCCTTCCCCGATCAAAATATCCTTCATCTGGAAATATTCACTTCTCATGCAAATTCTTCAGCAGTCTGCTAAATCCTTTCTGACACAGCCTTAACTGATGAGAAGATAACACAATCTGGTGTATATTCCCATGTGTCATTGACAAGCTCTTATCGGTTTGTCCCGTCTTCCTAAGAATTGTGTTCTTTCATGGCACGTCATCTAATCTGTTTTCCTTTTCTACTGTGCCTGGCACAATTTGGGTGTTTAGACAAGAAAATATTTATTTTTTGAATACTTCAAAGTCATAATCTGCAAGATTCATTCTAGAAAACCACTGCAGTGTCATTTTGATGACTTCAGTTATATTTCAAATCATTGCTAAAATGGACTAATTATGGAATAATTATGATATTCCATAATTTTATGTATTTGAAATAATGATAATGTAATGGAATAATTATAACTTTTAGGTGCTTTTCTAAATTACTTTCTTTTTTTTTTTTTTTTAAGATTTTATTTATTTATTTGACAGAGAGAGACACAGTGAGAGAGGGAACACAAGCAAGGGGGAGTGGGAGAGGGAGAAGCAGGCCTCCCGCGGAGCAGAGAGCCTGATATGGGACTCGATCCCAGGACCCTGGGACCATGACCTGAGCCGAAGGCAGTTGCTCAACAAATGAGCCACCCAGACGCCCCCTAAATTACTTTCTTGTTTCCCATCTTTATATGATGCAGTTAGACAAAATAAGTGTTATTCAATATCTCATTTTGAAGTTTCTTTCTTGCTTGCTTGCTTGCTTGCTTTCAGCGATCTCTACACCCAGTGTGGGGCTCTAACTCACAACCCTGAGATCAAGAGTCACATGCTCTTCCAACTGACCCAGCCAGGCACCTCTCAATGTCTCACTTTGAATAGGAAAATGAAATATAACTTGTATTCACTTAAATTACAAATGACATCTAGAAGTCACTATTTTCCAGTTCCAGAAGATACTTGAGAATTATAATAATTAATGATATTTATAAAGTGTTTTACAGTTTATAAAATATTTTCATCTACCTAAATCATTGAAAATCTGTTTTGCTCATAAACTAGAGTTGCTAACAACCTAGGAATACTTTTGATTCGATGCAAGAGATATTCCGATAATGAAACTTTGCTGCTCCAAATTTGCAGTGAGCAAAACTAAAAAGCAAACCAAGCTTTCCCGGGAATAGCCAATGGTTTGATGCTTACATAGTAAAGGTCTAGAGGGAAGGCTGGGGAACACTAGAGAAGGGTCCTCACTGATTTCAGGAGAATTAGAATCTGGCTACTACTAAAATAGAAACTGACTATTGAAACCCTCTTTCAAGTCCATGGCTTCTTGCTAGCAAATATTTTAATTACGTTGTAAACATTTCAAAGAAAAGAGTGGGTGACATCATCCAAAAATCTCCTTAAAAAGCAATTGTTGATTTTTTTCCTTAAGTTTACATTAAAAAAAAAAATCACAGTGGAAATTGAAGTTTTTATTAGAGTGTTCAGAACTTGAGTAACTTAAATGAGGTAATTACAGCAATTAAATGTAGAACAGGTCAGACATGTCCAGCATATTATATGTCATATAGATAAATTAATAATCACCGAAGAACTTGAAATGTTATGTGTTGAATTTTAACATATTTGAAATTGATGTCTACCTTTATATTAGGAGAGCTTATGATATATTGCTGATAATGAACTATCTTAGGAAAAGACAAAAAATAAAAAACTTTCTAGCATGTTCTCCCAGTTAGGTGTTGTTAGCTGTGTGACTATTCACCGGGCAATCTGGGTCCATATATGGCTAGTGCTGCTCTTTAATTAGATCTGAGACACGGAAACAGAATGGGTACCCTGTGCTGGGGGCTGATTCTCTGGAGGATTTCTAGGCGTTCATATAGGAAGGGGGCTCATCAGCGTCAAGCCCCATGAGATACCGCACAAATGGACAAAACGGCCTTTCAAAATAAGTCCTCCAACCAGATCTGCCTAATGGGTAAAACAGATGGTAGAAGCCTAAACACATATTTAATTTCATATTAAACATCTATGGCAGTAATTGTTTTCCAAAGTCAGCAGAATAAAAATTGCCTGCATTGTGTTTCATAAAGGACATTACCAAAAGGTCTCTATGTTCTCTTTGACCATTAGTTTAGAAATTCCTTTTACCCGAGATGAATTGGGCCAAATAACTGTCTCCAAGAGTCTTGTTTTAAGATACAAACTTTAGAAGAGGATATACAATCTATGAAGTGTCTGTGAGGAAAAGGTAACCAATAACAAGGAAAGAAAACCTGTTAGAGGTGTAAGGGTGGGAACAGGGGTAGAAGGACTGCTGAGCCATCTAGATGGCAGCTCAATGATTCTGGGGCCCGAGGAAGGACCTGTACTAAAACTAGGAAGGGAAATACAGAAGTCTCCAAATCAATCTTCTATTTTGCTGTGTTGGCTGGCCACACCCTGCAAACCAAATCCAGCCAACCACTTGTTTTTGTAATTAAAGTTTTATCGAAACAGAGCCATGTTAATTCATTTATGCATGGTCTATGGAAGCTTTGGGGCTACAAATGGGAGAAGTGGGGAGTTGTGACAAAGACGCAATGGCTGACAAAGACTAAACTAATTTGGTGTTTGCTCCTTTACAGAAAAAGTTTGTTGAACCTTGCAGTAGAACAAAACTATTCTCTGGTTATTCTACTTCAAAAATAATGGAGATTTAAGTAAATAAAAAAGAGGCCTGTATCTATTCTTATCCCTCATGCTGTACTGGTTCTTCATTTATTATTCCCAGTGTAAGTGGTGTCCTTTCTCAGTCTCCATAGTCAGTTTTCCAGCTTATTCAAGTAGACCCAAGGATTTGCTGAACGCTTAAAGAATTATCATTTTGAAATGTTATGATGCATTTATATGATGTTTCCTACTATTAGCAGACATGATTACATAATGAAAAAATCTACAGACTGGAATATTTCTATCTTAAATTTAATGAAAACCATAACTAAATTTTATTCTTGAACTAAAATTTTGAAAATAAAAATTCAGGTTGATATCTACTATTGCTAAATCAACCTTAGGATATTTCATTGTTGCTGCTGTTGTTGTTGTTGGAAAAGAGCGAGGGAGAAATTTATTTCTGGTGCCAGGGGAGGTGACAGGTTTGAGCCTCAACAACTGACCTCTTCACCTGCAAGGTGGATACCTAGAGTGTTATAAGGAGAGGTGGGGGGGGGGGGGCAATGTGCAAGAGAGCAGGTGAGGAGCACATGATCATGGATGGGGGTAGGCATGTGTTCAGCTCCCAAACATGCACAGAGAAGGGGTTGTGGTCTTCCAGGCATCCTGTTGCTATCCAGGCTTTTCTGGCTTTGGGATTGGAATGTTCTAGTCATTGCAAAACATCTTCATCAGTGCCTCCAGAAAGTGTGATAAGAAATAAGAATTTATTTCAGGGGCACCTGGGTCTCTCAGTCAGTTAAGCATCCGACTCTGGATTTCGGTTCAGGTCATGATCTCATAGTGGTGAAATCGAGCCCCATGATGGGCTCCACACTCAGTGTGGAGTCTGCTTGAGATTTTCTCTCCCTCTGCCTCTGCCCCTCTCCCCCACTCACGTGCACTCGCTCTCTCTCTCAAAATAAATAAATAAATAAATAAATAAATAAATAAGAAATAAGAATGGTGGGTTTCAGAGCATGAGTTAAGCAGTCTTTTCTATTTGTGGCTTTAACTGTTAATCTTAGGGTATTTTTTAAATCTATGTTACAAAACTATTCATTGAAAGTAATTCATGTGCAAGAATATAGGCTGGTAGAACATTTCTTTATTTATGCTCTAAATCATTTATTGATTTAGGCAGGTACTGGGCTAGAGATAAAGACACAAGCCTTCCCCATAAGACAGTCATAGGAAAGTGTATAGAGATGGACATTCAGTATAACCATAACAAGGTCAGCCTGTCCACCTCAACGGCCTGGACCTTTTTGTAGAGCAATTGGGCCCTGTGGTTTTGATGGACTAGGAATAAAAATCCTTGGCTCTTTGGTCAGAAAGTTGTGGGTTTTCATCTTGCTTCTGCCACTTTCAGATGTGTAACTTTGGGCAAATTTCTTAATTTCTCTTGTTTCCTCATGTATGAAATGTGGCTAATATAGGGTTGTGAAAATTAAATATAATACTGGACTTAAGGAGTTTTGCACATGAATCAGAGTCATGACAAATTAGATTAAAACTTCAAAACAAGTAGTCTATTAACATAATTTTTATTATTGCTAAAGATTAGACTTCTCACTTTTTTTAATCTCTTAGATGGCACTAAATAGTTAATATGTTACCATCTGCCTCTACTTAGTATTATAGGAACCAGATATAATAGTAAATAAGATAACCTGAGTTTTTGTTTTGTTTTGTTTTTAGGGATTTCTTTTTCCTTAATATTGAACAAATTGAAAAAATCTTGATTCATAGTCCATACCTGGATAAGACTATACTCAAAGAGCTTACAACCAGCCAAAGCTATCATAGTCCGTGATTTGACCACAGTCCAATTATTAACACAGGAAAAAAGAAACTGACAAAAACCCATGTCTTAATAAACCAATGCATCACTGTCAAAGAGCATATGGAAAACCATATCAATAAGGCCACTAGAATCAGAACAAATAGAAACATATTAAAAAATGTGTTGCCTAAAACTTGTCATCATTTATTATCTTTATGTGTAGAACAGACAGATAGTGTGTTAAAAAGAGCAAAGATTTTTTTGTCAGAAACTGAATTTAGATCCCATCTACATAACTTACTAGTGTGACCTCAAAAGAGTGAATATTTGTGATTTCATTCTTGCCCCGAATTGCCTCCTCCAAGTCCTCATGAGGTAATCAATTATGTAACCCACCCTCTCACAGCGCTGGTAATGAGACCTAAACCCATTTTCTCCCTGATTGGTTCAGGGAGGTGCATGTGACCAAATCAGGACCAATCAGTCCTTCCTGGGATTGTCACATAGGCTTTGAGAAAAGAAAAGTTGTCTTTCTTCCTGAAGTAGGAGGATTACATGTTGGTAGCAATCATGTCTCTCTGAGGAATAAAGCTAGGGAACAACAAGCAGAGATGAGTGCTAGAGAGAGGACCCTGATGCATTCTGTGAACCCATGGATGCGGCCCCAGAAAAAATCCAGCCCTGAAAAAACAACAGAGAGAGAGAAACACAATAAAGCCATCCAGGCAAGATTAACTCCAAAGACATGGGATTTTGATAACATTAATAGTTAGGTCACAGGGTGAGTCCAAGACAGCCTGAGATTTTGCCCTTGTCCCATATAATTATAATAGTGTTCCATTCACTCTCCTATATGACCTGGTTTGGAATAATATCTCCCTGCTCATAGCTCAGTGTCTATACTTCACCACATTGAATATATTATTAAGATCTTTTTCTGCACCTGTTGGGGTTAGGCTTGATGTAAAGGACAGCCAGGAATATTGAAAGGAAACTTATAGGGAAGATTAAGTGGTGTGAAGTTTTGGATTCTCGTTAATGTTATTCCTTTCCGAACAGTAGAATAGGGGCAATCCAATCTAAATGGAATAGAAACATTCTTTTAGTTTTTACATTTATCAAAGCAGAATTAACAGAAGAGAAAGAGAATATACCTAAAACTTCCCATACAAGAAGATAAATTGCACCCTCAATAGCCTTACGCAAACATCATCATGTTTTATGAGATGTGAGAAGTGCTGCAAGGAATTACTTTTGATAATATTTCCTATGCTAATATTGTCAAAGCACTTGCTTAAAAATAAATCACATATATTGTTATACTTAAAACAATACCACCCTCACTTACGTGTCCCCTGGCGTGCTTTCCAGAGTAGGAAGGGCATATCTACATGGCGAAGGCATCTAGGTAAGAAAACCTCTGAATGCTGTAGCCTGTAGGGGCAGCCCGTAGGGGTATTTAAGAAAAGAAGCAAGTAAACATTTGTGAGTAATTGCCCTAAAAAGTCATCACACTGATGCAAAATTCACATTTATCTTTATTTATTAGTAGCTAAGGTGCATATATTTATTTTGGATTTAGAGTATGGTAAATGGCACACGATTTTCTTATTTTATTTTCTTATTTATTTATTTATATTTTATTTTTTTGATGTAGTGTTCCATGATTCATTGTTTGCGTATAACACCCAGTGCTCCATTCAGTACGTGCCCTCTTTAATACCCATCACCAGGCTAACCCATCCCCCTACCCCCTTCCCCTCTAGAACCCTCAGTTTGTTTCTCAGAGTCCATAGTCTCTCATGGTTCACCACCCCCCACCCTGCCAGGCACGTGATTTTCTGTAGATGGTATGATTATGGAGGTCTTAAGACTATTTGAGGAGAGAAAATATGTAGTTTTAATCTGATCTTTCAAGAAATGATGACCCATATAAGGAGGAAACCAATGTGTATAAGTGCACAACTGACTTCAAGGTCACTTCGGGTGGCTAGTGAGCAGCACGGCCACAGTCTCTGTGTGAGTCAATTTCAAAGGGCGTCTATTTCAGAACAGTTTGCCACTTACAAATTTTGAGCGTTCTCTATCCAGGTATGAAACTAGATAATTGAAAGTTCTCCTAATATAATTAGTCAGTTTTCTTTCAATAGTGACAAACTATGAGAATTGTCATTTTCTTCTCTACCTTTTTTTTTTCTTTTCTTGAAGTAGGCTCTACACCCAGCATGGAGCCCAATGCAGGGCTTGAACTCATGACCCCAAGATCAAGACCTGAGCTGAGATCAAGAGTCAGATACCTAACCGACTGAGCTACCCAGGCATCCCTCTTTCTTAGCTTTTCATTAAATTGCCCAAGTAAGCGGTCTTGTTTTAAGCGAAACCTTCTATGCAAACCTTCATATGTAAAACAAAATGCAAAAGCCATGTTCAGAGACATTTTGCCAAACACAGTCCCTGGTTTTGTGGCTCTAACCGATGGAGACAGCTCTGTCACACACTTCACTTCAGATAATTTCAGCTATGCTTGTGTCAATGTGTGACAGAGAGGGGCTCAAGTCACAGAGCAGTACATATGAGTCATTATACCCATTCTGGTCATATACAAGCCAAGACCAGGTTGTGTCCAGAGGGACAAATCATATGTCCCTCATTTCCTGTAACTCATATCACTAGGTTACTGCTATTCTCCTCACACAATTATCCAGTTATTTAGATGGTTGGCAATGAGATAAGTTAGCTATGAACTGAACATATTTAATTACTTTTTTTCTGTCATTGGAAAAACTGATTTTCATCAGTTGGGAAAAACTGATTTTCATCAAGGGAAATTAGACTTTCAAGAGCAATAAAGAAGGAAGGAGTGGGATGGGCTTTGTCAAAGTGTTCCCAAATAAACATACGAAAAATTGTCGTAGCTGTTATGTGAATATTGAATATTAAAAGAGTGGAGGTAAGATGATTATCTTTTAATAAAAGAAATTGGTGTAGTTATGTGCATTTGACAGATGGTATGCTGAGTTGGCACCACCCAAGTGAGGCTATCTTATCCTCCAAGAGGTATTAGCAATACACCCCAAGTTTTGACAGACTTATTCCGATTTCTCATTTAATATGGGCCCCAGAGCACTCATTTTGGTATGAAGAACTCCCTTTCCTTGCTCTTTGGTAAAAAGTCACTGCAAGCTATTTAATTTGCTTCTCGTTCCCCATTTCCAAATCAATTTTCAAATCAGTAATAGATGATGATGGATCTGGATGGCTTGGTCTATCATACTGGCTATCTCAGAATGATTTGGCGAGCTGAGAAAACAATTAAACCAAATAGATAAATCTATCATTCTAATGGAAAAAAATTAATTACAAGCAAATGAGAGACACATATATTCAAATCAATGTTTGCCTTGCTGTATCCTGAGATGTGGATGGCTAGAAATAGGTTGACTGCACTTCGTTCCTCACTGGAAGGCAGGACATACTCCCAAGTTAAAAAGTAGTGATCCCAGCACATTTCCCCCACGGATAAATTATGCATACCTCTGCAAAGAGATACAACTAAGAGTTCTTGGAAGCTGTTAATAGATAAAAAGAGGTCTATTAAAAATATTGAGTTTTGAGCAAAAGTTGATTGGAATCGGGCAGTGCCAAACCTTAAGTGGTTAGGAGCACTCCATAGACAGGAACTCGGGGAGACTTTTATAGAGAAAAGGCAAAGTAAGGAAATTATTGATTAGCTATAGCTCAAAGTCTACTTGGCTGTTTGAGATTGGTTGTCCTTGAGTTTTTCATTTTGTGACCTTGAGGCATTTACAGGCTTGGGTTTTGGTTTGATTACTTAGGCCACGGGAGCCACTTCAGTCTCGTGGCCTCTTTGCTTAATTAATTTAACACAGCTAAGCTCAACTCAGTCATGCCTATCAAGAGACTTCCTGGAAAATACTTTGAATCTTGTAAATGGGTATTTCCTGGGCAAGAAAACCTTGTTCTGGATTTTAGTTCACTCCAAGATCTGTGTCTCTGGTAGGTAAGGACTATCAGAGGGGCAGGTGGGGCATGTTTTCTTCTAGTGTGTAACTCTGTTGGCCTCTTTTCATCACTCACTACTTTCTTGGAGAGGAAGATGTGTATGTTCCAACTGGTGACTTTGAAAGGAGGACCCTACCACACAGAGCCAGCTCTTTTCTTTTCCCTCCTTTCTGAGAGTGAGCTGTCAGAAGAGCGTGCCTCAGGCTGAGGTCCTCCTGGGGTAGGCTTTGCAGCTGGAATGAAGGGCAGAGTAGACAGCCTGGGGGCAAGCAGTGCTGGCTGCCTAGGTCTGGGCATATGGTACTAGGAAGCCCAGCTTTCTGTAAACATAAGCTCAGTTCTCTCATATCTGCTTTATCCTAAGGTAAAGTGATATTTTAGTGCCTGGAGGTTTATGCTTTTGTCTTATTTCTAAATTGATTTAGAACTGGAATAAGAAATCAGGATATTATTTATTGGTAGCTTAAAATGCTGAATAAGGACCAATGGGTACACCCTGGATTCTTTCCTTTCTGAGAGTAGTTCCTCTTGCTAAAATGACATATATAGACACCAAAGTTTTAGGCTGACCAGGGGAAACTTGCTTTGTCCCATTCTGGCTGATGTCTATGAAAATCTAGAAACAAATGCACCCCAATGTTTGCTGTCCCAATTGTGACTCCACCCACCACAGAAAAATCAGTTGCTGTAGTTTCCAACCCCGGTTCTGGGTCTCCTCAGGGAGAAGAGGTCAATGGTAGGTAACCTATTATTCACACGCACAAGGGCATCATTGGAAAGGTCAGATTTCTCAAAGGAAAAGAATATTTGCCTAACTCTCCAACAGCCCCAGCCCATAATTTTCATAGTATATTTTTATGGTAAATAGCTATGTCATCAGTGAGGATTCTGTGAGGGTTCTATCATCTTTCTAAAACTGACTAAAACTTTATTCTAAGCCACTTCCATACAAAAATATATCCATCCATCCCTTCTGTTCCAATATTATTTTTATTTGAGTATAGTTGACATACACTGTTACATTTGTTTCAGGTGTACAACTTAGTGATTTGACAAGTTTATATATTATGCTGTGCTTACCACAAGTGTAGCCACCATCTGTCCCATTACATGGCTCTTAACAATATCACTGACTGTATTCTTTATGTTCTGTTTTTCTGTGACTCACTCATTCCATAGCTGGAGGCTATGTCTCCCTCATCCCTTCTCCCGTTTGACCAAACTTGCACCTCTCTCCCCCTGGCAACCATCAGTTTGTTCTCTGTATTTATTGGTCTGATTCTGTTTTTTGTTTCTTTTCTTTTTTTTTTTTTTAAGATCCCATTTATGAGTGGAGTCATATGGCATTTGTCTTTCTCAGTCTGACTTATTTTCCATAGCATAATACATTCTAGGTCCATCCATGTTGTTGGGGAGAATGTGAAAAAAAGGAACCCTCAAGCAGTGTTGATACAACCACTGTGAAAAACAGTATGGAGATAGTTCCTCAAAAAACTAAAAATAGGGGCGCCTGGGTGGCTCAGTCGTTAAGCGTCTGCCTTCAGCTCAGGTCATGATCCCAGGGTCCTGGGATCGAGCCCCGCATCAGGCTCCCTGCTCTGCAGGAAGCCTGCTTCTCCCTCTCCCACTCCCCCTGCTTGTGTTCTCTCTCTCGCTGTGTCTCTCTCTGTCAAATAAATAAAATCTTAAAAAAAAAACAAACTAAAAATAGAAATACTATATGATCCAGTAATTGTACTTTTGTTCCAATCTTAAGTAACCTGATGTAGCAGGTTTTTCAGAGTCAACATAGTCGTGAAATTGGCTGACACGGTTATAAATTTGACATAAATATTCCAAACATCATCTCCTAAGCCTCCTTCAGGCTCTAGAACAAAGAGATACTCTTGGACAGAAATCAGATACTGGTGGTTTTGCAATCCTATAATGTTTAGAATTTTTCAGGTTCTGAAGCTCTCTTTGAAGTATTTAAGTCACCGTAATTCAAAATATTCTTCTACTGTCACTGACATGCTGGTTTAGTTTCTGAAAAGGAATAACGTCAGTCAGAGGTTAGAAAGCCTTTTAATTGAAATCCTCTGGTAACAGCTCTATCCCCAGGAGATATAGTCTCCAAAGCATAGAACAGATATTGCCTTCTTCTTGCATATAGAAAGTATACTAATTTTAGGAGAAACTGGATTTCCATGGAGGGTAAAAGAAAAATTGAATCCCAGTTTATAAGTTCACGGGGGAATTTTGGTAACTTTCACAAGTTTCGAGAAAACTAATTCTCTACTTAAGCGTGTCTGCAGGATGTTTCTTTAATTGCGCTCTTGATTTCTGAGAATCATAATGACTGTTACCTGCTTGGCTTTCCTTCTGTGCTTTAATATGCAATTTTGGCTTCAGTACAGGTTGATAATTTAATGTGAACTGCAGCTGTATAGTGAAGCGGAGGTGCTGAATCCAGTACCACAGCTTTCAAAATATAATCTACCTAAGAACTGGACTTTTCCCAGGGCCCAATGCCAGCTCAGAGACGTACTCAAATGATGCTAGACCTGTGGGCCACAGTAAGTTTAAAAGAAATTTACTATTTATTTTAAGTATCTCAAAGAATGTTGAAGGCGATCCAGAATGTATGTTATAGAAAATAGTTTTTAAGAGCCCTGATCTTAGCATAATCCCCTCCAGTTCCATCCATGTCCATGCAAATTGTGGGTATTATGCTAAGTGAAATAAGTCAAGCAAAGACAATTATCATATGGTTTCACTTATATGTGGAACATAAGGAATAGCATGGAGGACATTAGGAAAAGGAAGGGAAAAATGAAGGGGGGAAAACCAGAGGGGGAGATGAACCATGAGAGACTGTGGACTCCGAGAAACAAATTGAGGGTTTTAGAGGGGAGTGGGGTGGGGGGGATGGGTTAGCCCAGTGATGGGTATTAAGGAGGGCACGTATTGCATGGAGTACTGGGTGTTACACGCAAACAATGAATCATGAAACACTACATCAGAAACTAATGAAGTACTGTATGGTGACTAACATAACATAATAATAAAAAAAGAATTTGCTAATTAAAAAAAAAAAAAAGAGCCCAATCTACTCTCATCTCCCATTCTCTGACATCTTGCATCTGTCCCAAAGCCTCTCACTTTTCAGCCCCCACCTCTCAGTGACGATGATGATGATGATGATAAGGACAATGAAAATAATGATAATGAATATGATGAAGTAACATTTATGAGGTGTTTATTCTGTAGCATAGATTGTTCTAAGTGACTCACGTGTGTTTAATGATTGGCTTCTAAACCCAAGAAAGGACTAGCTCTGTCCCTCTATCTCTTTCTTTCCCCTCTCTCCTGGTCTTTCCCAGGCCTCTCTCAAATTATAAATTTTAAACAGCCCGACTTAGCCTTTCAGGGTGTTTTTCATCACTTCTCATTCTTTCTCTTTTTGACCATTATCCATCTTCTCTGTCACAAAAAAACCAAATAGGGCTGTAAAGAACCAAATTCTCTAATAGACTGAAGAGGGCAGTGGGAGGTACAAGGGATGTGTAGCAGACTGGGAACATGCAGACTTTAATAGCTCTTGTCTCTAACACTTCATTGTTTTGGGTGTTTTTACTTATTTGCACTTGGCCTGCCTACTGTACTCAAAATTTGAGGACATATTTTGAAAAGATATATTTCTTTTCAATAAGTGTATTTATACCAGTGCATTGGTACATGATAAAAGACAATTTTTTAAACATACTAAATATGTTGGAGTCATGGACCCTCATGAGAATCTGATGAGATTATGAGCTTTTACAGAAAATGACACATGGTGGCTGAGGCACAGCATTGTATCTACACAATGTCCTTGACTGAAGTGAAAATGTAAGTTTTGTATATAAAATACCTTGTACAAAAATGTCTTAAGACATGTTTTTCTGATTCTTATTGTTTTTCCTGTAAAATGCAATTGTTCCTCCTGAGAAAAAGAAATAGATTTAACTGGGCAAATAAAACAAGACAGCACATTTTAATTCTAACAAAGGAAATTTTAATGGGAAGACTATTGTTTGGCATGAATATAATTTTGAAATTGCAACAAGATCTCTGTTGTGACAATGATCAAGTTGTTTTTGAAACCCAATCAATTTTGGCTCTTAGTTGGCAATGTAGTGAAATCCTTGACTCACAAAGACATATAATGGAAAATGGAATTCGGGCTTCCATTGCTGACTGGGCTACATAGTGATAGACCTGTGTCAGAGAAAACCAGGATTTTCAATACATCTTGAGTCAAATTTATGTGCTAACATTTACTTTGTCCTGAAGTGAGTGAGGTCTGACTCTGCAAAGTCTCTGCCATTGATGGCTTTGTCAGCAAGAAAACCATTATGAATCCATGTGTCAATGTTAAAGTTTTTCTGAGATAAAGCAACGTTTGAAAGCACTCTGCAGTACCAGACTTCTGCCTGCAGCCAAGTTAATAATGCTGTGTGCCTCTCAACCCTCCAAAGCTCTGGAAAGTTTAGCAAAGTTGTCTCCTCTAGTTTCCTGCTCCAAAATGGCACATGATCCACACAAGCTCATAACTTTTTTGCAGCATAATTGATGCTGCTTCTGTGACTTTGAACCAAAAGATTTACCTCACTTATAAAGCTACATATGTCCATCTAGTTTGATGAATCATTAGTGAACCTATCCCTGGAAAATTTGTCTCAAATCATATTTTTTTTTCAAAAAGACTAAAGATTTGTTTTCAAATTTAGCAATAAAGAGTTCAAAAATTGGTCTCTGAAAAGTCAGTATATTTTGTTCAGTAGGGGAGAATACTGTATTTAATACCAATTTCCTGAGAAAAGTTCTCAAAATGATGGGAATTCAACGGTCAATCAGATGAATTGACAACTTGTCTTTCAGTAGATAAAATGTATTTTAGGATTTTTAAAGAAAATTTTTAGTACCAGTGCCAGTATACACATACTTACATATAAGTATGTACATGTTTACATATAATATGTAAAGCTAATGACGACCATGAAGGATGTCACCAGTGTTTCATCTTTTGTCTTATTAAGTGGCATAGTGACAATTATTCACTATCAGCCTCCCCTACTTGAAATCCAATGCCTTTACGCTTTAAAAAATGTTGATATATTTTGTCATTTCTTGGAAATTTTGTTGAGAAAGTCTACAACATATTCTCACTCTACATTTTGATAATTTAATCAGTGCACTCTCTTTGAAAGTGTCTTTATCTAAGATAGGTGAGTAAGGAACTAATATCTACTAGTATCTACTTTGAATCAGTCAATCTACTAAACTGTGTATATTCTTATGGACATATATATGCCCAATCAATTTAATGGTTAAATGTTTACACCTACAGTTATATGTAGGTGTGAAATATATATATATATATATATATATATAGGATTTCATGAAAAACTATAAATTTATTCATATATAAATATACATGCATATATAAACACATACAGATATACTTATCACACATAAAGAATTTAATCCTCACTACAACTCTTTAAATTATTTTCATTCTCATTTCACAGATTTATTCCTCCAAAAGACATTATTAACCACCTTCTATGTTTCAGGCCCTGTGCAAAGAATAGGATCTACATACTATTTTCCTTGAGGAAGGTAATATAAAATTTTCAGAGAAAGTAATTGAGGTCCAGAAGAATAACAAAACGACTAAGCTTATACAATGAGAAGAAGTAACAAAAGCCAGTCATCAAAGCCAAGAGGCAACCATTCTTGAAAATGAAAGTTAAGTTGCTTGAATACTCTTTCCTTTGGGCTTTTCTTTACTTACTCATTCTTGACTCAGCAACCGTAAAAATATCCCAAGCATTGGACCATGCTAGCCCTGCCCACATGCTTTTTTGGCATTGCTAATATTATTTCATTTTCAGGATTAGCTAATTTGCTGCTAATGACTTATTCCTAAATATAAACTTGATCAACCTTTCAAGATTTTATAGTATTTTGTTCTTTCATTCTTTAGTAGTTACCATTATTTTAAATTATGCACACAGTTTGTGGTGATTTACTTCATATTTGATCTCCCACTAGAGTTTAATGAAGACCTGAACAATTTCTGTTTCTTTGTTTTTCCTAATTCAATGTCTAACAAGTGCCTAGTATAGGGTATGGCCTATAACATTTACTGAAATATGTTTTTTGAATAAGAGCAGGTGTGAACACGTAACTAACCTCTGGTACAAGGCATGCATCACCTACCAACAAGTTGGATCCCGGAGCTCTCCTCTGATGTAAGGCGGCAACTTTTTGGCTGCTGAAATGTGGGCAAGTTCTAGAGGTCTGAGAGATTGGCCAATGCATGCCGTAGCATGGATATGGGAACCTGTGGGACTCAGAGGGGTGGGCATTTAATAACCAATATAGAAGTGTTTCTATATTTTAACAATGGATATGGTCACCAATACACTAGTTGAATGTCAGCATGCAGAGATGGATAAAATGGAGCTCCATGCTAACTTCTTCCTTCATAGCTTATAATACTGAAGATTTTTAAAACTTGAACAGAGTCAATCATATGGTTTCATCTCATGTCACGCCCAAAAAACCTGATAACAAAGTGCAAGAATCAAGTTCATTTTAATTTAGATTCCTCTTTGTAACTTTTTCCAAGGCAATCCTAATTTCTCACCAAAATGTTCCTCTTTACTCCAGTGAAGTTATCATATGGATGTAAATAACTCTTGTTTAGCAAAACAGATGATTTAAATATGTTTTGTGGGGCACCTGGGTGGCTCAGATGGTTAAGCGTCTGCCTTCGGCTCAGGTCATGATCCCAGGGTCTTGGGATCGAGTTCCGCATTGGGCTTCCTGCTAGGCGGGGAGCCTGCTTCTCCCTCTGCCTCTGCCTCTCTCTCTCTCTCTCTCTCTGACTCTCATGAATAAATAAATAAAATATTTTAAAAAAATATGTTTTGTATTTTTAATCTTTCAGAATAGTGCTTTTTTCTGGTGTATCGAACTATTTCAAAAATTCGTACTTCTTTTAAAATATGATTCAAATAAAATTTGCTAAAGTCTTTTATGATTATTGGAACGTTGTTTCTGTGCAAGACTCCAGCTGTGGCCACACATGTTGCCTATTCATATAGTGAGCGATGCCAACAGTTGTCTTTTGAAACAAGAACGTGGACATACATCAAAATTAGAGAAGGTAAAATTTTAGAAAACTTTCATAGAATAAAAACCCCACCACATATATTTCTCTAACATTTTTGGAGAAAGTTTAACGTTTTGATGGTAGTACATAAATTGTTTAATCTATTCTAATATCACAGCTTTGAAAAACTTAAGAGCTATCCTTTGTCATATAGTTGCAACCTCTATTTTGTGTTCCTTTGCAATCAGATAAAAGACATGACTTTCAAGACTGACCATCTACCATTCTCTCTTTGCAAATACAGTTCCAATTACCATACAATCTTTTTGTATGTGTCCTCCACCTAAGATGTTTTGCTTGGTATTATTATACTTTCAGATTTTGTTTATATGTTTTGTTAAACATTTCTGATTCCCCAAGATAGAAATTAGTCATTCATCCTCTGGTTTCCAGCATCACACTGAACAAATTTTTTCTCTTGGGATTTTACAGATCATTGTTTTATATCTCTACCTTCTTTTAGTAAGCTGAATCCTTAAGAGCTGGGTCTATTACTTAGTAATCTACGCAACCCCAGAACCTAAACTAGTGTCTAAACTTCAGTGGATGTTTCAGTGAAAATATATAGAAATAAAGTCTTCTAATTACATCATTATCACGGTTCTTTTTTCTTACAAATCCCAAATGTATGTAATCGTTAAGACATTTAAAACACCTTCCCGTGGGCAGACCTCAACTATCTTTGTTCTTGTTTCCTAATTATCATTAGTGCCTTTTTAATTCTTCTATGGCTCATTTTTCCTTGTGTGTTTTGTCATTCCCTTTCTCCTAGCTGAGTGACAAAGAGAGAAGTAAAATATAATTCAAGAAACAGCCTGGTTATTAAAATATACTGTCATAAACTTGTCACCTGGCACATTTGTTCTGTTTACCTTTATGCAAAGCATTATGATGCATTATTTATAATGCTTTTTCTAGCTCATCTATTAAAGGCAATTAAAACAAAAGGAGGAATAATGTTCTGCAGCTGCTTTTACCCGTAGGACCTTTTTGGAAAAGGAACAAGATGAGGTTTGGTATTTATGAAGTTTGTTGTCTGTTAGGCTTCTTAACTGAGGCTAACACAACCTTTCACACAATCTTAATTAGATTTGATGTTTTATTTGTCTTCATTAGGAGGCAAATTAATTTTTAATTAAAAAAGAAAAGATTACTGCATCACTGGATTATTAAAAAAACAACTTTCCATTCCTTAATTCTATAAGCAAGGCATAATTATAAATGACTAATGCTTCGGGGCAATAATCTAACACATTAAATAACTCACTTCTCTGGGGACAAAGAAAAACATTCAAATAGTTTTAATTGAGATATTTTCTACTTTTATTTTCATGAATATTTTGTGTTAAAAAGTTCTAAAAGACTTCTTAAAAGTACAGGAAGCCTAGATTTTATATGAGTACCTTCTAAAACAACTGGATTGAAGTCACGAATACTTAGCAGTGTGAAATTCTGTTGGCATTTATTCTTTCCCTCGTTCCCAATGACAACACTATGTAGATACATAGAGAGAGATACAGATACAAAAGAACTGTATTATAGGTAAACTATAAAATGTCATGTTAAAGATACATAATGAATGAAAACAAAAACTAAAGCTTTTCCAACTTGGGAGCTCTGGGAAATGTGTAGGTCTCCCCTCAGTTATGTTACCCAAGGCATAAAGAAGCTAGATTGTTTCTTTTGGTTAAAAGCTGACCCTGAGGGGCCTTCATTCCCTCACTCAACTGGTTTGCCAGGAACTTTGAGCACTGAGTCAAGCCCTCAGGCAAAGGCATGGAAGAGATAATCCCTGGAAGGATGGAAGATACAAGCTGAAACATTAAGGGTGAGTGGATATAGGTGGGGCATGGCATCTTCCTAACAGTTAAGTCCACATATATATGAATATGTGTTTGGTTTATAACTGAGATTGACTTGAGACAATTAAATTCTTGTCATAGCTTTGTATATTACTAAATATATCTATTATAATATTTATTCTTACTCTGTGCCTGGAATTCATTTCAGAGACAGCTGAAAGATTTCTGAATCATAATTCGTATACTGGCTTTGCCAAAGGACCTCAAATGAAATTTGTTGTATAAAAGCTACAAGTCAGTGTAGTGTTAACCTTGTGATGATACGTCAAATAAGTGCATTTGATTATATTTTGATCTGATAATATTTTAAAAGTATAAACAGTGTCAGATAGGAATGAATATTTTACTAGTGTTATTTATGGTAAACTGGTTTTTAGGACACAGGAAGTATACTTATAAATGAAACAAACTTCATTAATAAGTTTGCATATTTTACAGATGTTGATTTGTAATATTTAAAATAAGTAGATCTTAGTCTTGTCATAGTCATAAAGAAATACAGAACACTGAGTAAACAAACAGCATAAATGGCATGTATGGAATATGGAGATACCTATAAATAAGTAAATAAAGGAATTAAATATATATGTGTGTGTTTATATATATACATATAGAGATATATACACATGTGTAATAATTCTTTGACAAGTCTATTGACCTTTTCTTATGATTTTATTTAATGGAGATATATTTAAAAGCCCTAGAGGACAGAGATTTAGAACTGTGACCTGTTTGTATTTCTGATGCTTTAACTTACCTTTCCCAATCAAGATATTACTAACACTATTTAAATTAACTGTAGGGCGCCTGGGTGGCTCAGTTGATTAAGCGACTGCCTTCGGCTCAGGTCATGATCCTGGAGTCCCGGGATCGAGTCCCGCATCGGGCTCCCTGCTCGGCGGGGAGTCTGCTTCTCCCTCTGACCCTCCCCCCTCATGCTCTCTCTCTCTCTCTCATTCTCTCTCTCAAGTAAATGAATAAAATCTTTAAAAAAAAAAAATAAATAAATAAATAAAAATAAATAAATAAATTAACTGTAGACTTATAAAGCAGTATTTGTGATACTCATCAATATTATTACAGGCATTCTGTGTTAGTCATACCTTTAGTAAATGTGCATGAAAAAGAAACACGCTAGTAAAGAAGTCATTTAATTAATAAATATTTTTACTTTATTTTATTTTATTTTTTTATTTTATTTTATTTTTATTTATTTTTAT
Organism: Phoca vitulina; assembly: GCF_004348235.1. Taxonomy (NCBI): domain Eukaryota; kingdom Metazoa; phylum Chordata; class Mammalia; order Carnivora; family Phocidae; genus Phoca; species Phoca vitulina. The sequence continues at coordinate 16,757,602 of NW_022589718.1, forward strand.
TTTTTATTTTTCATATGTTAGCCAACATATAGTACATCATAAGTTTTTGTTGTAGTGTTCAACGATTCATTAGTTGTGTATAACACCCACTGTTCATCCCTACATGTGCCCTCCTTAATACCCATCACCTGGTCGCCCCACTCCCCCAACCCCCCTAATAAATATTTTTAAATAATTGTCTATATTTATCTTGACAAATGCAGATATACTGGATTTTGAGCCAATGGTTACAATAGAGGAGATCGTTGAAACCAAAAGCTATTTCTTTGAGATTTTTTTTTTTTAATTATAAACCTCTAGATATACAGATCAAAAAGAAAAGAGAACAAAGACAAAAACTACCAGTTTCAGGAATGATAGAGGTGACATCACTAGAGATCAAACATATTTAAAGGATAATGAAGTTAACACTATGCACATTAGGCTAATACATTTTAATTCTTAGAGGCAAAGAACACATTTCTTGAAAGATGCAAACTACCAAAACTCATCCAGGAAGAAACACAAACTGATAGTGTCATATCTATTAACTAAAATTTGTTCTTAAATTCTTTCCCACAAAGAAAACTCTAACTCTATCTATTTACTACTAGAACTTCATTAAAAACCTAAGGACCAAAAATGTACTCAACTCTGTACAATCTCTTTTAGAAGAAGAGGAAGTATACCACATCTCATTCTACGAAGACACGACATATCACTCTGATACTGAAATGAGACAAAGACACACAAGTAAAGAAACTATAGGCCAATATCTTTCATGAACATAGATAAAAATATTCTTAAGAATTTTAGCAAATTGAGTTCAACAATATATAAGAAGCTAACGCATCATGACCAAATGACATTTATCCTAAGAATGCAAAATTAGTTCTTAAACATCCTTAATATTAACATCCTTAAGTCAATCAATGGAATTTACCATATTAACAAATTTTTAAAAATTAAAATGGAAACAAACATGTGCTCATCTCTATAACCAAAGATAAACCTTTGACAATATATTCAACATTGACTTCTGATAAAACATCCTCAGCGAACTAGGATTATTATGAAAATTTCCCAACCTGATGAAGATCTACAAAAGAATATATAGCAACTATCATACTTCATGGTAAAAGATTAAGTATTTTCCACTTAAGATCAAGAACACTGCAAGGATATCCATTCTCACCATTTTTATTGAACACTGAAATAGAGATTCTATCTACTGCAATAAATTAAAAATAAATTAGTAGTTAGATGGATGATAGATATATGGATATCTGTTGATTGATAGATGATAGATGGATAGATATAGATAGATAGATGATAGATAATCAAACAAATAAATGGAATTCAGATAAGAAAGGAAGATATAACACAGTCTTTATTTATAGATAGCATGAAATATTGGCTTCGGTTGATGGTAGTTGGTGTTTTCCCTGTGTCCTCACATCATCTTCCCTTTGTGCATGTGTATCTTTTTATAAGGACATCAATCATATTGGATTAGGGGCCAGCCTCAGTCCAACATGTCCTCACTTTAACTTAACTAATTACATCTGCAATTAATCTATTTCCAGATAAGGTCATATTCTGAGGCACTGAGGATTAGGGATTCAACATATGAATGGGAGGGCATAATTCCACCATAACATACCTCAAAACTGGAAATGACACAAATATACATCAGCAAGTAATTGGACAATTCTGCTGCGTTTATGTAATGGAATACTACTCAGGAATAAAATGCTCTGATAAACTATGGGTACGTACAAAGTTCTACATTAATCTTAAAGTAATTATGTTGGGTGAAAAAAGCCAGGAAAAATATATACATATACTGCGTGATTTCATAGATAAAATTCTAGAAAATGTAAACTAATCTACAGTGACATAAAGAAGATTAATGTTTACCTGTTGATGGGGAGGGAGGTCTGTGGGGTGCAGAGAGAGCCTGGAGGGAGAAATTACAAAGGGGCATGAGGAAGTTTTGGAGTGTACTGGATATGTTTATTATTGTGATTTGTGTGATGGTTTCATAGGTACACACATATGCCAATTCTTATCACATCATACAATTTAAACACATGCAGATTTTAGTTTGTGAATTCTACCTCAAGAAAAGTATTTTTTTAATTTTAAATATTTATTTTCACAAGTCATCATCTTTTCAATAGTTTAAAAATACACTCCATTTTTTCCCTACAATTAAAGAAATACTACATTAAAAATACTATTGATAGTCAAAAAAGAAAATCATCAACATTGGTTACCAGGGAAATTGCCCAATGATAAATAGTCAAAACAAATCAAAACTAGTTATGAAATGTTGACTAACAAAATTTGGAAATATAGAGTTCTGTCAAAATATATACCACAGAATCATAAAGAAAGGATTGATCTCTTCATTTTTCTCCAGATGATCTAAGGGAAGTGGATAATTTACCAATTGCCTTTTATTAAATTGAGAACGTTAACAGAAAACTAAAATCCATTCATGGGGGCCCGGGTGGCTCAGTCGGTTAAGCATCTGCCTTCGGTTCAGGTCATGGTCCCAGGGTCCTGGGATCGAGTCCCTCATCCGGCTCCCTGCTCAGCGGGGAGCCTGCTTCTTCCTCTGCTGCTCCCTGCTTGTGCTCTCTCTCTGTCAAGTAAATAAAATCTTAAAAAAAATAAAACAAAATCCATTCATAATAAATTTATATATACCAAAAAAACCCATTTTTGACTGTTCAAACTAAACCCAAAACAAAACAAAACAAAATTAAATGGTTTCTTCTTTATTAGAATTTTTATTGCAGGGTGTTGACCTGCAGGGTTTTCCAAGCCTGGTCATCATGAAAACGATAAGGAGGAGAATAAACAAGATTTATAATAGACTTTATTATTTATAATAATATTTATATTTATAATAGAATATTTATAATAGAATAAAGGTTTGCTTTTGCAGAGTACCATTTTTCAAGGTTAGTTAGCAATTTATCCAGGCCAGATATTTAACAGGCAAAACTGAGTTTCCAAAGCTACTTTAAGAAGATGCTTTATTCAGATAGAGTCATAAACATGGATAGAGTCTTAGAGAAACCTAGTCTAAATTCTCATTGTCAGAGATGGACAAATTGCCACCTGGAAAGAGTAAATAACTTTCCTAGTGCTATACCACTATTTGTTAGTTGAGTCAGATTTAAGTTTCTGATCTCTTAATTTCTACTATAATGTCCTTAATGATATCATGCTGTTATGTAGTCATTTTTGAGAGTAGTGACAAAGACAGGTTTCTGTATACCTTACTACTCTGCTAGAGTCTATACAGAATTTATTCATTACCATTAATAAGATATTAAACCAACACCTACAACATTGAATTAATATTTCTTTTTATGAATGGCTGAAGAAATAACAGACATTTGAATAGACATTTTTTTGGCAAATGGTTAAGCTCTACAACATGAAGTTTAATGGTGAAGACCTACTGCCAGGGACTAGGGACACTGATAAATTAGTTTGGCTTCTACCCTTGTTGCCATAATCAGTAAAATTTTAACCCATTTAGAAATGATGGCCACAATGTTAGTAACAAGAATGTGTGTCAAATAAATATGTACTCATGTATTTATTATATTTTAGTCATGAGTCCTAATGATTTAATGAGATGACAGTGAGAAAAAAAAAAATGAAGTGGGAGAGACTTTAGCATCCATCGTAATTAGTGCTGCTAAACAGAGCTAATGAAGGTGTGAGCACTATTACACCGTTAATGAAAAATGATCTCTAAGCATAGCGGGTAAGCTTATGATATATGAACTTATTATCCAATGTCAAAATCTGGGGAAGATTTACCTAATTAAAGTAAATCTGTTTTGCCCCAGAGAAAAGAAGGTAAATATGATTTTGAAAATAAATGAAGCTTTCTGTAAGTCCCCCTTAATTTTTAACTCATGAAACAAAAAATTGACTTTGTGACAAAATTTTAAATTTTTCTTTTTGGTAAGACTTTAAAAACCACTTTACACTAAAAAGCACTATGTCTTCTGTGGGCAAGAATTCCTTTGTGAGCAATTTGAAAATGTTAAATAAAACACCTTAAGAATATAAAAAGTCGTGATAGTAAACCCACTCATATAGTTATTTGTTAATGTGTCTGTTTAATCCTACAATGTGTTCATTTTCTACTACAGCCTTAACAAATTATCAGACTCTGGGATGTTTGAAACAACACAAAGTTATGATTTCACAGTTTTGTAAGTTTCTGTGCTTGCTATTGACTTTCCATTGGGCTTTGGCTTGTTGCCATGTTCTTGTTCTTGAAAGGCTAAAATCAAGGTTTTGGTCAGCCTGGGGAGAGAATCTGCTCATTCTGGTTGTTGCAGAATTCAGTTCCACAGAACTCTAGGACTGAGGGTCCTGTGTCCTTTCTGACTTGAGGCTGAGGATTGTTCTCAGTTTCTAGAGGCTTCTTGCATTCCCTGACTTCTGGTCCCCATACCTTCAAAGCCAGAGGCAGCAGATCTACTTGCTCTCCTGTTTTGAATCTCTCCTATCTGCTCTTCTACCATTCTCTCTGAATTCAGCGGGAGAACGTTCTTTATTCCAAAGGACTGTGATGATTTGATTGCGCCCACTGGGATAATCTAGTGGATAATCTCAGGTCTGTAACCTTAATAACATTTGCCATATAAAATAACCTATTCACGGGTCCCAGGAAGTAGGAAATATTTGGGAGAGAAAGGATTCTGTATAGCACATACATGGGTGGGTTTTTTTTAAAAGGTTTTATTTATTTATTTATTTATTTATTTATTTATTTATTTATTATTTTAGAGAGAGAGAGAAAGTGAGAGAGAGAGAGAACTCACAAGCAGGGGAGGAGCAGAGGGAGAGGGAGATGATCTCCAGAAGACTGCCCTGAGCACAGAGCCCGACCCGGGACTCAATCCCAGGACCCTGAGATCATGACCTGATTCAAAACCAAGAGCTGGTTGCTCAGCTGACTGAGCCACCCAGGCACCCCAGCACACACATGTTTAAGGAGAATTCCTACTAGTCTAACTTTACCAAAAGCAGTCTACACTCCATTTGACCCACCAAGGAACTTTATTTCAGACGACTGCTAAATAGCTCATATGAAAAACAGAAGTAACTGCCCGCTAGTACAGTTTTTATTTATATATGAAATATGAGGACACATCACTAGTTTTGTCTTTGTTATAGCAAATCAGACTGTTAGTACATTCTATGCACTTCATTATCTATCAGTCCTTATATGTTGTTTCACCAGCACATTTTTGGTCTTTCTCTTTATATTATACATAAATTGTTGCTGAAGTGATAATACATTTAATAATCAAGTATGTTGTCTGACACAGAGTAGCTGCTCAATAAATATTGTTTCTCTTCCTTTGCTTCTTTTCATTAGCTTATTTGATGTTCTTCCTAAACGTCTTTATGAATAGGCACTAAAAAGTTACAGAAGCCTTTTTCCCTCGGGAAAATTCCACTTCACATGAAGTCTTCTTTTCCCTGAATTACTACATCGTTTCATGGTCCAAAGTATTACAATTTAGTCATACAAAATTCTGCCTTATGTTATTGATACATTTCTGTGCATTTTGCTGTTGCTATGACAACAATGACAGAAAGGGGGTCCTCAAGGTAAAATGCAAAGCTGCACCTCTACTAGTATAGAGTATGTCGTAGCTGTTCAATATAACCGTGGACTGAAGTCAATTATTTATTTATTTATTTATTTTTAAAGATTTTATTTATTTATTTGACAGAGAGAGACAGAGTGAGAGAGGGAACACAAGCAGGGGTAGGGGAGAGGGAGAAGCAGGCTTCCCGCGGAGCAGGGAGCCCAATGTGGGGCTCGATCCCAGGACCCTGGGATCACGACCTGAGCCGAAGGCAGACACTTAATGACTGAGCCACCCAGGCGCCCCGACTGAAGTCAATTATTATCTCCTACGGGCAGGTATCGAGGGGTAGGGAGGCAGGTAAGAGGATAAGGGAGTGTTCTTACATTAGGTGGGGAATGTGTGTTTATCTGCTTCACACTGAAGCCTAAGAAGACAAGGAAAATGATACCATTAGGTCTTATTTTTTCAAAGCGTAGCTATTTCAATAAGAAAACTTTGATCACAGAAGGTAATACAGGTTTTTTATCTGAAATTCCAAAGCTCTAAAAGCTCTGAAAATCAAAATGATTTCCCAAATGTACACGGTGGTGGTAATAATAATCATCATAATAATAACAAATAACTTAGTCAAAAAGGAAATGATATATATTCTACCTAGTTATGCCATTTGGTGTGAATGTTTGCATATTTTTTAGCAGGCACTTTAGTGTGATTGTTATTGGTACTGCCTCAAAACCCTGTTAGGGGATATAGTACATGCAGTGCAGTACATTTCTAAAATCTGAGAAAAAGAAAAACAAGAAGGGAGGGAGGGAAGGAAGGAAGGAAGGAAGGAGGGGAGGAAGGAAGGAAGGAAGGAGGGAAGGAAGGAAAGAAGGAAAGAAGGAAGGAAGGGAGGGAGGGAAGGAAGGAAGGAAGGAGGGAAGGAAGGAAGGAAGGAAGGTAGGAAGGTAGGGAGGGAGGGAGGGAGGGAAGGAAGGAAGGAAGGAAGAGGCTGAATTCTGAACCATATTTAACCCAAAAGTTTTGGACAAGTTAGAAATGATCAAAGTTCACCTCTCTAAATAAAGCAATAAAAGGACCCAAGAACAAATCAATGTTTCAGTACTTACTTCTAGGAGATTTATAAAAGTGAAAAAGCGTTTTAAGATATGCAAAACTTAGAATTTTTAAATTTTATGTACTTATTCACTCTCTAGGTAATTTTTGTGGAAATATCCATTATTGAAGGTGGTGGGAGGATTTTTAAAATAAGAACAGATTTATGTAGCTCAGATTTCCCAAATAGTTGTTGAACCTCTTGTATTTCTTTGATAAGTTATGCTCCCTGATCACACTAATGGAGCTTTGCTTTATTGTTACCATGTATCCATATTTTAAGAATAAACACAAGAATTAAATAAAAATATGTAAAAATGTACTCATTAAAAATTTTACATCATTCCATGAATTATCAACTACATGATTGTATTTATATAATTACTCCCTTTAAGTGCCATTGTGCTAGTGGGCTAGTCTAGAAGAATACATTCTGTGGCAGAATATCCTATATAATTATAAGACTAATGATGATGAATTTGATGAGCAAACATGATAATTGAATAGTATAACTAGAAAACATCTGGCTACAAAAGCTTATGCAAAACATAATTCTACTGTGAAAAAAATAATTGGCTTCTGTTTTTATCATTTCAACACTATTAATTTTTTACCTATGTTTTGAAATTCCGAGAGTGGTTTCTTATCAGCTGTGTGGCGGTGGTCCATTCAACATTGAAGTATGTGAGTACTATAATGAAGGTAGTTTTGCCTTTATAATATAATCCATCTTTGTAAAATGAATTCTTCCCTGGAAGAAACAACAGTATATTCCTACTGTAGAAGTAGTCACTGGAGACAGAGTGGAATACAATTATTTTATCCAAAACTTACATCAAGATGTGTTTACCCTTTGTGTCAGGATTCCCGGGATAGGAGAAAGAGACCAGAGTTAGCCAATGGGAAGCGTGAGGGTCAGTCTAGGAAGTATTTTCTGAAAAGTTAATGTAATCTCTACTTTAATGTCATCACAAGACAGGAGAGAATGAAAAAGCACTGAAATACAATATCTTATTAACATTTATGGAATCATGAAACAAAATCATGTTCATTTTGTCAAAACAAATTTATTATATTAAAATTGGGGAATTTCATTTTGGAGTTTGTAGGGATTTCATTTGAATAATAGACAAGAATGAAAACTTTTCAGCCTTAATGTATCTTTTCATCAAATTAATAATCAATAAATGAAATAAAAATTTATTGTTTGGGGCCAAATTACAAGTATCTCAAAATAAGAAACAGTTTGGCAGTTTTTCGAAAAGCTAAATTTGCACTTAGCAGCAATCCCATTCCTAGGTATTGATTGATCCAAGAGAAATGAAAACACATGTACATGAAAGTCCATAGTGACTTTTCCAGAAAAGTCAAAACTGGGAACAACCTATAAATACATAACATAAGCAGGTTACTTGAAAAATATATTGTGGCACATTTTGGTATATCCACATAATAGGACATTCCTCAGCAATTAAAAGGAACAAACTACTGATACCCCATAACAACATGGGCGAATCTCAAAAACATGCTGAATGAGAGGCCACATGCAAAAGGCTATCTACTGCATGATTCAATTTACTTGAAATCTTAAAACAAGCAACACTAATCTATAATAAAGGACGGCAGATCAGATGCCACCTGGGGCCTTACAAGTGGAAGGATGAATATTTTCTAAGGTGTACAGTGGACTTTTTTTTTTATGATGGAATTTTCTGAGACGATGAAAGTATTCTCTATATTGATTTTCAGGATGGTTATATATACTTATACAACTTCAAAATTTTATACTTAAAGTGGGTACATTTTATTTTATGCAGATCAAACCTCAATACAGTTTAAATTAAAAATACCAATTATGGGGATGATTGTCTACCTGCTAAATAACACCGTAGCTCACAGTAAAGGAAAAGATTAAAGAGACTATAATATCTCACAATTCGATCATCACAATCCTGCAGCTGGTTATATCAGCATTTCAAACAGATAATTCTTAGGAAAAATTCTCAATTTGGTATTTTGCAGGTAATAGCAGATACAATTTATTGAACATTTATTAATATTTTTTTAAGTTCTCACAACAACCACATGAGGCTTGGTTCTGGATGAAGAATCTAATGGCTGGAGAGATTAAAACTTGAAAAGTTAGTCAATGACCGACCCAACAAACTAATTCACATCTGCTTTTTAGGTAGATGTTCAGAAGTAACCTGAAAACTCTGTAATTAAGAAAGTTTACTTTCTGCTGAAGTCAGAGCTCCTACTCATAGAGAACATCTGTTAGTTTTTTTAATCAAAGAATATTTTGCTATTTTTTGATATTCAATCTTTATTTCAACCCAGACATCTAGACAGATAATTCATGTCATTCATAACAAAAATGAAAGAAACCTTTTTTTTTTTTTTTTAAGATTTTATTTATTTATTTGACAGAGAGAGACACACTGAGAGAGGGAACACAAGCAGGGGGAGTGGGAGAGGGAGAAGCAGGCTTCCCGCGGAGCAGGGAGCCCGATGCGGGGCTCGATCCCAAGACTCTGGGATCATGACCTGAGCCGAAGGCAGACGCTTAAGGACTGAGCCACCCAGGCGCCCTGAAAGAAACCATTTTTATAGATTTTTACAAAGTGTCAGGCCCTGTTCCAAAAGTTTTACCTTCTAATTCATTTAAAACTCACAACAACACATTACGAGGCATTATTCTTACCCTCCTCCTTTACATGAGTGAACGGAAGCAAAACAAGAATGAATGATTCTTGAAGGGCCTTCATTAGGCCATGAAAATTGTATTGGAATTGAGAGTCTGGCCCCCGAATCAGGACTTTTAACCACCACACTGTAGCTTGTCCTCAGTCTGTGCAGTACCTGTCAAAGGATTTTCCCTGCACATGGGAATCGTGCAAAGTGAGACTCTGTCCTGATGTGTATGTACGTGTTTCTTTTAATAGAGTACTGTGCAAAGTGAAGACTGTCTATAAGGCTTAGGGAAAATTTAAAGATCAACAATTTCAATAGGATTCCATGCTGACAGTAATCTGTAATATTTATTATCTTGCTGTATGTTATCTAGGGAAGAATTTCATTTTAATAAATGTCTCGGTCTTCCCATTATTAACGGACGTGTATTGATGCATATTCCTTATCCATAAAAATGGGTTAGCTTTCCTTTAAATTACCTTATTCTTAATAATTTATAATTAAAACTTTCCTTATATAATTTTTAAAGTATTTGTGTTAAGAACATTTACTTGAATTATACACAGTAGGACAATATTATCTATGTATAAAAGATAGAGATTTTTGCAAAAACTCTTTGAAAAGGAAAAATAATTCTATGCCAGGACACTTTATTCTGGTCAGATATTAAAATGAGCCAGCTGGGGCAGATAGAAGTCAGATATATTTTCTTTTGATCAAGTGAAATGCTGAAGCTAGATGTTATTAAAAACATACAGACAAGTTAACATGCTTTAAGCCCTTCCCCAATATGAGGGAAAATCCCCACATCTGAGGACAATGGGGTTAGAAAGATTATTCATTCAAGGTCCAGCATTAATAGGTGACAATGCTGAGATTTGAATCCAGATCTATCCCCAAAGCTGTCTCCCTCCAGCAGGGCAACCTGTTTTCTCCAAGCCACAGACAATTTGTTCCTTAATTGTGCATTTCCAATTTGACTTTGTCACGATTGGATAAAACTATTGGATCTATTTCCCATCTATGTCGGCTGTTTAATTTAGAGGTTACATATAAAAACTAATTGAACGTATGTTAGACAGGTGCTATTTACTTCACTCTCCAAATACTGAGAAGAAGGAAAGGTTGTTTCCATCCAGCTATAAGATATGAAAATCTCCTCCTTCCTCAACAGTATTCTCAAAGGCTTCCATCTCTTCCATCATATATTAGGACCACTCAGGCAATCTGAAATGTAAATTAGGAAAACAGTAATTATAAACTGAGACACATTTTGAAATCATATTGCAGAGTAGGTGATGCCTATTTGCTATTATCGTGTCATTTGTTTGCCTACAATGTGCCAGACTCTTAGCTAGGAATCAATGACACAAGAAGGAGGAAACAGACAAGTGTCTCCACAAAGCTTCTATTCTCATGGGGGCAAATCAATTAATAAACAAGACAACAAGTACATATGATGAGAAGGAAACAGTGCTATAGAGAAGAACATATCACAGTTAAGGCAAATAAGAGTGTGGGGATTGGGAGCTTGTTCTGACATTTATTTAGAGGTTTCAGGGAAGACTCCTATAATGAAATACTATTTGAGCAGAAACATGAAGGAACTGAATGAAGAGAACATTTCAGGAAGAATGAACTGAAACTATAAAGGTCCTGAATCAGAAGACAGCATGCTATGGTCAAGAAGCAGCAAGGAGGACAGGTGTGGCTAGAGAACAGTGGGCGGGTGGGGGGGGGCGGTTGTGGGGGAGATATGTCAGGAGATGAAAGGGGAGATGTAACCAGGGCCGGACCATGTTAGGCTTGGTTGATGATGAACAGGACTTTACTTATCCTGTCATTATCTGATTTTATTTTATTTATTTATTTATTTATTTATTTGAGAGAGAGACACAGCGAGAGAGGGAACACAAGCAGGGGGAGTGGGAGAGGGAGAAGCAGGCTTCCCACTGAGCAGGGAGCCCGACGTGGGGCTCGATCCCAGGACCCTGGGATCATGACCTGAGGTGAAGGCAGACGCTTAACGACTGAGCCACCCAGGCGCCCCTATCCTGTCATTATCTGAGGATTGGAATAATCCGACTCACTCTTTCCAAGGCTTGTTGGGGCTACCACCTGAAATATAGATGGGGCAGGGAGGAGATAGACTGAGGGAGACTGTTGGGTGGTTATCAGAATAATCTGGACGAGGGAGATTTCTGGCCTGGTTCAGGGTGGCAGCACCAGTGGTACAGGAGATTGGGGGTGCATTTTGGGAGATGTTGAGTTTGTGGTGCTACTAAGCCATCCAAGAGGAAAGAGGTTGGATATTTCTAGCTTCAGAGGAGGTGGACATTTAGAAATTTAAGATATGAGAAACTGGATGAGTTTACCTACAGAGCCAGAGGAGAAAGAGATAGGAAGAAGACACAGAGGTAATAAAGAGAGAGGTGGAGACAGAGAAAGAGACAGAGGAAGAGTCAGGGAGTTAAGACAGATCCTGGAACAGAGGGAGACTGAGAGCTGATGGCAGGCGTCTGGGCAGCCCAGGAGAAAGAAGTGTGGTAAGGAGGGGGTGAATCACCATCGCAAGTGCTGCTGGGAAGTCAGATGACTGGGGACTGACTTTGCTGGATTTCTCAATATTCGTGGCACAGTGACCTCAGATAGGATTGCTGGAAAGTGTTTGGAATGAAAGCGTGACTGAAGCTGGTTCAAGACTGAATGACACAAGAGGTATTGGACAATTCTTTCAAGAAATTTTGGGGCAAATGGAAGCAGAGAAACAGGGCAATGACTCAGGAGATTGTGGGGTCAAGATGGTTGTCGTTTAGAAGCTTTTCTACAAATTTTAAATGGAAGAAATCACATGTCTGAATGCTAAAAACAAAAACAAACAAAAAACCCAAAAACCAACCCCCATCTCCCCAAAAAACCCCACCCCACATGAGTAATTTAGGAGAGAAAGTGGAGAATGGCAGGTGTCGTGTCTTTAAGGACCTGAAGTGGGAACCCGTGTGTCTTTGGACGGCTGGTGTGGGCAGTTGCTGAGACAGCTGGTCACCGTGACAAGAAAGCCAGGCAAAGCCAAGGGTGCTGTTAAAAGGGAAGTTGCTGAGTGCTTGGGGGTGCTCCTTCCCTTCCCTTCCCTTCCCTCCCCTGTTTTATTGAGATATAATTGATATATAACTTTGTATTAGTTTCAGGTGTACAATATAATGATTTGATTAATAGTATATGTTGCAAAATGATCCCCATAAATTTAGTTAATCTCTATCAGCTCAAATAGTTAACAATTTTTTTTCCCTGTGATGAAAACTTTTAAGATGTCCTCATGTTCGCAACTTTCAGATCTACAATGCAGGGTTATTAACTACGGTCGCTGTGCTGGACATTACATCCCCAGGACTTTTTGTATTTTGTGCCTGGAAGTTTGCACCTTTGACCACCTTCACTCATTTCCTCTGGACTTGACTTTTCATCATTACTGTATTCTCAGTAAAACAGAAAAGGTCATTTGAGGATGCAGATGGGGAGCTGTTAAAGATGTGGGGAGAGAAGGAAAGGAAGAACTAATGACCTAGAAGAGTGAGAATGGCCTGGAAAATGAAGCTGAGTCACTGGGCAGTAGCACCTGTGATAATTCCCAGAGCCAGACTTTTTATTTTTATTTGCCAGGGATATAGGGAGGAGAGGAAGAAAATGTTTCTGGCTAAAGAGGTTCTATCCCTTTATCATTCTCTTAATAAAGTCTTTGTTCTATTGTAAAAGTTCAAGGTAAATTAGCACATGATGCTTAAATTAGGACAGCTTTCTATAGCTGTCCCAAAAGAATCATGAGCACCATAGACTCATTTAAACATGTATTGGTGCTAAATATATATGAATGAATGAAATTCTAGTGAATTCTAATTCGTCTCTAGGTTCCGATCCAAATTCCAATTCCTTCCTGGATGATACTTCACAGAATGTGTTAAGGGTGAAAGATTCCTTCAACTTACTTTGTATGAGCTTCTAAGGACAAGTTCTTTGGGAGAGTTAGCTTTCTTTTGCTTCTTTTTAATATAAACAGAAAAACTAGTGTAAGTAAATGACACGACTATCTCCTACTAGCTGGCATATATGCCATTTTAGTATTACAAATTAATTAAATGATTGACAGACATGATGAATAGAATCATAGAATGTTGGAACCAAACAGCATCACTGAGGTCGTCAAGTATGATCCATTTAATCTATTAATGATAAAACTGAAACCCAAAGAGTTAGGAAATTTGCTAGTAATTTTAAATCCACTCCTGGACTTAAAGCTCACTTTACAAGTAGCCTGGTGCCTCTTCCATTAATCATAGCCAATTTTTTAAGTCTTTAATTCCTTTCTTCCTTTTCAATTGTATAACAAATTATTATTCAGTTTTGTAATTTCTCACATTATTCAATTATGAATTTGTTTGCATATTAATTAAGCAGCCTATACATGTCTAGTGGAGTGCTTTGCTCTATGGATGTTATGGTATGTAGTGGGTTAAATAGTGTGTCCCCAAAATTCATGTCCACTTGGAACCTCAGACTGGAACCTCAAATAAAGTCATACTTTATGTGGAAATTGGATCTTTACAGATGTATTCCAGGAAAGGATAAAGATGTGGTCATACGGAATTAAGTTCTATTCACTGAGAGTATCCTGATGAGAGACAGAAAAACAAGGACATGCAGCACAGAGAAGGCAATGTGGAGACAGAGATTGGAGGGATAGGCCTACAAGCCAAGGAATGGTGATAGCCAGCAACCACCAGGAACTAGGAGAGAGACAGAGAACTGTTTCTTCCTCAGAGACTCTGGAATAACTAGCTGACACCTTGATTTTAGATTTGCGGACCCCTGAACTGTGAGACAATAAACTTCTGGTTTAGGTCATCCAGTTTGTGGTGATGTGTTATAGTATAATTAGAAAACAAATACATTATAGAAGGAAGTATCAAAACCTATGATTTGAAAAGCAGTAAAATAAAGGAAACAGAAAAACAAAGAAAACCCAATTCATTCTTTTATGGCCATCACTGGGCATTATCTTGAAGCCTCTCCGCTCTGTTGAAAAACATGTCCCTTCTTCCTTGGCCTTGAACTGGAAACATGAAATTGGATTTTGTAATGTATAACAGCACCACAGTCTACGTTACAAAGACCATGAGAAACAGTGTCGGAGTCACTCAGTGGCAAGCCCTCCAGAATTTATCATTTTTTTTCATGTCATTTACAAAAAATATTCATTTTATCATGTTTACTGTATATTGCCTGGAAAAGGTGGCGACATAATATGGATATCAGAGCATTTATTTAATAAGTACCTTCTCTGCACCCATCTCTGTGCTAAGGGGTTTTACTTAGCTCATTGAATTACAAATCATCAGTATTAGTACCTGTATTCATTTCCTATTGCTGCATAACACGTTATCACAAGCTTAGCGGCTGAAAACAATACACATTTATTACCTCACAGTTTCCATGGGTCAGGGACATGGACAGGGCTTAGCTGGGTCCTCGGCTCAGGGTCTCAAAACTGCAAGTAGGGTGTTGTCTGCGCTGTTCCTATCTGAGGCTCCAGTTGCTCTTTCTAGTTCATTCAGGCTATTGGCAGAATTCAGTTCTTCAAGGGTGTAGAATGGACATCTTTGTGTTGTGTTTTAGTTTTGTTTTCTTTGCTGCTGTCAGTCGAGATCACTCTGAGCGACTAAAGGTCCCAGCCACTTGGCCCCTCCGTATGTAGTTCACAACACGGCTGTCTGTTTTCCTCTGGGTCAGCAGGAGAACGTCTGTGTCTCTCTTACTTGTATTCTCAGACTGTATCTGCCTCTGACCCAGATTTAAAGGCTTTGTGAGATTAGGTCAGGCCCACTTAAAAGTCAGCTAATTAGGGACTTTAATTACATCTTTCACACAGAGCATAACCCAATCATGGGGATGAAATCCCATCACATCTCTGAGTCCTGCCCACACTCTAGGGGAGAGGGTTATGCAGGGAGAAAACCCCAGGGGGCAGGAATCTTGGGGACCACGTCAGCATCCTGTCCCCATAGCACTAGTAACAATGAGCCTTTACTGATTCCTAGCATGTGCTTTCGTATGTCACCCTCTGAACTTTGGGATGGGAGTATTGGCAGGGGGTTCAAAGATGGTTGGTCGCATTCACTGCCTACTCTCTAGCATTTCCTTCTTCCTTTTGCCTTCTTCCTTATATGTTTTTAGAATAACCAACTTATAAATGGCCCCGGTGGCCTGACACCTTTTGTTCTCACTTATTTGTAATAGAAGGGGCTCATCCTTCCCTAGATTTCACATGAGGGTAGCAATATTTAGAGTAAAAAGTGAGTTATACATTTTATGAATGAAGTTAAATGGTCAGAGTGGAGTAATATGTTTCTGAGTTCTGGCAATATATGTGCTTTTATCATTTTTTTTAAAGGGGATTTCCCTAGCAGCTCCTAATATGACCTCTCGAAGCTTCCTACTGAAATGGCTGCAGAACATTAAAAAATAAATAAAAAGATGAAAATTCACAGCAGTAATGTGAACCAGACCTAGGAATGAAACCAAGGGAGAGAGGCCACGCTCTGCCGGACTGATGGACCTGACATGAATAGCAGATTGAGTCATTCATGAATACCCCACTTTTCTCTGAAACCCCAGAGTACGTCCACCTACACCTATGTGCATTCACAAAGGCGACCCATCCCTTCCCTACTGTCTGTTTGACCCTGGTTTCAACAATGCAATCTTTTATAAAGAGGAAAACTGTACGACTACTGATTCTGGTGTCACCCCGAGTGCTGTTTTTCTCACCCTATTCCCAAAGCCAGTTTGTCAAAGCATAGGAAAAAAAAGCAAAAGTGAGGGAAGGAGGGTGGGAGGCAAGGGAGAAAAAGAAAAAAAAAAAAAAGAAAAAGTGCATGTGTGTGTGTGCGCGCGTGCAGGGAGGGCTGGTGGAGGCAAGTCTCATCCTGGGAATATAACCCTCAGAAATAAAGCATCGTCAACTGTTTGGGGTGCTGGAGTCCAAATGTGCTGGGTCCAAAAAACACAGCAAAAGAATACAGATTCATAAAAACGATGAAAAAATGATGTTTAAGCCCAGCCGAGCCATGTGTGTTTAGAATCTCTGACTATCAAACTGCCACCGTGAAGAGTATCAGATCAGAACTCAAGTGCCACGAGAATGGGGTCAAGGACAATTTACACGCTCTGCTGTTGGTAAATAGCGGAAAGGAAATGATTTTCCATCACCTAAACAGTCATTAAGCGTCTGCCTTCGACTCCGGCCCTGGTCCCAGGGTCCTGGGATCGAGCCCCGCATGGGGCTCCCTGCTCGGCGGGAAGCCTGCTTCTCCCTCTCCCACTCCCCCTGCTTGTGTTCCCTCTCTCGCTGTCTCTCTCTGTCAAATAAATAAATATATTTTTTTAATTAAAAAAATAAGAAAGAGCAAATCCCACTGACAAACATGAAAAGATGCTCATTCATGGGGAGTCAGAAAATGGCATCTAACAGAATGGCAAAAAGTACAGAAAGAATAATACCATTGCTGGTACACATGTGGGGTGAAGACGCATTGTTGGCAAAAATGAGAAAGGTTTAATCCTTTCTGAAAAGATATCATTAAAGAAAAAGCATCATATGCAGATATGTACACAGAATGTCATAATTGTAAAACAGAAAAAACTAATATTCATAGATGAGAATGAGCTCATACATATTATATCTATCTGTGATTAGATGTGCATGAGAAAAATATGCAATGATAAATATTAAGCTTTTTATAATGTTTACATTGGAAAGAGGAGAAAAATGAATGGGAGAAGTGATTTTGGTAAACAATCGAAGAAACAAACAATCTTTGTCTAGAAAAGGAAAAGTGTATGTAATATTTTGAACTTTATTTTTTATTTGGTTATGACAACACAATGCTGTGAATGTCCCTTATCAGGCTTTTTAAAAAATATCACTGTGTATCTAGAACTAAGCATTTTCATGTAACGATACTGAAAAATCAATAGAGAGCAAGGAAGTATTCCAAAACCTTCAGAGTTGTTCCTTCCGAGAGTGAAATTCATTTTCATTTGATGTTTGCACATTACACACTATATTCCTACAGTCTTAACATTTTTTATAATGAGATTTTTCTAAGAAAGAATAGACATACCTGTTCACTCAGTTTTAGATATAATATGATTAACATTGGGTAAATGTTTTTTCTAATAATCCCAGGTTTTGTTTAAGGAAGTCAAGTGAACTTTCTTTAAAAATGACACCAAGGAATGAGTGGTTAATATACTGCCCTGGCAATTTAGCGGAGAAAGCTAAATGAGGATGTTGTGATCACACTCAAATGAAAATGTTTTGACTGTAAAAATGTTAAATCCAGACTTATGTTCTTAACGGATGATCAGATTTCTCCAGTTGACAGTGAATCATATCAGTAACTAAAAGGGATCCAAACTTTGTGGATTATTTGAACATGCTGTCACTTGGAACCCTAGAGATTGATACCACTTTTGTGGAAAGAAGAACAAAACTGGAAAATTGATTACTTAAGATCTGCATGCATGCCAGGAGAAACAAAGGGGATTAACCACTGGTCCCAAGTAGGAGTATACCACACCTTAGTGATAAATCCTTTGTGTTTTCCAGATTCTCTTTTATGCAATCCCATGATTTCCCCTTCCATTCATTTTCAGAAATTGCTTTAGGATCCAAAGAGGAAACCAGACCCTTTTGAAGAAATCAACTACAATAGGCTGACAATTTATGCTTAAAAAGCAATACATGTGTAGATTTTGAGAACAGGGTAAAAGTAAAGAAAGTACAAATAAACAGCTTAATGGACAATTCAATTACATTTCAAAAGAACAATCTGGGCATTATTTGAATAGGATGGAAGGCAGTTTGGTATTGAGGAAAGAAAACACAAAGGATATTTAATGTTAATTGAAATTTTGAGCAAATACGTGGTGGCATAAATCTTTGGCTTGTAGATGAGATCATTTTGTTATTACTACCATGCAGGTATTGAGGGCATGGATTAGGAAAGAGGCACTTTTATAAAAAATAACTAACATACAACCAGTCAAATGACTGCTTTGTTCGGTGTCTAGGCATCCGGCTCCTGAAACGTGTCTGTCTCGTTGGCCTTGAAGGAGTCACCTGGACCCAGGACATCCAGTTCACTGTTGTTTTCATTACCCCGAATCACCACTGGGCTTTTTCTGATAGCAGCCTTCTTTTTGGCCTATACTTTGGGGATGATACAGAATAAGCCTTTTGCTGTGTCTAAAATAAATTCTAAGCAAAGCTGAAATTCTCCAGTAAATGTGTCTGCTAAGCATTATGGTTATTTTTATTGAATTAATAAAAGGGTCTTTCCTTTATAAAAAATAGTAGACACAACAACTACAGAAAAATATCAGCAATATTACAAAAGAAAAACTTGAACTCTAGAGCTCTATCTACATGCACACACACACACACAGAGAGAGAGAAATGAACGGAAGGGAGAATTAAGAGATTTCTTTTTTTATTACGTTATGTTAATCACCATACATTACATCATTAGTTTTTGATGTAGTGTTCCATGATTCATTGTTTGTGCATAACACCCAGTGCTCCATGCAGAACGTGCCCTCTTTAATACCCATCACCAGGCTAACCCATCCTCCCACCCCCCTCCCCTCTAGAACCCTCAGTTTGTTTCTCAGAGTCCACAGTCTCTCATGGTTCGTCTCCCCCTCCGATTTCCCCCCTTCATTTTTCCCTTCCTGCTATCTTCTTCTTTTTTTTTTTTTTTAACATATAATGTATTATTTGTTTCAGAGATTTCTCATGGGGTTAGAATAGTACAGGGAACTGATGTAGAGGATTTAGAATAAATCTTGGGGTTGCAATCAGGAAAGATAGGAAGGCCCTTCAGAACTTGGGGCTCTGGATAACACTGGGACGCCCTGTCACGACCTAAGCTATGCTTTGGGTTTCCCAGTTTTATTTTGTTTGGCTTTTAAATAATTGACGTTTAGTGAATTCTAATAGTTGTTTCTTTAGCTGGCTATCTAGGATGTTAGTGTGAACCCGCGGCTTTCTCCTCATTATCTAGAATGACGGCACTGCCCCCCGCCCCTCCTTACTGAATCTCTTCAAGGGAACTCCATTTCTGAAATTTATCTTTTGCCAACTACAGCCAAATATTTCATTACAGAATTGATTTTATTTTCTCCTCCATGGACACATCCCATAGATACTACCCACCCAGCATGACACCTGTTAAATAGTTCTATAAATCATTCTCCCCCTCAGTTGCCTTGCCACCATTCAAGAGAAACCTGGGGTAATTGATCTTGATTCAGTCTTTCCAGAAGATCTATTTCACCATCCAAAAGGGACTTTTCAACTGTCCCACTAAATTCTCCCAACAGTTTTCAAGTGATGTATGGTAACATGCTTTTCCAAGGGTAAAAAGATTTTTGACAGTTTTAACTTCAGAAGAAAGAAATCTGTGACAAAGTAGCTGTAGCCTCTTCTGTGCTTTTCTTCAGTCCATCTCTGGAACTCTTCAGCATCACTGATTTATCTGGGTTCCTTCAAGAGGCTCTTGCATCACTTTGCCTGTTGTAGACCAATCGTTAATGAGCACATTTTTAGGCCACTCACTGATTTCCCTTAAGCCAAGGTCTGGCTTTCTGAATCTTGTCATGGGCAAGCCCTTCATTTCATGGTTGTCTTAAAAATAATGTTAGGGACGTCATCAGTTTTTGTGTTTGTTTATTTATTTTTTTAATTTGGAAGCAAAATTGGTACTATTGACTTAGCACCCGAGCCTTGGATTTCTCAATAAGCAATTTCTTACAGACTTGACAGCCAGATTTAAGACCTAGAGCATAATCCAAATGCTGGGAGGAGTGGAAGAGAGTTGCTAAATTCTATCTTCATATCATCGGCTTTAACACTTTGTTGGAAGACCACCAATGCCCTTGAGATCTTAGAACCTCAGAAAAGGCAAATCCTTATTATTCAACAAAAAGCAGGATGACCAGGGCATTTATTCATCCAGTTTTCTAATGTGTTCATTTTTCTCTTGTTATTGTAACATGAAACTAAAATTATTAAGCATTCTTTAAAAAAAGAAAACCCACCCCTATCAGCACGCTACATGAGAAGCAAATCAAAGTCAGGTCCTGGGGTTAGAAAATAGTGTTAAAAGGCTTGTTAAGAATCTCTAATTGCATCATTGACATCATACTGCTTTTTGTAAACAATCAGAGAAAATTAAAAATAATGAATCAGAAACTTGAGCATTACATTTTCCTAATAAGAAATATTTTTTTTAAAAAATAAAGAAAAAGCCTCTCTGAGGGATAAATCCCAAACAGAGTATAATTAGTTTCATCTGTGAGCTGAACATAAAGTATATTTGGGTTTTGAATGCAATAATCTGAATTTTTATAACCTTAAGATTATAATACTATTAGCATGTATCACTTTTGGGGATCAAAACTTCTGGATCTTCACAGTAGAAAACATACTAAGAATCTTTGTGGAGATTCTTTGAAATGAAGAATCATTTTGGGTTAGATGATTTCTATGGTCCTAGTTCAGCAAGTATTTGAGTTATTCTCAGCTTTAGTAGGATTTTCTTTAATGACTATATAATTGTATACAATTGGAGCCACTTTTATTTCCTTAAATTTTTTGGTATATTTCACAAGAATAAAAGATACTTTGCTTCGAGTATAGCATGAGTTTTGCTTAAATGTTTAAATTTTGTATTATCCAATAATGTAGGAGTTTTAAAACATATCTGGCAAATGCTGTGAAATTATGATTTGATCTCCAGAGAATAGTTTTCTATGTGCTAAGGAAATGACAAGGCTGAGTCAATTTTAGGCGAAGTGTATGCATAGGTAATACTCTTACTACACTAGGAAATATTCTGTCCCTGTGTAAAGCTGTTAGGAAAATCTTCGTGGTGCAGATCCCCAGCTCCTTTGAAGGAAAGTGTTTTTAGAACAAACTAGAGGCCACGAGCCGAATCCGGGGCTGCCTGTTTTTTTATAGATGAACATTTATAATAGATTTGATGATAAGAAACACTGACTTTAAGCTTCAATTGCCTAGGGATGCCTGTGTGGCTCAGTCGGTTAAGTGTCTGTCTTGGGCTCCCATCATGATCCCAGGACCTTGGGAATCCTGTGTAGGGCTCCCTGCTCAGCGGGGAGCCTGCTTCTCCCTCTGCCCGAAGCTCCCCCTTCTTGTGCTTGCCCTCTCTCTCTGACAAATAAATAAATAAAATCTTTAAAAAAAATAAACAAACTTCAGTTACCTAAAACTAATATAACACTGTATGTTAACTATACCGGAATTAAAATAAAAAAATTAACAGAATTTTAAAAAAGGAATTTTATCCCCCCTTCTGCAAATGAATTCCATTCTTTTTACCAGTAGACCTGTATTATAAAATTAGTGTTCTAAATTATTATATTTTTAATTCATCAGCACAAATCTGTCACAGTTATTTTATCTCTTGATATATAAGTACCTACATAGTAGCCTCAATTTTCTCTGTTGGTCACAAGATTAAAATATTTGCTATTTGGTCCTTTACAGAAACAGTATGCCTGCTTCTGTCTTAGAACAATATGAAAATCTATAGAGATGGAAAAGGAAGGTTTTTGCAAAGTGGTGAAGAACAGAAACTTTATATTCAAATAGGTCTTGATTGGATCTAGGACCTGACATTTATTAAATCTATGAGCCTGGACAAGTTACTTGCACTCACTAAACTTCAACTAATTCATCTGTAAACATGAGGCATTGTGATGTTATAATGAAGTTATTAATAATAAGATACCTACTTCATAGGGTCGTTACAAAGATTAAATTGCCAGGCTCATAGACAGATCTAAACAATTATTTACTATAGCAAAACAAATGTTCAGATGCTCAACCTGGTTTTAAATGGAAATTCAACCCTTGGAAACGCCCACGCACCTTGTAAACACACAAGCAAAAACATAATCATAGAAGGCACACCCACTCCCAAATGCTTCAAGGAAGAGTTTGAAGAGTAAGCCTTCTCTGTTCAGAGCTTTTTTTGTTTTTTACTTGTTTTTGTCTTGTTTTTCCCTTGGTAAAACGAGGGCTTAGGTTGAACAGTCCATTATGATCAATTACATTCTGTGATAAATTGGAAGTTTGGGTAACTGGGAACCTATCAAGCAAGAGGCTTTGTTGGAAGGGACCCCCCAGAGTTTTTGGACCTGGTTCAGGGCACTTGTTCTAGAATCTTGCTCTGTTACCTCCACACACGCAGGAAGTGCCAGAGGAGTTTTCCCAGTAGAAGAGGTCCTAAGTTCCTGCTGCCCAGGTGGAGGGCATGATAGCCCACGAATCCACTAGCTTTCATATGACATGAGTGAGAATTTCCCTCACCTGCATCCTGGACTTACCTGCTGTTGACCTTCTAGCCTACATGTTACCCTGCACCAGAGCTGCCTAGCTGACTGCCCAGGAAGAGGGTCATGGACTTTGTAGCAAGAACTAACACTGACACCATTCACAGCTACCTCGTTAGGATTCTTTTCCAACTGTCAAAGGAAACTTTATGCCCAAGGAGGGCTGCCATCAGCTTGAGGATTGGAAGGAGGATATCCAATGCTGATGCTCGGTGTCAGAAGTACCCAACTGAGCATTTGTAGTTCCTGGATATGGGTATCTTTCCTCTGTCTTCAAAAAGGCAAAAGGGAGGATAAATAAGTAGCCTTCTCTCACTGCGGTACCATTTTGTGCATTCTGCAGCCCTGAGGAAGGATTTCACAAAGCAAGGCCTGCTTGGTCACAGAATGATTCTGTAGCATAAATGACTAATGGACTGGAGTATGCTAAATTATAAATGCTTTAACATTATGATTCATCACCTAAGAACTTGTAATAACACATACTGGAGAAAGGTTTCCATTTACAATTAAGCAATTTTTTTGGTCTGTGGGAAATAAAATGAACCAAACAGCACAAATTACCTGAAATATTTCATATCGGCCTTCCCTAACATCACAAGATACTGTATCTTCTTAAATGTAAAGAAGATTGAAGATGTGGTGGATATGCTTTATGGTGTCTGTATTTTTCATAGATGAATAACTTGCTTTTTATGAATATTCCAAGGGCAAATGAGAAATCTATTTGCATACCTCATTAATGATCCCTTTTAAGCAAGAGCACGTTCCTAATTTTATATATCCATAAACATGTCTTTTCATCATCTGAATGAAAAATAATATATTTTCTGCCAGAATTTATACTTGGGTATTGGTGTTTGAAAAACATGAATTATACTAAAGATTTTGATATTTGAGAAGAATAAATTACAATATTGATATTACCTACAGTGTATTCATAGCACACTGGACTCTAATTTTCTTGTCACAGTCCTTATACTTCGAACTATTTGAATATCATTCTCTTTAGCTTCTTTTGTGAATATGGGAGAAATGTGATGTTAATGCTAAATTTTCAGATATTTGATAAAAATCTTATTTTTCATAAACAGAATTTATATCACGGATAAGGGTTTCTCTTATAAGTGTTTTTGTCTGATGTATACTTTTCTTTTTTATGATATAACATGTCACAATTGAGCAAAACCAGGAAATACTAATGTCTCAGCTATTCTCTTGAAGTGACACACTCCTACTTAGAAAGATAGAAGAGTAATTGCAAGTGTTAGTGAACCTAGATGAAATGTAATTTTTTTAAAAAAGATTTTATTTATTTGACATAGAGAGACACAGTGAGAGAGGGAACACAAGCAGGGGGAGTGGGAGAGGGAGGGGCAGGCTTCCCGCCGAGCGGGGAGCCCAATGCGGGGCTTGATCTCAGGACCCTGGGATCATGACCCGAGCCAAAGGCAGACGCCTAACGACTGAGCCACCCAGGCACCCCGAAATGTAATTCTTTATGTTCAAAATAAGACTGATAAAAATTGTACGAAGGGAGTGGATCTGACTTCACTTTTCTCCACATATTTATTTAAGGGATATTTATTGAATGGCCACTATGTGTCAGGAATTCTAGAGGCACCAAAAATTCTTAAGTGAATAAGGCAGCTCAGCCTTCATGAATTCAAATTTGATAAATTCAAAAACTAAAATGGTAATGTGTTATCGTAGAGGTATGCATATGGAGTAGAGAAGCACATAGAGGATCGTTGATTTTATGATCAAAGAAGGCTTCTCAGAAGAGGTGTCATATGAACTGAGCTTTCTAAAACAAGTAGGTGTTCCCCAGAAGAGGAGCATGTGTGGAGATCCAGAGAGCAGGACTATTTTCAGGACTTCATATTTTGAATAGCAAACAATGAATCCGAAGGTATAGGCTGGAAACTAGAGAGTTTGCATTTATCTTGAAATGCAGGAAGGGCGCCTGGATGGTTCAGTCAGTTAAGCATCTGCCTTTGGCTCAGGGGCTCAGGTCATGACCCCAGGGTCCTGGGATCAAACCCCACATTGGGCTCTCTGTTCAGCAGGGAGCCTGTTTCTCCTTTTCCCTCTCCCTCTGCTGCTCCTCCTGCTTGTGTTCTCTCTCTGTCAAATAAATAAATAAAATCTTAAAAAAATGCAGGAGAATTTTGAAGTCTAACAATGGGATAACTATATTGAGATTTGTTTTAATTTTACATCCTTGACATTATTTTATTCATTCTGGATATGTTCAGTATGAATGAGCTCCTGTTTTGTAAAATAAAGACAATTGGACATGCAGAGTTAAGTGACTTAGCTCATAGATCACAATTTTAGGTGGTTAAACAGCACTGGAAGCCAGAATTTTTCATTTTTTAGGTAACTGTTCAGTACAATTGAACATGAGACCTTTGCCTGGACCACCTTTCACTTTCCAAGATAATAGTGAATTGTTCAATGAGGTACTTCAATAAACCAGCATGGTTACAAAATGTACAGGTCCAAATGAATTTAGATAGTAATGTGTTAAACATGTAGTAAACCAAAAAAACACACTATGTGTCAGCTGCCCAGAAAGAGCCTGTCGACTCCTTACGGGTGATCATCAATCAGATAGGTCGGCTCCAAGGCAAATCACCGTGACAATGCTCTGTAGTACTAGTGATCCGTTTGACTGTGCTATTAGGAATTTTCCTTATGAATCTGTAACTTTTAGATGCTGCTCAGGAGCAATACCTTTTTAACCTCTATCAGAGAAATATGATGTCTTTGAAGGAATGGATACTGTATGGATACTGTATCAATTCAATTAATCCAAATACACAAAAATGCTTAGGTCCATAGTTAGTTAGCGATCTGTGAAGTGGAATATTAAGCTGATTCTAAAACACTCTGCTCAAGACTTAGTCCTAGACAGAATGTATTCTATTACTTCGAAGAGCAGTCAGGAAAAAAGTCCTAATTCTAGACCACAGAGAGGTATTTTAGGGGGAATCAATACAAACAATATATATTACAGTGTTAATTTCAACTGGAGAGATTTAGTGACATTGAAAGGAAGGGGATAAAACTCTTCTTTAATCATCCTTTCAAAAGCACTCCCTTTCCTTCCCTGCCCTTCCTTTTATTTCTTACCCTTTCTTTTTGTGCTAGATTTCTTTTGCAAACTGACATGAAGTATTATTACTCGTAGTGCTGAAGTCCCCACCCTCCCCTTGCTTTTCCATCTCTCTCACCCCAGCCCCCTGAAGCTGATGCGTATTTTTGTCATGTACTCCTCATGTGTACAACATACCCAAATAAGTTTATTATTGCTATGTATGTTTTTTGTCTCTATATTTTTATTAAACTATAATTAACATAGAGTGTAATATTAGTTTCACATGTACAATACAACGATTCAATAATTCTATAAATTACTTGGTGGTCATCATGATAAGTGTATTCTTAATCCCCTTTATTATCCCAATAAATATATTACTATGTATATTTTATGTCCATAAATGGTATGATACTATTTTATTCTTCCGCATTTTCTCTTTAACTCAACATTTTAAAAAATGGTTGTGGACTACTATGTTTTATTTGTATATATATAAATATTAGGGGAAACTGAGCTTAATCATACTTTTCCTTACAAATGGACTGTGTGTAGCCTACACATTTTTGTTATTAGCCATAGTGATGTGGTAGCCATGGTGTTTGTCTCTTGTGCACATATATGACAGTTTCTCCAGAGGGACATCATGGCTAGAGCTAATCCATGAGACACATTTGTGGAAATCAATAGGCGTCTATTCTGGAGGCAAGAAACCCCACATCAGGGTGCATGACTTGGTGTACAAAGCAGAAGATGAGTTTGGCCCTCCATGTTACACTTCGGCTAAGCCCTTTTATCTAGGACACAACTCGGTGGTTCTGGTAGATCCTAAAAATAAAATCACCTGGTGATAGGGAATGAAATCTACAACTTGGTGTTATAAATTTGTCTTCAGCATGTTTGTATCAGTTACACTTTCTTCAGTAGGATTTAATAACTTATGATTTCCCACATCCTTTCGAAACCTCTGTATTTTTTTTTTTTTTTGGTCCATTTGATGGAGGTGAAGTTGTATATTATTGTTGCCATAACATATCATTCCTAAGACTCTTGTGAAGATAAGTCTGTTCATGGATATGCCCAGATTTTGTCTTATCTTTCTCTTTCTAATGGGACTTTTTTCCTTCCCATACAGAAGTTTTAAATTCTAACATACACATGTTTATCAGAACTTTTTTGTGATTTATCCTTATTATGTAGACTACCCGCCATAATCACTTGCTGCCTAGAGAATGTCAATTCTGGGAATCTGCCAAGGGGCAGCATCTGCCTAGGAGCTGCCATCCCATGTTAAACACCAATTTCCATGCCAGTCTCTCATTCAAATTGTGTGAGTTCACGCAGGCTTCACAATCATGATAACACATACGGTAACCATTTTTGGTTCAATACAATCACTTCAATAGTGATGAAATATCTAGCTAGCTACCTGTGGAAAAATGAAACATGCCAGGGCAAACCAAAGATATATAACAGATGAATCGAAGTTTAAATGTAAAATTTCAATTCTGATGGCCATAGAGGAAATATAGGTGAATAATGTCATAATATTTGGGGCTCTGAAATTTTTAATCAAATTTTAGAGGTAACTTGCAGATCATAAATAAATCATGTTTAGATTTGAATTCATAAATGAAACCTTTCGTATGACATAGCACCATAACAATGAAAATAAACAAAACTAAAGAATAAGATGATAAATTTTCTGAGACAGATACATTATAAAAAACATTAATATTTTCATTATATAAAAATATTTACAAACTGAAAATACTTCTATGTCAGTAGAAATATTAATAATGCATATGAACAAGCTGTTACTAAAGAAGAAATACAAGCTATTGATATTCATTTAACTTGTCTTCGGGAAATTGCATATAAAAACTGAGGTGTTAATGTTTTGCTTACCAGTTTAGGAAAACAAGGATTAACAAGATTATATAAGGTATGACAATTAATAAGGTGGTTTTATAAAACTCTTAATACAATTTATATCATATAGCAAACATTCACTTAACGATAGTTAATATTTGTTGATAATGCTGGATGAGGATACGAATAAAATAGTACTGTTGGGGATGTAAATTAGTATAATTTATGTTTTAAAATTTAAAAAGAGACTCTGGCTGCAATGTAGAATAGGTTGTTAGAGTTATACGCAAGGTTGAGTGTATCGAGAACTTTCATCAAACCAATGTTTATGCTAGCCTCAAATTGGAAAGAACTCAAATTGTGTTATGATTAGAGAATGTGATTAAATTGCTATATATCAAGGCAATGAGGTACCATAAGCTGTTATAAATGATATTGTACATCAAAAATCTCCCTGATACATTTTTGAGTTGGAAACACTGCTTACCAAAGAGGATGAGCTGCTTATACTATTTATAAAATAATTTATTATATGCAAATACTATTTAAATATATTAAAATTAATATGTATGTTGGGTCATATGAATTTATGTAATATGATTCATATTAAATGCATAATATAGGGGCACCTGGGTGGCTCAGTCAGTTAAGAACCTATCTTCAGCTCAGGTCATGATCCTGGGGTCCTGGGATCCCTGCTCAGCAGGGAGCCTACTTCTCCCTCTGCCCCTCCCCCTGCTTGTGCTCTCTCTCAAATAAATAAATAAGTAAAATCTTAAAAAATAAATGCATAATATATAAATACATTTAAATAAAAATGAGATATATATACATATAAAATCTTCTTCGTTGAATTAGCTTGACATAGGAAAACGCAAAAAGAAAACTGTCTTGTTTTTCTCAGACCACTGCTTCAATCACATTCTCTCAGCTATTCAGTGGCTTTGGAGGACATTTTTGACAGATTTTTTATGCGTCATTCTGGTTCACATCAGTAAACAGGTGGCACGGTCAACATTGAAGTAAAAAAGGAGTTTAATAAGGTGGGATTACAGGGATGCCTGGATGGCTCAGTCGGTTAAGTGTCCGGCTCCTCATTTTGGCTCAGGTCATGACCTCAGGGTCATGAGTTCGAGCCCCATGTCCCACTCCGTGCTCAGCGCTGAGTCTGCCTGAGTCTGTCCCTCTCCCTCTACTCTTCCTCTTGGCTCATGTGCTCTCTCTCTACCTCTCTGTCTCTCAAATAAATAAATAAAATCTTTAAAAAAAGAAGGTGGGATTACAGGATAATGGTAAGAGTAAGGAAGCCAAGAAGAGAGAGTGAAACACTCTGGGACTGCCAACAGTGGATACTAATAGCAGTGGTATGCCTTCAGAGGTAAGGTTAGGGACTTGTTACCCGAGCCCTCGAAGCAGAAAACCCTAGCTATGGGACTCTGCAGGAGTCGTCACCATGTGTAAGAAACACGGACATGATGCAACCACCCCCAGTAAAGGGTGAACATGAAATAAATGGCTTGAATTCTCTTTCTTCCCCCTCTCTGATGTCCCGCTGGTGTAGGGCCCCAGCCGGATGGACACAATCAGAAGCCAAAGGACATGGGGGGGCCAAGGAGATGCCATGTGCAGGGATGCCATGTGCATTCTGGTCAAGGAACAGGGCAGAAAAGAATAAAGAATGGACTGGAAGGTGCAAACATAGAATAACCAGCATCATATAGCTTTTTGGTAAATTTCGGGCCATAAAATAGTATCATTTGCAAATGTAAAAGTCCATTCCAGTCTATACAAAAACTTGAAGCTACATTTATCTTAAGGCTCCTCCTTTTCCACCCCTAGAGGCCCGGGAGTGACGCTCACATTACAGCCTTTCCGTGTCCTCCCTACCCACCGTGTTGTTCTGGCTTCTGCAGTGATGAGGGCAGGTCCTGGGGGGTATGCGTGGAAGAAAATAGGACACAGAACTTTTCTTTTTTTTTTTTTTCTCTCAATTTTGTTTCCTGTCCTTACTTGACTGATAAATGCTGTCATGGCAAGCCTCCAAAATGATCATTCATTTATGGGCTATTTGTGGGACCGTTGGGGACGTTCACAGCATGAGCTGTTCCCTTTTGCATGGACTCTGCACTCTTCTGCTGTTGTTTTGAGATGTCCCGCAGCTTCTGTCCTTTGGTGATGTCAGAATATTAGTGGCTTTCCATATAGGTCACCCCTCTGAGTCATCTTTTCCTCAATTTTACAACTGTAAGTTATAGAAAATTGATAGTAATACAAATGATTCATGTTTATAGGAATGCAGACTGTGTCCAGTGAAGTGCCATTGGTTATTGTCCTATGGACTGTTGCCACTTTTGTGTCTATTAAGAAAATTAATTTCAACATTTTTGATGGGTTTATGTTTGTCTGTTCTTTGGATTCTTTTTTAAACCAGTTGTGACCGCTTAGATTCCCTCATTAACAAATGTGCTAAAATCTTTGATACATGCTTATTTTACACAAAAGCCATGGTTTTACCTTTCTTTCTTTAAATATTCTTTGTCAATATGATATGACCTTTTTCCTAGCATCTACTTGCTCCAGTAGGAAGCTCTTGGTGGCGAGGTCCTTTCCAGATGACTTATTTATCCACATAGGACAACTTCCTCCTGGTTTATGGGAATTCATACACACTTGACTCATCCAAAGGCAGAAATACAGTGACTCCTACTCTCTCTCTCCTCATTCTGCAGCTCAGAAGAGCTACAGACAGGCGTGGGTCACAGAGGAAACTACTCTCATGCTCTTCTTGAAGACATACACAATTTCCGAAGCTCAGTTTGATGCAAGAAGGCTAGTCCTTTTAAATCCTTCATCAGCCAGTGATTGGATATGGGTTGCCTCTGAGAAGGAGGATAATGTCAACTTTGTTTAGCCAAGGACAAATTGTGGAAAGTCACCCAGGTTGCCAAAACCCAGAATTTGGTGAAATGAGTGTTTTGGTCTTGGAGCGGGAATCTGGTTGGGGGCGGGGGCATATCTTCTCCCGAATCCTAGGGCAATACGCTTAACACCTTGTTAATGTGTTACAATTAATGTGGAGGCATTTGCTAGTCTATGTGCTCAGCATCCTTGGGACTTTACCTCATAAGTATCAGATAACAGGAACTGCCCCACTCAACCTGCAACAGTGAGTACTGTACATTCATAGGTGAGTGTGTACGTAACGCTTCCAAGCTTACAGACATATTTGAAAAGACGGCCGTTAAAATACTACCACTGTGTATCTCTAGGTGGTAAAATTTTAGGAAAGTTCTTTTGTCTTGCATTTTTTGTACGTATTCTTGAATTTCTTGAATTCTCTAAATAAAAAATTCAGGACATAAAGGCGATGACTTAAAATAAACAAGCAAGTAGA
This sequence comes from Phoca vitulina, assembly GCF_004348235.1. NCBI lineage: Eukaryota > Metazoa > Chordata > Mammalia > Carnivora > Phocidae > Phoca > Phoca vitulina. Next base: position 16,788,860 of record NW_022589718.1, read on the forward strand.
CAAACACACAAATAAGAAAAATAAACCCAGAGTCCACTTTAGTTCATGACAGAACTTATTGAAGGATATTCAATAGCTCTTGGCTTCGGGGTGAAGACATCACCACCACGGATCCTGGGTAAAGACACCAGAAATTGAATTGTTGACACTGGTGCAGGATGCCATGACTTCTGTCAAAAAACGGATGCCTCAGCTCCCATACTTGCCTGAAAATCAATTCTACATGAAGCAAACTTGCGAAGCAGTTTTGCATGGGTGTGTTTGACCCATGAGGTCTATGTTACCTGTCCACACCCTCGTTTCTGATCTCTATTTTCAGGGCGCAGGATTTATAAGGCAGAGAAGTCTCCAAAATAGAGTATTTGAAATGTGCTTAGTAGCCAGAAAACATAACAAGTGACCATTTCCATGTATACTCTCAACGTAATTAGAAAAACGTAATCTTTAATTAGAAAAGCTAAAACTTGGGGATGGTGGCTCAGTCAGTTAAGTGTCTGCCTTCAGCTCAGGTCATGATCCCAGGGTCCTGGGATCGAGCCCCGCATTGGGCTCACAGCTCAGTGGGGAGCCTGCTTCTCCCCCTCCCCTCTGCTCATGCTCTCTCTCTCTCAAATAAAATCTTTAAAAAAATAGAAAAGATAAAACTTATTAACACTCATTTCTAGACTTCTAACGTCCTTCCTGTAAACCTGTTGCTCATGTTTCAAAAGTGATTTTTATTTTTTTATTTTTTATATTTTTTTAAGATTTTATTTACCTGACAAAGAGAGAGAGAGAGCACAAGCTGGGAGAGCGGCAGGCAGAGGGAGAGGAAGACCCTGGCATCCTGACCTGAGCTGAAGGTAGAGAGTTAACCAACTGAGCCACTCAGGTGCCCCATCAAAAGTGATTTTTAAAATACATTTGAAATAGGAGTAACTAGTAAAACTAGCCTGTGTTTACAGTTCTGCTTCATGTTCTAGAAGGCTAATTTTTCCTTATTTGGAAAACAGGAACAATGATATCTGTTATGAAACATCGTTGTTTGTATTCTAGCAAATGATTATGAAAGGACAGACTTGCAGGAGTCATTGGTTAAATAGTAATTGAGAATCATTAATGTTACTGGAATCATTATTGTCATTGCCCTATTGATAAGAATGGGGTGGGCATGATCAGTTTTCAGGTTGATTCTCTCTCTTTGGTAATTATATTACCTCATACATGTTTAATGCTGGGGAGGAGAGTTGACTATTTTCCTGGAGATAACTAAATAGATTTTCCTATTCCCCAGACCCTGTGCATTCCGAATATATATTGCTATTCTTATAAGGCACTTTGTTCTTCAGCTTCCTGAGAACGGTGTCACACCTACACATTTTCCCTGTCATTGGCTATTCCGTTCTTTGCTCATGATACATTTACTCATAGTTATCCTTGTGATAATTGTTAGCATTACTTTCCTTGAACAATAGCATCTCAACCAGGAAGCACTTAGTTTAAATTAGAAGAAGATAGTGCCCTTGAGTAAAATTTCTAAACTAATTAAATATCTTTTTTTTTTTTTTTTTTTTAAGTCTTAGGACTAAAATTCCAGAGATCGTACATCATGAAAATGTTCTGGGGAGGCTTTTGTAGGACAGAGTCTTCCTCTATTATATTCATCAAAGAAGCCTCACTTTGTTTCACTCAGAAACCCATGTTCATCAAGGAGCTTTACAGAAAAGATGGCATATTTGAGATGTATCTTTACCTGAAATCTTTGGTATTTAATTAACGCAAATCATATTTTGGCAGCAGCTAAAATGAACAAAAAAGAGGGCTCTAAAAATTAAGAATTACATCTTGCTTTTCTCCCCTCGTAACATTTAACACCTTGTAATACAACCATATGATTAATTGTTCTCCCTTCCCCATATCATAAGCTTTAGGAGGATGGGCATAGCGCCCGCCCACAGCCTTATCCCAGTCTCCTAGCACGGTTAAGAGTAGAGAGCTGACTTTAAAGAGTGTTTGAGATGCTGCACTGAATTGACAATGAATTATTTTCCAAGTCCGTGGGAATCATTGTAGATATTATTTGTAAGCATTTTCGAGTATTTCTTCACTCATACTTTAACAATCTTTCCTCAGCTGTAATTTGTTACCAGAAGTTAAACAAGGATTGGAAATACAGGTAAGATTCTATTTTATGAATAGCTTCCTCCTAGTTCTTCCCATCTCTTTGGGAATATTTTATTATTTTCAGTGATAGCAAGTCACATCAAGATACTTCCACAGGAAAATGAGTTCTGTGGTCTCCCAGGCTGGGCTTTTCTTCTACATAATGAGACCACTAGGAGGTTACATCAAGCAGTACAGAACCAAAGCATGCCGTTTATTTTCACTGGCTAAAACAGCATAACCAAGGCATACAACAGGTCTGCAATACCCAAAAACGTACTGATTGCTCTCATAGGATCAGCATGATTTATGTTTTATGAGTTGGAGGCAATTCAACATTATAACCTACAACAGACTAAAATATTTCCCTTTTACTATGTTTAATGGAGTGGAAATAAAATAGGTAGAATTTCAGTCGGTACATATGAAATTGAGCATATACCTGGCTTTGCCTTTGGATTGTGTCATGTTGGTGAAAATCACAAATTCCCTGGGTCCTGGGGAAAAAAGAAAGTAACTCAAAAGATCAGATAGTAGGCAATATTTCTTCCACCGTATGTGGCAAGATTTTTAGATATGCAGTGGGTGGCAATCTCATCAAGGTTGCATTTTCTAGGATTTCCGCCGCGTATGTATGGGTTGTTGATTATAGGAACATCTATAATGTTTCATACATGAAATATAAGTATGGCAATATTAAAATTATACTATGAACAGAAACCTTGACGTGTTTTCACACATGACCAGAAGGATATCCCACGTGTATGTTTCACATAATGCCGGATATGTGCCGTAATATTCTCATCAAGCCCATCCGAAAGAGGTTTTTGCCTCATAATTGGTTATAACCATAAGAAAGGCAACATTCTTTCACATAAATATAGAGACACTAAAACTGAAGACTTCTTACATTAGAAGGTCTTCAGGCAAATGTCAAACTGAATATTAATGAATTGGAACTTGGGGAACAAAGCAAAACAAAACGCTAATTTACATGATGCAAAAAAATTGGATAATTTGAGAAATTAAGGCTCTGTTGTACTGGAAAACAAAAAAAACTTGTGTCTTAGTGGAATAATGAACACACTGCAATGTGTGGCAAATATGAAGGGGAATTTCAGTTATTAAACATCCAAACTGTTTAAAAGTTTATATATTTGGAGTCATTTGTGGTAATGCCTGTGTTTTATTTATTTTAACATTTCTTTTTCTTGCTGGAATTTCAGCAGTCCTCGAATACATTTACCATATCCTATTGACATCAACCGTTCTAAGAAAAATCAGGAAAAAAAAAATCTCAATTGTACCTCGTGGGGACAAATCAAACCGCAAGCTATCGTATGGATGAGCTCTCAGACTGGCACCAAATATGTTACACTTGGTGAGAGAGAGTTCAGTAACACTTGGGTCCTGGAGGCAGTTAGGATTGAGTAAAGGAAATATATTTTCAAATTTCTTACTGATATCCTTTGTTTCCCCCCAAATTAGGATTGCCTCTATTTAAAATCTTGCAATTTTATATTCTCTGATTTTCTCACTTTTCTGTTGATGTCTTAGAACTGATTTAGTGTAGTATTTTTCCAAAACACTCCAATGCAAGTAAGTTTCTTGGGATCCAATATTGTGCTTTATCTCTGTCATTAAGCACCATGTCTTTTTCATGAGCAGGTGGTTTATAACTTGTTATAATTAGTTTTATTAATATCGCATTATATAAATTGTATTATTTACAATGTATTTATTAGTTACCTTACTGTCGCTCATGAATTATAATATTATATTTATATAATCTGCAGTAAAATTATTTAGAATTATCATCATTTTAAAATATTTTAGTTAGATCTCTTTCAGTGAATTGTAACTACAAAAATTTAAGTAAATGTAAGAGAGAAAAATTCACAATACAACTATTTTTCAGAGTTCTTGGTCTCTTAAATATTATTAAAAATAGATGGTATTGATTGGGTCGAGCCACTGAGGAACAGCTGTAGCATGAGGTTATGTTATTGATGAAGGGCTACACAGCAGTAAGGTAAAAGAGAAGCAAACTGCTGGGTTGTTTTTCTGGGTGTTAGTGTTTGAAGCCGGACTTACAGACATCGAAGTCAGAAAGACATGCTGCATGAGAAACGGCAAACATGGAACAGTGTGATCAATGTAGTGACTCCTGGTTATTTGGGCATAGGAGAAGACAAAAGAAGAGTCCATCAGGGCAGAATGCAGAAAAGGAATCCAACCGTTCACTTTTAATCAATAGATTTTCTGCATTCCAGTGATTATTGAGTCTCTAAGAATACTGTAGGTAGAGGTTTTCAGGGCTTTCAGCTACCACTGAAACCACCACAAAACATTGGGAAGACATTTAGCAGGAAAGATTGGGGAAAGGAATTAGAGAGCTCTAGAAGAAGAAAATATTAGTATCTGTATAAAAAAAGGGCATTTTTTTTTAAATTTAGTTCAAGAAGTCTCCAATGGAACACTGTTGTAAATCTGTAAGTTGAAGTAAGTTGCACTAAAAGATTCTCTGTTATATAGTTTTTTATAGAGGTAAGCTACTTTTGCTTATTTTTGAACTCTAGTGCAAACATTTTTAACAACAGATTCAGTCTTCGGATTTTGTCTATTGAATATTCCCTGTAGTAATAGCAAGATAATCCTGCCCTAACTGTTTTGAAGGACTTTGATGTCTCTAACTTTAAATCAGTCCATAATATATTTCTGATTTGATACTATTTGTAATATAGATTTTTAAAATTCTTTCTCATATTTTGTTCTTTGTTTTCCTACTAATATATATGCTAATGTGTTCACATACATTGACAATATGTCTTAGCTCTATCTTGTATTATTGGATTGATTTTTCCTCCGTTTTAAATGTAATTTGAGGTTGTATATATTTATAACAGTTTACAATTACAAAAATGAGGAACGGGAAAGTTATTTAATATGTACACTTTATGACTATGCTGGCCATTTCATAGTTTTGTAAATCTCGCTTTTCTTTCTGCATTTTTTGCTTAAAGTAACACTTCTTGGATGTCATAATAATAATGTAAATGAATTCTTTTAAAAATATTGGAAAGCTTTTCTAAAATAAAACTGATACTGGTATCTTTTTGCAAGGGCATCAGGCAGTCCAATTCATTAGGTATAATCTAGAGGTAATAAGATTATGCTATTAACCCTTATAAACAATGAAAAAAGAAAACGCAGATTTGAATCCATGAAAAACAGATTATGTAACTACTGATTTTCCTTCTCTTCGGAGTTGGGTTCATCTTCATTTACCTTTTAACAAGAGTGTTTTTATCAAAGACTGTGCATTTTTATTCCCATAAATATTTAACAAAAGCATTTGATTCTCCAGATTCTCCATTGCTATAGCCTTAGCCCAAATGCAAACTGAACTCTTGTAAAAGGAGATATGAAGACCCAGGTCTAAAACAATTTTTAGGTAATACCTAATTTTATTTACTTGTCACCAAAACCACGTGTGTCAAATATTTACAGGCAGACATAGAAGCCTTGGTGATTATCAATAGGCAGTAAGGTGAGGGAATCAGAATTCACATTGATAGGGTAAATACAACAAATGGGAAATTTTGGGGGTAAATTAAAAAGTTTTTTTAAAAATATTGTTACATTAGTATGCCATGGACAGATGACTTGAGAGCATTTCTTTATACAATAACTTGGGTAATTTATGTAAGCGAAATCACAATTAACAGTATAGCACATTGCTGAAAAACCTAGGGCAGCATTTCCAAAGAAATGGTTCAATAGGATATTCTCCATTAAAAAAAAAGTTTCTCTGCTTAAGTAACTGGGAGGCATTGCAAAATGTATCTCCATATTGAAGTTATTCAATATGTATAAAATCTTTAACAAGTGAAAAATTGGTATGACTTTACTTGTCCATTCTTTCTCATGGTTTTCGTTGTTCAGTTTTGTTTTGTCCATGTGACTTTGTTGTTTTACACTCTTGATTATATTTTGTGGAACTAGTGTTTAATGAAACATACATTTGAAAACACCGACTCAATGTGAGAGGTCTGCATTAAAAGACTTATATCCCAGTTTGGTTTTAGGTGAATTTTGCCTACTTCCACAGGCTGGTTTTTTACAGAAAAATTAATTAAAGAAAGGGCATATTTATAGAACATCCTCACAAAAAAATAAAAGGCATATTATCATAGAAGAAATAAAGGATCAGTTTGTCTTCTGAATAACTATTTCAATCTAGCATTCACTTTGTTAGATGTTTCGATGCTTTATAGTATCATTTATTTACCACTATTTTCCCAGAGAATGTTCTTCTTCCTAAAATAATATTATGATGGCAAAACCTTCCATATAATATGAGAGACAAAGTTATCACATTTTACTATTATTTGTACTAAATATTTTTATTTATATTTACTTTTAAAAATCCAATGTAATATACATTTAAAATTTTTACAATATATTGCATGTGTATATATTTTAATAATCTCAATAAAACAAATTTATAAAAAGGATATAATATACTATTTAGAAACTTTATTAGAATGTATATATAACAATAATTTGACTGAAGTGATATTTTAAAATTAAAATGTACAAGATTATATTTTGGGAAGATATGTTTATACATCTTAAAATTATATAGGGACATTAGCTAAGCTGACATAAATTATATTGTCTCAGAAAGTGAAGTTGTGTTGTCAAAATTCATTTTTTCCTTGTTATCCAAAATATATGGCAATTGTTTTTTTCTTTAGATATAAAAATTTCAGTCTTTTAAAAAGCATAATACATACTCTATATGAGTAAAAATTAAAAATTCATCATGCCTAAAAAGTATGTAAGATTTTGAAACGGGAGGTAAATAAATAAGTAAATAAAACCTAACCAAGAAATAAATGATATGATTCCAGCATACTCTTAAGATAGACACCATGTTTTTCTGCAAAGGAGTCTGGTAATCGTGAAAAAATACAGACATCCACTGATCTTTGTGAACAGTGACATACTGCTCCTAAATTACCCAAAGGAAACTCAGGGTGTGTGTGTTAGATTACAGAAGTTTGGGGAAAGCATAATTACATTCTGAAACTTTCCTATACATTTTGAATAATCACAAGGTCATTTCTGTGAAAAGCCTTATATTTGGGTTCGTTCAAGTGGCCCAATTTTCAAATAAAAATAGAGCATGTCCTTACTAGTGTAGGATGAAAATAAGATGCTCCTAATTGAATTTTCTATAGTCAAGCAATTACAAAGGGAGTTCTACTTAAAATTCATTCCAGTAACCCTTTTTATGTTAGGAAAATCCAATCTTTTAATTTGGAAAGCAGCTTATTGTGTTGCAGGTGTTTCTGCTTGCAAAGAGTACATTTGGGTGTTTAGGTTAAGGCCATTTTGTTGAATTTTTTGGGTAAAGAAAAGTGTCCCAATTATACCTTAATCCATTTGATAAATGTACTTGCAGAAAAGTGCAGAGAATTAAATGAAAACTTGTAGGTACCAGATTATTGCTAGCTTAAATATATCTTCAGATTCAGAAATGCCAACCTAGTTAAACAGTAAATAATTAATACTTTAAGCCATGTACTCTTCCTTCTGTTTATTGATTTTTGAAATGATTCTTCTTTTCTGAGGTCGTGAAAAACCAGACTAATCCAGACACCATGGACTGAGAAGCTAAGCCTGCCGAAATTACATCACTTGAAGGATATTATGTGACTTTTATTTTCTCAGTTTGTTGAAGTCATCATGGAGGGGATCATATTTGGAAATAATAGCTTTGAGTTTAATACAAATGATGCATTTTTTTTCAAATGATGCATTTTAATGAGAATAATTGCCTTTAATCTTTGACTACTTTTTGGTTATTAATTTCCCTTTAATTTTCAAAATATAATATACTTCTTATCATTCACTCACCTTTTTGAACAGTGATTATATTTTATGGACAATGACTGATCACTGTTCTTAGGTAAGTAGACATCTGAATTCCCTTTGACTATCCATTTACACACCATCAAAAAACTTGGAGGCATGGTAGAACAGAAGCTAAAATCATTTCCTGATAATTCATATCAAGTTGTTGCTGTTACACAGAATGTATTAAATATATTTCCCCACCAGAACAGAACAATTTAACACATTGTCGCAGATAAAATGACGATTTTCTTTGACCTTTTCAGTGCAGCATCTTAAATTTGAATATATGCGACTAAACTATGTCAAAAGAACTATACATTTGATACAAAGTAGCCATCATGTTTAAATAGTGCTCAAACTTATAATCTTTTAAAGTTTATTCCAAAAACTTTTCTGCTGGGAAAAATTTTAACAGTTTTTACATTTATCACATTATCACATTAACTCAACTAGATCAATCTTACTTCAGCCCTTAGGACTATGGAAAGTAGAGTACAATTGTATATATGCATTTGCTAAATGTGGATTAAGATATTGATTTTAAATAATACAAAACAAAAACAGAGAAAGAAAGATAAAGTTGAGGCTGAATAAATTTAATTAGATTTATTCCACTTCCTGATGTTCAGTAGGATAAATGATCTTTCAACCTTCCTGATCATGATCTGAATATGGACAGGTGATTATCCTGGGACACTATTTTTTTTTTTTAAGATTTTATTTATTTCTTTATTTGAGAGATTGAGAGAGAGAGCATGCTCGTGCTCCTGAGCTGTGGGGGAAGGGAGAAGGGAGGAGAAAGCAGAGGAGAAGGGAGAGGGACAAGCAGACTGGGCCCTGAGTGCAGAGCCCCAGTTGGGGATAGATCCCACAATCCCTGTGATCACGACCTGAGCTGAAACCAAGAGTCAGATACCCAATGGACTGAGCCACCCAGGCACCCCTATCCTGGGCCACTATTAACAATACAAAACTTTACTTAAAACAGATTATGAAATAACACTTAAGTACTACTTTAAGAAACATATGAACTTTACAAGTCTGTAAGATATTTGTGTTTATTTGGTTGTACCCATTTAGGGAGCGGTGAAAATACGGTAGGTCAATTTTTTTAAAGCAGTGTCGGGGGGCACCTGGGTGGCTCAGTTGGTTAAGCAACTGCCTTCCGCTCAGGTCATGATCCTGGAGTCCCCAGATTGAGTCCTGCATCAGGCTCCCTGCTCAGCCAGGAGTCTGCTTCTCCCTCTGACCCTCCCCTCTCTCGTGCTCTCTTTTAAATAATTAAAAAAAAATCTTAAAAAAAAAAAGCAGTGTGGGGAAGTTGATGGATCAGAGCCTCCAAACCTATTTTCAGTATCACCATTGACAGTAAGTTTAGCTCCAACCTGAACTGATTTATCTTTGGGAAAAAAAAGGTTATTGTAATGCAAATGATAGTTACCTCTAAGTTGCTAATGTTAGATACTAGTCCTCTGATTCAATTGTTTTTAAGTGTTCTAATTAACAAGTATTTATCACCATGCATTTTCTTATTGTAACTATGCTCAGATAACCATACAACATAACAAGCCATATTCAAGGAAATGACTTGGTCTGTGTATTCTTTAAAAAATCATAAAATCTAAAGTTTCAGAATTGGAAAATTATCTCACTCAAACTTCTCTATATTATTTGTTAAAAACTTTGAAAATTGAATATTAGAACTTCCAAATGGTGTACTGTTTTTAGGTCAATCATTATGGTTGGCATGAAGATTTATTGGACTATAGTCTGGGGACACTCTAACAATACCAAATCTCCAGATGCCCAAGTTAAAAGAATAATTTACCCAAACCCTTCTCATTATATGATTCTACTTTCCCTTAGGCAAATGACCAAGGTGTAGGTTTGTAATTTAGTGTTTTCCATAATAAATATTTTTCAAATGCCTTCAGGGCAATTCAAGACACCAAGACTGATAATCTATTGCTCAATCATTAAAATTGCAAGGATAGTAAGAATCTTGTCACCTGACTCAACAGATTTCATCCCAGAGACAAAATTGACTTAGCTTGGGATATATTTTGTGATAATACTCAAGTCAATTTTACAGCTGACTTATTCTAATAGACACATGAAGAGGAAACAACTAATAAGTCGTTTGATGTAACATGAGCAACACTGAGGCTTTGAGCATTTTGTAAGGGTCCGAATCCAGAGTAAATATGTCCTCTTGGTAGAAGGTGATTACACTATGAATTAATAATCCTTTTTTTTTCAGAACATCAAAGCTTTTATTTTTCATCATTAGAATAGCATTTTGAGATTTATTTTTTGAAGGGGGGGTATTCCATAGTAAAAGAACTCTTTGTTGATACTAGGTAATGTATCATACTCACACACAAAGAAGCATAATTTTCCACATGCAGCCAGGACACAAAATCAACAGGAATAATGGTCTGTGTTAAAAGAGAGTGTGTCCGAGGCCAAAACATGGAATCCCACACGCGATTATGATTGAAGCTGCAATGTCCGTTTATGACTTTGAACTCAACGATAGATTCAAAAATTGCAGTAAATGTTTATTCTTGATTTATACCCAGTTACAGCATTATTTATATTATTGAAATCTGAATACAAACTTCCTAGTTACTTCTGTTAGGACTATTTTCCTAATGGACACCCAGGTATCCAGGTGGTTGGGTGGGCACACGTTCTACTGCAGATCACCAGATACTGCGTTCAAGGAAACCTTTGTGACTTGTAATTATAAGGTTCTTCTTTTTCTTCAAGGGGTTATTATAATGAGTGAGATTCACCCTGCCACTACCTCTTTGCTTATTTTCTTCATAGGACTTTTCATATTATGACATGTTGTTTATTTATTTTTACATTATTGTGGTCTGCACTTCCTTGGCAGTCCAGAAGCTCCACAAGAGCTGGAACTTTTTTTATTTTTAATTATCTATTTATCTGAGAGTGTGAGAAAGAGAACACACGAGCAGGGAGAAGGGCAGAGGGAGAGGGAGAAGCAGACTCCCTGCAGAGCAGGGAGCCCGACGTGGGGCTTGATCCCAGGACCCTGAGATCATGACCTGAGCCGAAGGCAGACGCCCAACCGACTGTCCCACCCAGGGGTCCCCGGACCTTTTCTAGCTCTGTTTGGTTGGCCACTGTTTGTTTACCAATGCCTAGAGTAGTAAAATTGTGCCTGACGTATCCAGGTACCTGTTACCATTTATTAAATAGATGAGCAAATGAATGCATTAAAATCAAATAAACATAAAAATTGTAATAGTTGGCTTAACTTCTCTGAAATACAGCTTTCTTATCTATAAAACTGGGATTAATTAAATGTAATCCAAAAGAGAATTGAGATTATAATTAAAGAAGTAACAGAAATTAAGTGTCTTAATTCAGTTACAATAACAATATATACTTAATCCATGTTAGTTAAGTTACTTCTATCTTTGAATAGTAGACTATCATGTAAAATTGTTTTCCAGAACCCAGATAATTTACATAACCCAGATAATTCCACTGTGAACTTTGAATTACAGAAAGGACCATAACTCATCAAATGCTTGAGACCTTACCACCTCTATTCCTTATTCCTTTGATTCTAGCACATTGCTTTATGTGTTATACTTCCACATTAGGGTAAAAGTAAATCTGATATAGCACAGAATTAAGCCTTTTAAAACTATACAGTGTACTAAGGTGATATCGTTGCATTTAAAGATTGTTTGTACTTAACATCTTTATTTTACAGTTTAGGAAACCGAAGCCTAGTGTTGAGTTGATAGAACTTGAAGATCCTTTTGCTGCTAAAATAGAGCATATGTACTGCAATTAATCAATCACTCCAGAACCCCTGACATAATAAATGATCATGCCGCTCTTCCTGGAGAGCTTGAACCTTATTCTAGAATCATTCTCAGTACAATGCCCCATATTGATAGCTCTTTTCAGTTGGGCAGAGTTGGCCATGCAAGGTGAAATCCATGTGTAATCATAAATGAAGTTTAAACCTCTTACTTAGATTAGGTTTATGCAGATTATTGACTGACATTCAAAGCAACATAGGAATTAGAATCTGATTTTTTGACTACTACTACACCGTTACTCCTTTTTAAAAATCAAGTCCATTACTTATAAGGACTGTGTTGCTTCAAGATGGATAGTGGATCATAGTAAAAATAAATAATTTGTAGAGGTCAGAAGATGATGTAAAAGGAAACTTATAATTCTTTCAATATTTTACTTTGAAATTTCAGTTATTAATGAATTTAAATTTTTTATATTATAGTGTTCTGCATTGAAGCTGTAACTTATTAAATTCATTTTTTCTGGGCTTTTAGACTACCTTTAAACAGGGACTTCATATAATGTACTATACATTCAAAATATACTGGAATGCCATTAAGTTCAGCTACAAACGCAAGATGATCTATAAAATCTAATTGGTAGTGAGATTGACCCAAGGACAGAAAGTATTATATCTTTCTAGAATTTTGGGTAGGTCCTTTTTTGGCTTTATATTTCCTTAATTAATCTTGAGAACAATTGGTAACTTTCTTCATGATGTCTGAAAGCCCTTAGTTGTTGTGGCCAATGAATTCAGACTCTTCTAGCAAGTTGTAAACATTAGGAAAATACTGAGTTCACCAAATTTTTAAAATTTAAGTGGTATGGGATTTTACCAAGACTTTTCATCTACAATACTTTCCAAACTGTTTCTTTCCTAACTTATAAGCTAAACTCATTTATACACACTGCTGTATAACACATAACTATTGCATAAGAAGAACTGTATATATTTTCAAAAATGTCCGGCAAGTTCTCACATGCTTTGCATCTATTCTATTTATCTTTGACATCTTACACATTTGGGGTAATTTTTATACATTTGGGGTTATTTATGCATATGCTAATGAATAATTATGAATCAACTGAAATCCTCATGCTTTGTAACACTCCAAGTGATCCTACAACATCTTATCTTCTATAATTATTAATAGTTAATAGAGGACAATTTTTTAAATGAAATTATTCTTTTACACATTATGTTTTCTGTATTAATCCATGGATAAATACCTAAGCAATAACATTCTTTAGAGTTAACATAGGAAAGTTCTATATATTATAAAATGGTATACTTATTTCTTTCTCTAATGACATAGTCTAACGATTTCTCTTTAAATCTTGACTTTCAGGAAACCTAAATATACACTTAATACTCAACATATTAACTAGTTTTGTTTTAGTGATTAATCTTTTGTTCCTTCTTTCTTCCTATGGTTTTCCTTTAATTTCGTTTTTTTTTCTCTTTTAAGGGTTTACTTTATATCGTAAGAAATCTGATATTCTTTCTGATAACAAGTAATATATTAAAAAAATAAGTTATTACTACATAGAAAACCTGATTGGATCAGCTAAAATACCTGCAAATGTAATTTAATCTAATATTTAACTGTAACATGACATTCTTTCTGTGCCAAGACAATGTATTTATCCTATCTTCACAATTTATATCCATTGCCAGAAAAAAAATATGAGTGAATTGGGCTAGTTCTGAGAAAAAGTTTAGTATACATTTGTAAGGTGAAATTAAATCTTTCTTTTATGACATAGTCTTTCTCCTTTCAGTATCAAAGGTATTTCTTTGCGTGACAAAAAAATCGGGGGGGGGCAACTTATATTTTCAATAATTTCAAGTTATTCCTTTTTGAGTTAGAATAATTTTTAACTGGCAGGGCATATTTAATTTTTAAAATCACTAGGGAATGCTATAATAGCAAGATTTGTTATTACCATATATCCCACTTTCATAGCAAGTAATATTTCTTATTGAAAGGGAAAGAGAAAAGTAAAAAGAAAAAAAAAGTGCCTTCCTTCTAAAATTTGTCACATGACACAAAGAGGGTAAGCTTCTGCCTGGTCATTAGAGAAAGTTACAGCAACTTTCAGTTTGCATGGTGTTATTCTCTATAGCCGTTCCTTTAGTGGTAGGCCATTGGAAAATACTAATATAATATTGTCCTGGAATTCTCTGGTTTAAAAACCCATGCCCAACCTGCACTCTCTAGTACCCCCACTTAATAAGAGAAAAGAGTGCCCGAAACCAGGAAGTGCTATGGTTGGTAAATGTTCTGAGGATATGCTGGAAACAGGTATGGAAGTGTCTGGTTGCTTATTAGAACCATCCCAAATTTTGTTGAGTTTTGATAAAGTCATAGAATATACAGAATTCCCCAAAGTAAAAGCATTCATTTATTTTCTATTGATAATTAACATTTGAAAGTTTTTATGAAGAGTGTAAATGATGGTGTGTATTTTCTTTTTCTTTTTCCTAATACGTGGCCCAGTCTGTAGAAATATGTGGGCAGCAAAGAAAGAGGCAATAGTAACCAAAACAACAACAAACAAACAAACACAAAACTTCCAACTGATACTGTTGCTTTTTTGGAACCTATGAGAAATGATGTCATTCTCAAAGCATGCAGGGTACGGGACTGGGAATTATAGCTCTAAAAGGCAATCAAATCCAGGTTATTGTTTTGAACTAGCTGGTTCTTGATGTTTTGAGTGTGACAAGGAAACGAAGAAATACATCAAATAAGTAAATGCCAATTAGTATGCCTTTGCACGTGTATGTGTACTTAGGTGTGATGATATATGTCTGTGTAGGGATGTATATTTGAGCAAATAACAATTCATTTAGTCTTATCCCCAGAATCAAATCATGGAGATTGCAGAATGGGTAAACTCTTGGCTAAATATGTGGCAAAATGTAGTGACCAAGACTTTTAAGTCAATTTGATTTCTTTAGTTTCATTGGTCATATGTTTAAGAAGAACAATATGCTCAATTTTTCATAAGGGAAGTATCTTTATCAAGTATAAATATACAGATTAAACTAAAATTTGAAAAGCATAGATCTTACGAGAATTGATATTTAAAACACATAATCAGAAAAGGTCTCTAAATCACTACAATACTCACACCCCTCCTCTTCAAACTTTTCTCTCAATTAAATAAATGATAGCATATAAGTTTTGATCCTCTTTGTTTTGACTATCACTTTTAATCATGGTTACACAGTAGCACCAAAATTAGGACAAAATACAAGAATTACAGGAGAGATCTTAAATTATATGAGCTCATTGCATGCTTCAAAGGTCTCATTTTTTGAGGGAAACAAAGTTTCCAACTGCCAAACTGGTGCGTTTTCTCCCAAAGGAAAAAGAACCCAATCCACCCCAAACTAAACAAAAGATACAATAGACTGATTTTGAATAGATATGTTATCTACAGTTTATGGGACAGGTAGTCCATTTAAATAGAAAAAGATCGATTTTACATAAAGCAAGATAAGAGTACAAAAGCACAGCTTTTGTATTTTGGTAATATTGCAATTTTACAAACATATTGCATAGTATGTGTAAGAAAATAGTTCCATTTTTCATATATCTATATATACAAGAAAACATTTACATGGAAATTACAAAACAAAATAAATGAGTAGTGGACCTGGTTTAAAGAATTGTATAAATAACGAGACACTCAAACTTGAAATTACGTATCTCCATTGTTAGTGAATGTCCTTGCACATCTTCAACCCTGTTTGGCTTTTATTTATAAACATTCAGACAAATGAGGTATTAAGACTGCAAAAACATAAAGGGTCACAGTTCATTATACCTCATTTCCTTTCATGTTTTTCATTGACTTTCTCAAAGAATGGAACCGCTTCAATCAACACTTAAAAAATAGCCCTCTGGTTCTAAAAGTATTTCAAATTAATTATATTCTCCAAAGAATTTTTACCAAGCAATGAAAGTTTAAACTCAGCTGAATCAATCCAGCCTGGACCCATTTTAGGGTATAGTCTTTATATACTGCTCTTATGAATATCAAGGAGTTTATTATGCATGTATAAAAGGTAAGTGGACTATACTAACAAAACCAAAACATAAAGTAATGATCTATAGCTCAGAATCCTGCAAGGAGGATGTTTACTACCTCATGTTATAATTATAAGCCCTCCTATTCATTTGAATTAATTAGTAGAAGCAGCAGTGTTGTAGAGTTAAATACAATAGAAATCCCAGTCTTTGGTCTTTGACATTTAAATAACTAATGAACTGCAGTATAAAACAATATGAATAACAGCATTCAATGAGGTCATTCATTAGTTTATGATTGTTTTAAAGAAATAAAAATATAATATTTTACTTTGTGATAATGATATTTTATAATATTCGTTGCTATAATATACACTACTACATAGAGAAAATAATTTCTCCAAGTATCTTTAAATATGGTCACATGAGCAGTGATAATTAGACCAAAGCTACTGGAAGAATAAGGTTATAAGACCTTACTCATATGAAACTCAAACGTGAATTTGGCTTTGATGGTGGTATAGAAAATTTGGCCATTAAATATCTTCAACTATTTTAATAATTTAATATTATGATACACTATCTGTTATAAAATATAGCACTTAAATGCATTAAACACTCTCCAGCCTTCTATCAATTGCTGCCTCATATGGAGGTACCATGTTTGCAATGACACAATTCATTAGGAGTTTTATTGTATCAAATGCCAGTTTTATAAAATGAGGCACTGTCCAATGGAGAAATTCAGATGGCAGAATATGCAGGAAGTTTGAATGGTATAGCATCTTATAAAAAGTCAGCAACTGACCTTTGTGATCAAATTACCTTTTCTTCAGAAGACCAGAGCTTTTTAGTTCGATGGCGATAAATAGTAACAGAATGATCAACAGAGTATTAATATTTGGTAAATATTTCTATTAATTTCCTAAATAATTCTTTTCAGTAAGACCCAAATATATCCTTTTCTTTTTTAAATGTCAACCATATTCCTGAAGCCTGTCAGTGACCCATTATTTATGAAGGGGACATTAATGTTCACATGGTAAGAACAAGAAAGAATATAGAAAAAAGGAGTAAGGAGCGGGATGCTAGAAAGATTTGCATTTCAACATTTAAACAAGAAACATGTTAAGGTATAGGGAGATCAGTAATGCTAGTCCAGACTAAGCTACTGAACTCAAGATAGCTGAGTCTCTTCTTAAGTGAATCAGTGAAATTTTAGAGATGAAAGTAACCGAAGGAAACTCCTCGTTTGCTGTACCCCTCTCACAGGTAAGTTAACTGTGGTCAAGATAAAGAAGTACATTTCTTAAGGTCAAATAGGTAGGCGCAGAACTAGAAATGAAACTCCAGGATCCATTTTCAGAGATTTGGGGTCCTGAAATCTAAGATTTCCTGATTAATATCAAATTTGAAGTATAAAGTTATCTTGAACCCTTCAATAAATAACTATGTACTAAACTAGAGATCTTGTGGTTCCTAATAAAATAAGGAAAAAAAAAAAAGGACCAAGAAATACCAGGTAGAAATTTTGGAGATGTTGAACGAAAGAAACAGGAAATTTGGAAGGATATTTTTTTGAGAGTGTCTCACTTAAGTATTCTAAAAGAATTAAGGGATAATTACTTCTCTCCTTTGACTCCCAGAAACAGAACTCAAATACTTTCAGTTTATTCATTCCTAGCTAAAAATGTAAATGCTAGGAATATGGTCAATCCCTTTCCTTCCTTTTGTCCTTCCTGCCTGTGGGTTTGCCTGACTTTCTCCTTTTTCCCCTCCCTGCCTTCTCCAGCTGAACTGCATACAAAGTTTAAGGTCCATGTATTACACCTGAAAGGAATTATTTTTTTTTAGTTAAATTAGGAAAGATGAAATTTGCATCTGAGTAAACTGCACGGTATTTATATAGGTTGTAACAGAAAAATACTACTGGAGAAACAGATGATGAATCTGTTTCATAGTCTACAATTACGGGAACTCTATCAGGAGAGAACCGAGCCTTCGTTTATGAGGAAATGAAGGACTTTTAGGAACAATCTTCCATGCCTTCAACAGAGGCTCCAATTCCGAGGCTGAATCTATACTTAGATTCTAAGGAATCTAAAATAGCCAGCCAAGTAATTTAAACCAACTGCCCAGTGTTGGATAGCAAAGCCACTTGTTTCACTATTTTTTTCTACTAAATCAAAGATATTTTTACATCATGTAGACATAGTCTAAATCTCTTAACATATGTCTTTCAAATTGTGTCTGTAATATTTCAGAACATATTTGAAATCAAAATTGACAGCCCCTCACCAGAATTGGATTTTATACTGTTTGTCTCCTTACTCTCTCTCCACTTTTCTCCTCTTACGATGTATAATTTAAAATTTAGTGGACCCTTCCACTGCCTATAATATTTGCTCTTGGAATTAGAACATGTTAGAGTTGGAAGGATTCTCAAGAGATCAGTTGACTCTATACTTTTGTTGTATAGTTGAGTAAACTGGAGTCTGGAGATATTCCCAGACTGCCTAAATCAGCTTGTTGATTAGAAGACAGAGCGGAGATTAGAAACGGTGCTAATTACTAATCAAAAGAATTGTTCCTGTTTGACTAAAAAAAACTTTCTAATTGTTTTAATTTAGGGATGTTTAGAACTTGAATAGGTCTCAAATTAATACACAGTGTTTTCCTAAAAGGCCCATAACACAGTGATTAGCACCCATAATTTCTCAAAATTTCTTGTGTTACACTTTGTGTACTTTGCTTAAACCAATGTGAGAATTTCTCATATTCAATTCTAATGTTCCAACTTAAATAAATTGAACACTTATGTTGTGATATGATGTTTTAAGCAATTGCATATCTCAATTCTTACTCCAATAGTGATTTAAGTTTTCTATAATAACCCCCAAACACAAGTCAAGTTCTATTTTAAAAGTGATAAAACTGCACTAGCTTTTTGACTTTTTGGTGAGTACAGAATGCATTTTAGTAAAACAGAGCTTTTTCAAGCATTCAGTGTGTTAGGTTATCCAAACAAGATAATTCTGGCCATGGTTCACTTTGTTCCTTGCATTATCTAATTTTCCTACTTTCGACAAATTACTCCAACAAGTTCCCATCTCCCACTTCGCTCTATGCTCTAGAGGCCTGAATTTCAAAGGTTCTATGCTCATGGGCCCCCAAAATGAAGCTTCCATACACCTGCAACAGTGTACATGGGGGAAAGTAAGCTTGACTGCCATGTGAAAATTAAGGACTTACCTTAGAGTAATCAAGTCATCTTCCCATAATAGGAAATACTTAATACAATTTTACATTCTTGGATTCTGTAAGTTTTAAGAATTCAAGTTAAGGAGTGTTGTGATAAACGAAGCTACATTATTCTGGAGTTATTTATTAGTGCTAATTTACAAAAATAAGCAGTGGAGAATGGAAGGAGCTATGATTTCTGATGGCAGGGTAGCTGGGTAGCTTAACAGTCTAATCAAGGTAACTAAGTATTAGGAGCTGAAAGGAAATAGGACCAAATTCCTGAAAATAGGAATCTAATGGAGCAAACACATTTTCAACATGTTTGTTAACATTTATGTTTTTTACTCTGTAAGCAGGGATTTGTAATTTACTTTCTACCGTCCTTAAATCTGAACCTTCAGTAAAAAAAAAAATACATAGATATCATTCTGAAGAGTATATTCCAATGGAAAGTGAATCCATTCTCGGCATAATGCAACACATTAGTAATTTATTTATTTAGTGGATATGTTTGAATTTTAGCAGTCAGAGTCAAATATAAAGTGAATGGAGCAAACAAAAAGTTGTACTATGAGAACCTCATGGAAACGATAGCATGTGAATTAAAAAAAAAAATCTATGGATTCTACACCATCAGTATGCCCCTCTTAATACTATCTTATATTGCAATAAATTAGATGTTTCATTAAAAGCAAATACGTCACATGCAGAAGGCCAAGTAAATACTATATAAGGCCATTCAGATCTGACAAATGACAGGATAATGGCATTTTGTTAATTCTGTAAAGATTATATTGCTGAGTGCTTTCAAAATTACCTAACGTACAAAAGTCTAGACTTAGTAGACAAAGAGTAACAACACATTGAATTCAAAGAAACAAATAAAACTCAGGGTGGGATTCTGTCTTGTTTTGTTTCGTTTTGTTAAAAATCATGTATTGAATTTAATTTTTAGTAAAGCAAGCATTATCTAATGCTTGAAAATTTTAAAATTCGGGGATAAAAGTTTACATCCAAAAAGATGATTGGAAAATTGTGCTTTCAGACTGTAGAATTAGTTTTCTGACAGGGTTAACCATCTCATCTTGCCATTGGATACTGGGAATTTCATCTATGTGATTAATGTATGTATGTGCAGTTCATATCCAGGTCCTGCAAAAATCTAAAACTGTGTGCTTCACTTCATGTAGCAAAGGCACCTATGTTTTTCTCCCTTCTGAGCAAAAGTTATGATCCAGTTTTCCCGCTGAAGGTGATTTTTCCACCGTCCCGTCACCCACACTCTCTGCGTTGAGCAGTACAGTAAATCACGAGAGAAGGTGGCAGCGAACCCCTGCTTGCATCGGAAGAAGTTGCTCTGTGGACCATTTGAAGAAGCTCTGGACTGATCACAAGGGAAACCGAGCGGAACTGTGAAGCAAACGGACAGGAACAAAAGGCTATTCTGGTGTGAGGAGAAATCAGTCACTTCAGCTCCACAAGCAGATGTTGCTACTGGACTGACAAGTGGAGCCTGCTCCCGCTGGAGAAAGGTACAGTTTGCCATTGGGGCAGACACACAGTTCGTACACGGTCTGCCGGGAACTTGAGGAGCTGGGTGAAGACGATGAGAAAGAGCCGGTCGGTAGATTGCCCAGCCGGATTTTATCTGCATTCAAAAATATCTAGGGGGAAAAGAAAGTGCATTTTAATGCATTTTAGCATTCGACATTCCTCCGAGCTTTACAACATGGTCTAATAAGAAAGACTAAACAACAAACAATTCTATTGGTTTAGCTGCCATGCTTTGTTGAACAAACAAATTACATTCCTACGCTGCAGCCCAGAAGCCTGGCAGCTATCTTCTCTTTCGAGACATGGTGCATTCTGACAGAAAGCCCTCGATCTGAAAAGCAATATTGCACAATCTGCTTAAGGGGCCAATCCACTTATTCAAACACCACAGAAAATTAATGAGTTTGAGAGTCTCTCCATTTAACTTCTTAATCATGCCTCATCTAAAGAGTATACAAAGAAATCAGGATGCTCATGGAGAGGACATTACTGAAGGGATGGGCAACTTACAAAAAGAAAGTTACTCAATGGCCTAATTTTTAAAAACAGTCATAAAATCATGTTGACAGTCTAAAGGATACATACACCACGTAGATAATTTGCACCATTAACAACAATTATTAGCTATAATCAGGTTTGAAGTCTCCGTGAAACGTATTACTTGTACGCTACACTTACTTTGCTAGATTTTCTAATTTGCAAAATTACTTCACTTATTCCAAACATGGACTTAACACTTTTAGGGACAGTGATCATATGGTTCTGACATGCAAGAGAACTGACATGCAAGAGAAAAGTTTCAAAGAAAGAAAAACTGAATCATGAATCTGAATGAACAAAGAAACAACTTTCTCTAGCTATTTCTTCGTTCTATTGTTATGTAGCTAATTACTGCCTAACTTGACAGGAGAATCCGAGATTACTCCATTTTTTCTACATATTTGCCCTCATCCAAGTCCTATTCGTTTCTCACTGGGACTCCTACCTTAGCTCCCAGACTAGCCCACCAGCTGCCCTTCTTGTCTTCTTATAGCCTGTTTTATATACTGCCTAGTGAACTTCTAAGAAACACAGATCAGATCAGATCACCCCAGTGCTCAAAATTCCCTGACAGCCAGCCTCCCACCACACTTACAATGAATCTGGATTCCTTCCCATGGCCCACAAGCCCTCCATGATCTCTCTAACATCATTTCCTAGCATTCTTCTCCTTGCTCCAGCATTTTCTCAAAGATCTCTGAAGAACTCTGGCCTCTGGGTTTTTTCACTTCCTATTTCTTTAGCCTGAAATACTTTTTTTCTCCAGACATTTACAAGTGGGTGGTTAGAAAACAAGGGTAGGAGGGAGATTTCTTTTTGCCTTTTCTATATTTGTTATTATTTTTAATAGTAAACTCCTTTATTTTTTTTTAATTCTGAAACACAGGAATCTATTGAATGCTGCAGATAAGAGAGAAAAATAATGCATATGCCATACACATGTATGTTTTAGATTAATTTAGATGTTTCAGATCCCTGCAAAAAGGTCACCTTCTAAAAAAGGGTTTTCTTAACCACTCTATGAAAATAACACTAATCCATTAGTCTCTCTTTGATGGCTTTATTTTTCTCTATAGTACCAATCCTTTCCTAACATTGTATTAAGTATGTAGTCCTTCATTTATTGTTTCTCCCCCTTGCAAGTAAGACCTACAGCTATCTTTGGGTCACAGAACAGTGCATAAAATTGTACAAGTGCGTGTTGCGTGAAACAATGTTCTTCCTTCACCACGGACATGTCTCTCCCCTCTAGGGCACAAATGTCCCCCTCCAGCAGAGCCCAGTTCACCCACTTCACCCTCCAGGAGTTTTCCCTGATGTTCCAAGATGGAAAGACTCTTCTTATTGGTTCTCTCACAGAAACTTATTATTATTATCTTATCTTGCTCATCATTTGATGTTATTTTACAGTCCTATTTATATCTTCCTTTCTCAAGTAAATTATATCTTCCTTGAAGGTGGAATCATACTGAAATATTTTTTATAACTTCACAGTGTTTAACCCTGCAAATACAGCTTCCTCATAATGCAAATGGTTGTTGAATACATGAATAGATTATAAAGGGATGATTGAATTTATCAATAATATTCAAAGTTACGAAAGTGTGATTAAAATTTTGTTTGTAGGTGTCAAATGTTAAAATTTATCACTCCATAATTACTTCTGGGTTAAGTGACAGGAAAGCAAAGGGAAAGAAAGTGCTTCTGTTCTTATTTTTTCAGGAGACTTATTTTTTCCTGATAGGAAAATTGAAAGCGCACAAAAGTAAGCAAAAGGAAATGATGACATATTTTGGGGTATAGAGGCTGGGTGTCAGTTCTCCTGGCTCTGTGTCTCCTTGTTGAGGGACGTCAGTGAGAGTAACACCAATCATTACACACTCTGGGCTCTTACACTTCTCCATAGGAACAGAGGGATGAATAACTTCTCTAATGGTTGAGTTTAAGAGAGGAACTCTCGGGGCACCTGGGTGGCTCAGTCAGTTAAGCGTCTGCCTTTGGCTCAGGTCATGATCCCAGGGTCCTGGGATGGAGAGCTCTGCATCGGCCTCCCTGCTCAGCGGGAAGCCCGCTTCTCTCTCTCCCCCGCCCCTGCTCATGTTCTATCTCTCGTGAATGGATAAAATTAAAAAAAAAAAAAAAAAGAGCAAGAGAGAGAGAGGGACTCTCTCACAGCTCACCCACGGTCCCTCACTTCTTTTTTGTTTGTTTGTTTTTATAGATTTATTTATTTGAGAGAGACAGAGAGGAGGAGCAGGGTGGAGGGGCAGAAGCAGAGGGACAAGCAGATTCTCCATTAAGCAGGGAGACTCTTGGCAGGGCTCTATCCTAGGTCCCTGAGATCATGACCTGAGCCAAAGTGGCTTAACTGCCTGAGCCACCCAGGCGCCCCCCTCACTTCTTTTTAGGAGCTAGCATGTTTGCAGAGAGCAGAAATCCCAGACTTCATAAATGCCAAAAATACTATGGGGCAAGCTCTGGGACAGCGGGCTTTAGGTCTGCATGTTTGGAGATGCGTTCACGCTGGGGAAATATCAGGAGTTGGTGTTTTGTCCAAGAAACCTTGAGACATAGACGATAAAGTGTGCAAATGGTAAGTGGTGAGGATGCTCACGTGGGATGAATCAAATGAATGTAGGCTACTGGGAACGGTTCACTTAACTAGGCATCCCAGCAATGACTGTTACTGGTTAGCCCAGGGGCTTTGGAGCGGCTTGCTGATATAATGCCACCCCGCCGGCTTTTATAGTTATGCAACTGGTCCTCTCTGCATGTGGGTAGCTCTCATGAAGAGCGGAGGAGAGGGGCAGGTTTTGTACAGGCAAGGCGAGCAGGTGGCTCGTGTGTAAAGCAAGCACAGCTGTGGGAGCCTCATCACCAGAATTATCCTTGAAGGACTTGGGCCTTATGTGAAGCAGGTGTGGGGCCCCAGCATCGCCCTCCAGCTCTGCTCTCCACTCTGGGGCTACTCGCGCCAACACGTAGCTATAGGACAGTACTTAATTCCGTAAGCTTCCAAGATACATACCATACACTCAGCCGTATAAGGGAAGTATATTTTATTAATAAATGACATTTAAATGAATGGGGCCTTTAAAAAGAAAAGGATGTTTTCTTGGCTTGAGATAGAAAAATAAATCATGAGGTAAAAAGAGGTGTTGCATATTGATTCTTCCCAGCATGGCTTTGCCAGGTTTCTGCAGCATATTCGTGAGACATTCGGGGACCTTGGGAACAAGCCCCTGTGCACCTGGAAAATCCCCTGCCTGCTGGCCATCATCGCTTTTCTTGCGGAGCAAAGCATCAGCTAAGGAGCAAGCCCAGTCCAGGGCAAACCAGTCTGCACCAAGACGGACCCCAGTACTGCACTTTCACGGACTTTTCCCCTCATTATAATACTAAAAATCATGCCCAGGGGTGGAGAGTTAGCATGTTCATTAGACACGCCACGCATGAAGAAGCAGGACCATTAAGTGCACAGGTGCTAATAAATCCCCACCTCTACCTGCTTACATGTCACCCTTTTCCCACCTAAGTTCCTTTAAAGTATTCCATATCTGACCTCTCCTTGGGGAGTCAGCCTGAGGATTCTTTCCTTTGTGCTGCCCCCTGGGGCTGGGGCAAAAGCCCCAAGATAGCCTTGCCTGTGCTTACATTTGGGGTCCAGTCTCGTTTCTACCATTGCCGGGTCCAAGGACCGGAGTCTGGTAACATTTTGCGACCACGAAGGGACTCTAAGATGAGACAGGACCCAGTGAAACTGGGGCTGCCAGACTCAGACCTCTACCTATGACTGAGGGGTGGCCCGGACCTCTTTGTTCTGGAGTCACGGGGACTTGGGGGTTCTCAGGCTTCCTTTTGTCCTCACTGACCGTCCTGTTCCTCAAGCAATGGTCTTTTCCCATCTCTGCTCTCCTTTCAGGATTTTCTTTTCTCTCTTCTGTTAACACTCTTTGTTTGCTCCTCTTTTATTCCTGAACCAAAGGGCATCACCTCAGTGTGCTGACTGCGCCAGAGCTCCTCCCCCCGGAGGGGTCCGGGGCTGTTCGGCTCCTTGTCGGGGGGCGGGGGGCGGGGGGCTGAAGCCACCATGGGATTGGGCGGAGTTTGAGTGTCCCACCAGAGCAGGCACTGCTTCTTTTTTTTTGCTACGGGCACCTTTGGAAAAACGGACTCCTACTTAGGTCCCTTACAGTCATGACTTTGGGAGATTCTGGCCAGGACTGATCAACCTGGTAAGGGGTCAGATTCCCTGTTTGGGCTTCTTTTTCTTCTCTTTCTCTCTTTTCTCACCACCTTTCTTCCCCCACTCCCGCCCAAAGTCCCTGTTCTGTAACCTTGTTTTAAAACCTCTTTTTTTTGTTTTCTGTGTACTCGTCTGCGGGGAGAAAAACTGTGGACTTAAATCTGCTTCACTTAAAACTAACTAAAAAGGAATATTCCAAACATAAAGAGTAAAACCTCTCCAAGTGCTCATGAGACCAAAGCCAGGCAGCCTCACACATACTGGAAGCTTAAGTAAGGCCTACAACTGTCTGAAAAGTCCTTTGTCTAATGATTTGTAATTTTTTTTTTTTAAAGATTTTATTTATTTATTTGACAGAGAGAGAGAGAGCACAAGTAGGCAGAGAGGCAGGCAGAGGCAGAGGGAGAAGTAGGCTCTCCACTGAGTGGGGAGCCCGACGTGGGGCTCGATCCCAGGACTCTGGGATCATGACCTGAGCCGAAGGCAGCCGCTTAACCAACTGAGCCACCCAGGCGCCCCTGATTTGTAATTTTTTATGTTAACCCTGCAGCAAATGTTCCTTCCCTGCAAGCACTCTCTGTGAAGGCTGCGTATCCCGCTCAGCTGTCCTCACTTTAACTGGTATGAAACATTTTTCCTTTCTTTAAAGATTTTATTTATTTCTTTGACAGAGAGAGAGACCAAGAGAGGGAGAGCGAGAGAGAGCACATAAGCAGGGGGAGCAGCACACAGAGGGAGAGGGAAAAGCGGACTCCCCGCTGAGCAGAGAGCCCAACAGGGGCCTTGATCCCGGGACCCTGGGATCATGACCTGAGCAGAAGGCAGACACTTAACTGACTGAGCCACCCAGGCACCCCTTTCCTTTCTCTTCAAAAAAAAAATTTTTTTTTTTTTTAGAGTTTGTTCATTTTGCATCGACCATTTCTTGGTTGATGGTTGGTGGTTGACAGGATGTCAGAGCAGCTGGGTTGAGAACCCCAGGGGTTCCTCCAGAACTCAGAGCTTGGGACCAGCACTAGCCCTCGGGGGCCCTCTGACTTCCCAGCACCTCACAGGTGTGTGGAGGAGGTCTCCTGATCGCCAGACCCCCTCAACTTGAGTTGATGGCCCTGCTTTTATTTGGGCTGTTGGGGGTTACTGTTAATGCTGTCTAGGTGGAAAAAATTTAAGGATAACCTGAGTCTCAACTGGCCCAGATGGGGCTCTTTTGGCATGTCTAAATTAGTTTCCTTGCACACAAAATTAGAAAAAGCTGTCTGTAAGATGAAACAACCCAAAACTAGGAAACTGGCTCAATTAGTGAAGCCCCCAACTTTTGGGGAAGAAGGAATGCTCAAAGCAATACTCTGGGCTTCTGTTTTATTTGTTGCTGCAGCTTTGGATATCTTTGCCTAAAACCAGCATATTCTAATTGGAAAATAATTAATTGACCCATAAATTATGAGGCAATCTTGCAATTAGATTTGTTTTCATAAAAGGGGGGGTCTTTAGAAATTGGGTTTTTAATGTTTTCTGCACCAATATTAGTGAGACAAAGGCTAGATTTCGTTTGCATCTTGTTTGTGTGTATATGTGTCCATATGTGTTATAAATGTGAGATATTTTCTCTACCTCCGGATGGTAATTGCTAAAATTCATTTGTTAAGGGGCTCTATGTAATTGGCTTGTTTTAAAGGCAAGTGCTTGTAAATACTGGGCATTCTGAAACTCATAAAGATAAAACCTAACCTAAATGTTTTC
Source organism: Phoca vitulina (assembly GCF_004348235.1). Classification (NCBI taxonomy): domain Eukaryota; kingdom Metazoa; phylum Chordata; class Mammalia; order Carnivora; family Phocidae; genus Phoca; species Phoca vitulina. Next base: position 16,816,136 of record NW_022589718.1, read on the forward strand.
TTAAGTTCACATGATCTAGGATGAAGTTCCCTACATCCAGGACCTTATGTTATTCCATAAAAAAGATGCTTCATGGGAAGGGACCCAGCTGATGGTCCAGAGACATAAGGATGAACACAAATCTCAGACACCTGACTCCCTTCCCAATAATCAGAATAATGAGAAAAAGGAGGAGAAAGATAGGCAGACACTGGAAAACCTAAATCCACCTCCCCAAGCACAAGCACCAGAACTGATGCCCAACCAACTACCTGCTTCTGTGCCTCCTCCAGGGGGCTAAAAGGCAACCAGAGAAAAAACATGTTCTGCAGGTGGGGAGAGATAAGAGATTGGGATGCTACCCAGGAGCAAAGAGCAGGCCTAGCTGTTGGGCTCCCTCCTTATGGAAAGACTGAAGCACCTCCCAAATCAGCATAAAGGGGCCCAAGAGCTCCCCTGGACTCAACCACCCACTTCAGATTTCCCTGCAAGAGCGCCAAGTAAAAGTGTCAGTGGGGAACAACAGATTGACTTGTCAGTGGACACAGGTGCAACATCTTTGGTATTAAAGCTAATTCAAGGTTGTTTAATTAAAACAGACTTGGTGGAGTTGTCAACAGCTCTCATTCTACCTGAATCTATTAAATTCACGTTGTATCTGTTGCAGTTTGTCAGCAAAAAATGACTTATGTTTGGGGGCGCCTGGGTGGCTCAGTCATTAAGCGTCTGCCTTCGGCTCAGGTCATGATCCCAGGGTCCTGGGGTTGAGCCCAGCATCGGACTCCCCGCTCCGCGGGAAGACTGCTTCTCCCTCTCTCACTCCCCCTGCTTGTGTTCCCTCTCTTGCTGTGTCTCTGTCAAATAAATAAATAAAATCTTTAAAAAAAAAAATGACTTATGTTTGAACAAACTAATGTTTGATTTTGTCTGTCTCATGAAGTTTTCATGGATAATTGTTAAGAACAAGTAAATTAAATGAAAAGGTTTATAGCTTTCAGAATCTGGTAATATAAAACTTCAAAGCTTTGCTGGGTTAAATGATATATTGGGCTAAGTTCTTTGGATTCTGAGTCTTTTCCAAATAAGACAAAATACTGAAACATTAATTATTAAACATAGATTTATCTGCTTTTGGCTTATTATAGAAAAATTAAAGATAAATTTGGGTCTCTTAGTAAACAAATTTTATGCTATCAAATTGAAAGATTGTACTCTAACAAAAAGCACACGTTTTTAAAAATTATGAAAAGTATTTGTAATTTCTGATCTAAAGAATTCTGGTGTAACAGTTCACAGTTGCTTACTACTTAGTTTTTACTAGAAATTGAATTGCTTCTAAGAGTTAAAATTGTGATAAATTTAATTGAGACTGCTGGAAATAAGGAAAACCAGTCTGTATGTAAAAAAAAAAAAAAAGTAGGAAATATGTTTGAAAAGGCATAAGGAATGAAAATAGATTTTTGTTGGGGGAAGGAAGTAATTTTTTCCTAAGAAGAGACTGGTTATTTAGAGTGAGAAGGCTTAAGACAAAATCTGAATAAAAAAGAAAGTTGTAGAGGGTTTGTGGAGGGAATCTGGAAAAGAACTTTATATGTGGTCAGGACTGACTAAGATTGGAATAGATGAGCTTTAAAAGTACACTGGTATAGAAATAAAACTTGGTTTTTCTCTGTTAAAAGGACAAAGTTTTCTTGCATTGTTGGTCTGCTTTTGATAAGAAATTATAAACAAAGTTTTTCTTTTTTCTTTATTTGCCCAGAAAAACAAGGTTTCTGTATGTGTTTTTATCAAGTCTTTGGTCACTTAAGAAAACAAAATCTTCGGGGCGCCTGGGTGGCTCAGTCGGTTAAGCAGCTGCCTTCGGCTCAGGTCATGATCCCAGGGTCCTGGGATCGAGTCCCGCATCAGCCTCCCTGCTCTGCAGGGAGCCTGCTTCTCCCTCTCCCTCTGCCTGCTTCTCTGCGTACTTGTGTTCTCTCTCTATCTCTCTGTCAAATAAATAAATAAAATCTTTAAAAAAAAAAATTAAAAAAAAAGAAAACAAAATCTTCTCAGTATTAAAGGATATAAGTTTTGCTAACTACTGTATTATCCTTCGTATTTGCCTTTGGAATCTCTTGTCACCTAGGTTAAATAATTAAATATTAAGATTTATAATAATCTGCGATCCTATTTAGGCATGTGCTTTAGAACTTTCTGAGGTTTTTAACAAATTTCACCAAAATTCAAATTCTATCTTCTTTTTTTTTGATTAACATAACATAATTAAATTAAAAAAATTCAAATTCTAAAAGAAGCCTTGTTAACTAATTAGACTTGTTTATTTGGTAAGTTAGGTTACAAGGGAAGCATTATCAAACAAATGATAATAAACCTTCTTGGGTTATATAGTATGGGTCAATGCTATAATTGTTCTAGAAATCATATGAAATCCCTAAAATTTTAATATGTCCTGGTAAAAGGTCATCACTTGACATTCCAATTATTAAAGTGCGTGTCAGAAATAACTGGATTTCCTTGCCAATCACATGATAATGAACTCTCATCAGATCTTTAACCATATCCGTTTTCGAGTCTGTCATTTACAGTCATTGTTCTGATGCTCTTGCAAAATGAGTTTCAACCTCAAGGAGATTCATGAAAAGAACTTCTGACAAGTACAGGTTTTTGATACCCTTAACGTCATGAAACTAAACTGGAAAAGAATTTCTGGAACTGCTGGGAAAACTGTATTTGAACAGAACAAAAATTAGTAATGTGGAACTATATAAATTGAGAAAGATGATGGTAGGTTTTATGACTCTTTTTGAAACAATGCTGGTTCTCTAATGTTGCTCTTCCAGATTTAAGGAAACATGTTCACTTAAGATACCTATGACTTATAGAAATCTGATAAAATATTCCTTTCTGAACAATTTGAGGCCTTTCAGTTTTCTCCCTTCCTGAACCCTTCAGAATTCAGAAACTCTCAGTGAGTATTCTTTCATGGCAATTGTAATTGTTTACATAAGTTCAATAAGAATCTATTCTCCTTGTAACAGGACACCATTAGAAACTTTGGTTATATTACCAAGGCTTTGACCGGAATGTCCTATTTGAGAAAGACATGCATAGAGTCAGATATGACTAGACAGCTTTAAGGAACTAAGGTTGACTTTATGGAACCAAAAGAGCCCCGTGGAATTGTTGGCCTGGTACTTTGCTTTTAGAGTTCCCGGATGAGTAAAGAAGGTCACTTCTTGGCAGGTGCAGGAACCTAAGGATCTGTGGGAGACCTCGAGAAGAAGAATTCACCCAAATCTAAAGGTATTGCAGGCAAATCTAATGACAAGTATCTGGCTTGGCTTCTGGCCTTGAAAGGCTATTAAAAGTTCAATCTAAAATTCCTTACAAAAGTTCCAGCAAAGCAGATTTAAGAGAACTTATGTGGTCAATCACTATTCTTGCTGTACTTACGTAAATAATTAGGTTAAGTTTGTTAAAACTAGACTTGTTTTACAGACAAATTAGTTTTAATTTGGCTATGTTTGAAGAAAATGAGGGTGATTTTAGAAAATTATGTTTCAATAACATGCCCTTTGTGGATGTTAGATTCTAGTTCTGATTACTTATCTTTTAAGTGTTTGTCATTTGCCTATAAGACTGGGCTGGATCCTGAATTCTTCCCGTTTCCTCAAATACCTGGCTAAGCCTCTCCAGACTACGGCTTTCAATCTTCTTGCATTCTCTTGTCTTGGACTCATTAAGAAGTAAAACTGGCCTTTTCTCCTGAAGGCCTGCAGACCAAAGCTAGAAAACTTGAAGTAAATTCCAGAGGGATTGCCATGGTAGCTCGTGTATTGACAGTTCTCATGCTCGTTGCTCTATGGGTCCCTCAGAAGATCACCAGAGACTTTGAACTGCAAATCCGAAAATCCGTCAGGTTGCTGCTGCCTGTTTCTGCTCGCTCTGAGGACGCTTCGAGCCTGACATCTAGAATCTTCTCGCTGGCAGGACTTGGGACTCAGACACCGGGTTTATAATTTGCTCCAACCGTCAACCTGTGTTTTCCTTTTGTTGTCACAGAAATACCTCTTATTAATTACCTGATTGCTTGCTGAACAAGGAGGAGCCTATGCTGTTATTAACAAAACCTGTCCTGCCTATGTTAATACGAAAGATTGAAGTAAATACAAAAGGGTTTATGAGCGGGCATCCTGGCTGCCTCGGTACAATCAAGGGACAGATCCTAACTATATTTGGTCAACCATCAAAAGGGCCCCCCCCAGTCTTTCGTGTTTGTTTGTTTTTTGTTTGTTTCTGTTTTTTTTTTTTCTTTCCTGGGACGATTGGTGGCTATTATTTTTGGTCCCTGTCTGTTAACCTGCTAGTAAAATTTGTGTCTTCCAATCTCCAACAATTCCAAGTCAAGCTCATGGTGGCACAAGGATTCCAACCTCTACAACTACAGGGAGATCCAAGTCCCTCTGAGTGCACAGAACAGTCAGCCTGAGATTTTCACACCTCCAGGGTAGGAGAGGGACAATGCCCCCACTCAGCAGGAAGCCGCTTCAGAAGATGAGACCTGTAGTCCCTTCTCCTTAAGAACAAGGAGGATGAAATCTCTCAGAGGGGTATGAGACAGTCAGGGACCTTGGGAACAAGCCCCTGTGCACCTGGAAAACTCTTTGCTGCCTGCTGGCTCTTATCACTTCTCTTGTAAAACTCCCTACTGACTTTTATCACTTTTCTTGCAGAGCAAAGCACCAGCTAAGGAGCAAGCCCAGTCCAGGGCAAACCAGTACTGAACTTTCACCGAATTTTTCCCTCATTATAATACTAAAAATCATGCCCAGGGGTGGAGAGTTAGCATGTTCATTAGACAGGCCACACATGAAGAAGCAGGACCATTAAGTGCACAGGTGCTAATAAATCCCCACTTCTACCTGCTTACATGTCACCCTTTTCCCACCTAAGTTCCTTTAAAGTATTCCATCTGACCTCTCCTTGGGGAGTCAGCCTGAGGATTCTTTCCTTTGTGCTGCCCCCTGGTGCTGGGGCAAAAGCCCCAAGAAAGCCTTGCCTGTGCTTTTACATTTGGGGTCGAGTCTCGTCTCTACCATTGCTGGGTCTGAGGACCCGAGTCTGGTAACTGATAGGCTTGCTCATATCTCTTTCTGTTCTGCTAAGACAGTTACTGTGATACTGTTCACCTTCCAAATTCTAAAAGTGATATTTCTATTCTATATTGCCCTATAACCCATAGAATCGATTTGTTCTGAAACTCCTCCTGGTACTCCGAATCACATGCCTGAGCATTTAAATCATGGCCCACTGTCTTCTCTGCACCAAGAATTCATTTATGCCTTTCTTACCCTTTGAAATCAGGTCTATCACTGTGATAGCAAATCTCAAGGGATTTGCAAAATAAAAATTGTTTTTCTCTGTGATCTTGTAACATACATGTTACTGCATTATTGCCTCTCATGTGCTATTATAACACTTTTTTTTTTTTCAAAGTCCCATCTATATTATGATTCGGGTTGTCTTTAGAGCCATGTTTGAAATTCCTTGCAACATTATGTCTGAAATGACTGAATCTTCATCAGTGCAGAATTTTGCGTGTAATTTCATTCTTATGCATTTTGTCTGTTACTTTGTTACCTCAATACCACGTTTGTTCTGATTCTAACTACTTTAAAAACAGTCTAAGGGAGGGACTTTACATCTTTCTATTTTGTTTAGTAAATGATCAGTATGCCTTTTCTGTGGCAAAGTTAGTGAAGCCAAGAGAAAGATTTCGTATCATTTCACACTTTTTCCTAGGAAAATTACGTGTTATTTTATTCTATTACAAAGTGCTGTGCTTTTCTGTGTCTTTGTGTTATTAATATAAAAAAATGACCACAGCTGAAAATCTCTGGCTATGATTTATTTAGAGCATAATATTCAATTCACAATTAAATGCTAACCTGTAATTGAATCCAAGGATTCATTCTGCTGATACACTGAATAAAAGAACATAAGTGGTGCATAAATAGGAACAGAACAGAGATTAATAACCACCAATATTTATTATGAGATGATTTATTATGAATAATTTGAATGAAATGATTAGCACGATAAAAGCAACTCTTTAAAAAGGATGCAAGATATTTAAGAAAGATTTCCATCTTGCTGTGGTAGACAAAGTATTGTATTCTGTAATTGTAGCAGAAAGAAATCTTGAAAGGTAATATGGATAACCTTTTAAAATATTATGAAGTGTATTTCTATATCATTTAAGTTGTAATATCCATTAAGATGTTAATATAGTCCTGCCAGTAAGTTTGTTTATAAAAAAGAAGCAAAATATCCAATTAAAATTCATCCTGAGTCAACAACTGAAATAATGACATAAAGGTAAGGAAGGAACGTCCTCCTTCAATTCTATTGATTTCTGCCTTCATCTTTACATCTGAAGAGGCATAAAATGTTCCAGAGCATCTTTCTCAAGTTATTCTTCCATTCTTTTTCTTCTCAACTTGACCTTTATAAGCTCATAATAAAATAAGCATGAGAAGGAAGAAAATACTAAGGGACTTAATTGGTAGAAACAGGAACACAATGGATTTAGACTTTCAAGGACTTCAGGAATTGTAGCAAAAATATACACAATATATACTGTGTATAAGGATTTGAAATAATTAAAATAGAATTAAAAACAAGCATGCAAAAGAACGACTACCAAGATGTCCAGGCAGATTTGAAAAAATAACAAATGAGAATCCTAAAAATGAACAACATAATTATTAAAATTATTTTATTTTTTTGGAGATTTTATTTATTTGAGAGGAGAGAGAGAGAGCATGAGTGGGGGTCGGGGGTGGGCAGAGGGAGAGGGACAAGCAGACTCCCCGCTGGGCAGGGAGGCGGGGGATACTCCTAATTATTAAAATTAAATGCTCAATGGAGGCATTAAATAAGTGATTAGAGACCAAAAAGGAACCTGGGCATGTAGATCTGAGTAACTAAACAGAGTGAGGCACAGGGAGACAGAGAAATAGAAACTCAGGAGGAGAGGCTAAGAGATCTGGAGGGTAAGGGAATGGAAGAAACACATAGTGTTTCTTTTTTTTTTTTTTTAATTTTATTTTATTATGTTATGTTAGTCACCATACAATACATCATTAGTTTTTGATGTAGTGTTCCACGATTCATTGTTTTCGTATAATACCCAGTGTTCCATGCAGTATGTGCCCTCTTTAATACCCATCACCAGGCTAGCCCATCCCCCCACCCTCTCCCCTCTAAAACCCTCAGTTTGTTTCTCAGAGTCCATAGTCTCTCAGGATTCATCTCTCCCTCCGATTTCCCCCCCTACATTTGTTTCTTCCGAGTTTCAGAAAAGGGCCATAGGGGAAATGGGGAGCGGTAATAGGAAAAGAAGCAATGCTGAGAAATTTCCAGAACTGACAAAATTGTCATTCTGCTGGCACACCAATCACAATGTATGTAACAAGGTACATGGAATGAATGTGTGCCTAGGGCATTCCAGTGCCAGCCTGGCAGACGGAAGACAAAGGGTTCTTTACAGCAGTGAGGGAAAGGGAATCATCTTTAAAGGAAGGACAACAGACTGACAGGAGATTCTTGGAGGAAATAAAGTAACATGGGAGAAAAATGTTAGCATGTATCTATCTCCTTATCTAGGGAATAACAATTGGGCTAAATAGTAAAATAACTTTTGTTTCATCTTTCTTTTAGAAGAATATAGGAACCATTTCTACAGAAATAAACAAACATCCAAAGTACTTTTTGGAAGAATTTTTTGGAAGACCAAAAAAGAAAAAAAAAAAAAAAAGACTGCCTTCATTCTTGATATTATCTTGATATCCATTTTGTTTATCTGCCAATTCTGAAACTACAGGAATTGAGATGTCCCACTTATAATTGACTTATGAATGGGTATCTTTCTGTAGAAAAGAAATGGTGCTTTGTTTTAAGAAAATAGTATCAGATTTACCAAATTTCATATTCAGGAAGTATTATATTTCCATAATTTAAGCTCTCTCATGAATCAGTCACCTGGAGCAATATGCATATAATTTGAGAAGCACCCTCAGCAGTAAAGGGCCAGTCTCTACCCCTGGGAACTCACCTCCCCTTCTGTAGACTGCAGATGGAGCTCCTTCCTGCAGGTGGCCTTGAAGTCTCCTGCAGCAGCACTCACCTGGACCCCTCGAGGAGCTTCCATTATCAAGGACCTGGTGGGTGATTCAAGCCTAAGAGCAAAACAAAAGACTCTTTCATAGTAAAAAGAAAAACAAATTATGATGGACTAAAAGATAACATTAGTAACTAAAACAAACGAACAGGTAGGCATAAATAAAAATCCTTTCCTTTTCAGAAGAAGCCAAAATGAGTGTTAGAATCATTTTTGATTGCCTTATCTACTTTTTGGCTCTTTATGAAACTCTTCATTTGCTAATATCAATTATTTATTCTCATTTGTTTAATGATTTGATGAGTTTCTTATGCTGTTTCCTTTCACAATGCACATGAAAAGTAGGTCATGATAAGTTTACTTGTTTAAATCTTTTATATATTTTCAAAATGAATGATGGAGTTTTAATAAATACATTTGTACCAACTTAGCATGTAACTATCCCTCAATAAAGAGTCTTGCAAAGAGAGAGGTTTAATGAAAATCATTAATATTGTGAACTTTCAAGCATTCCACAGTCAAAATTTTGTAGACCTGAAAATTTTCAAACTACTCATTACACTTTTAGAAATTAATTAAAATGCGGGAAGAAGCCCTTTCCTACATCTTCCTACAGGAAGAGCTGACCTCTACTGGCCCAGGAAAATGTCCACAGAATGAATGACATTAGCCTGAGAGAGAGCAAGTAAATGAGGGGTGATACAGCAACTCAAGTATGATTAAAGATTGCATAAATTATGAGGGAAAAAAAAACCACAACTGTTTTAGATAGTTGTGCCTGCAGAAAAGCTAGTTGGGAGGCAGTTTCAAAATTATCTTTAATTATAAAACTAGAGGAAAGGGCAAAAGAAGGCAGAACATGGAAGCTAGAATACAGTGGTAAAAAACACTTTATTCACTCTGTATTTCATGTATTTTTCACTAAAGCTTTAAGTCTGCTAAATTACTCCTGAAAGATTCAATCTAAAGAGAAATTTTGTGGTGTATAGTTTATTTAAAAGAGTGATGCATTTCTTTGAATAAAATTAGTTGTAAAAAAAAAAACCAAAAAAACACACAAGTGTGAGCAGAGGGACTATCCCCAAGTTGGTCTTTTTGGATAAACACTCTGTTCTGGGGCAGCGATTGTGTGTGGTTCCCTTGCCCACACAACTTTAAGACAAGAGTCCCCTCAGGCTCACATCTCACATTCACCATCATCCATAGCAACTGGTTTTCTCTGAGGCAACAGATCCAGAGCTGTTTTGCAGGGAAAACTACATCAAATAGTCTGAACTCTGAAGATCAGCTCTCTCTCAGTAGCGAAGTTGAACTTAAAGACTTTAAAGTGATATTGAAGGAGTAGAGCTAGCATTCAGAAGAAGTAAATTCGACATTTTCAATTTTTTTTTTTTCACCCACCAAAGCAACTTTGAAACTTTCATCTCTATGGGCCTCTTGGGACATCTTTATAAAATCCCTGGAGGTGTCAGATTTTGAATATATATACATTTTTTTAAAGAAATGTTTGTATTTTTTTAGAAAAATAAAAATCATGTTTCACACAGCATTTAAAAACTTGAAAATAAGATAATTATATTTTTTCACTCATAATCCTCACACTTTGCACATAGAATCTACATTTCTATTAAACTGTGTATCTTATAATTGATTTCTCTTAATACATCCCCAAATATATGCCATCTTGAGTAGTATATCTGTGACCACTACTATTTTCATTGGTTAATTATCCGTAACATTAAATGTAATTATATAAGTTTGGATATGATGAACCATTCAAACAGAAGTCAGGTATGTAATTAAAATGAATTACTATTCTAAAACAGATTATGAATCTGACATTCAAGCAAACATAACTCAGCGAACTTGTAAGTGGCAGAAAAAGCACCCTTACTTTATCAAATAATTGATACGGTTTAGTTTGTTTCCAGGGATAAGGGTTGAGGTTCTTACTCACATATTTGATAGTAAGTTATCCATATTAAATGTGCTCATGTTTTTGTATCATATTTCTACTGTGTGTTGTTTTTTTTTTTTTTTTTTTAATTTCTACTGTGTTTGACACTTGGTACTAGAGCATTAAAATATGGTAAGTCTTTATGGGCTTTTGAGTTTTTCCATTCTCATCTTTATTAATTACTTAATCAGAAAATGTTTATTATATTCATCTTCATTTTAGACCTCAGGTATCCATCGCCAGCATAGCCATAGACTATTCAAAGAGGCGGTGAAGACTGAGAGATGGTTCAAGAACATTAGCCAGCGGCAGTAAGACTCAATTTCAACATCTCTAAACTGAAAATTATCATATTTTCTTATGGGGCCATAAGATATGTCTTAGGACAATTAAGGGAGATAAATGTGTAGTGGGGTAGTATTTTGAGATACTGATGGGATTTCCTTCCCTGTCCCATTTTCTTGCAGTTCTGCCATTCACTAAACCATGTATTTTGCCACAAGCAGCAGAAGATGGAGCAGAGAAGTTGATAAAGAACTTTTAAGTTTCCTAATCTAATAGACATTTTGAGTTGGAGAAAACCTAGCCGTTCAGTGTGTTGAAAATGATTCAGCACATGGAAAAAAACATCAGAAGAAAACCAAAGTCAGTGAGAGCTTGTTGTATATTTCCACCAGTTGGAGAACTGTTTTCTTGATTCACAGGATAGAGAAGATTTGGGTGGGAAATCAACAGAACTGGTTTCCAATTGTTCTCTGTGTTCGGCTACCTGAGGCGAAGTCCTACGATGTGGGGCCTTTATTCTTTAGGTGTGAGAGGTCTGAGGAGAGTAATGATATCTCAGGATGACTGAGGACAAGAGATCAAAGATTCTCAAAGGAGACAGGGGTGGTGACCTTCGGTGAAGGAAGAGTAAGCGGAGAGAAGAATGAGAACCTCTTGGCAAATTCTAGCTTGGGTCATGAGGCTCTCAATGACCAAATGTCACCCCAAAAGCTTTGGCACAGTGTAAACCCCTTGGTACAGTGATGCGACCCCAGGGAAAAAGACGAGAACTGAATAGACAGGCTGAATTCCTGATACCAGGGCATTGGAGACCGAACATGTATATACATATATACATATATACTTAATAATTTATATAATTTATATGTATGTGAAACTGATCAGAGTACATAAAAACATTCAAAAAGTGGTAGCAATTTTATAGTATTGCTAAATCCTTCAAGTTATGAAGCGATTAAGACTGAATTAAACAGGGGCGCCTGGGTGGCTCAGTCGTTAAGTGTCTGCCTTCGGCTCAGGTCATGGTCTCAGGGTCCTGGGATCGAGCCCCGCATCGGGCTCCCTGCTCTGCGGAAAGCCTGCTTCTCCCTCTCCCACTCCCCCTGCTTGTGTTCCCTCTCTCGCTGTGTCTCTCTCTGTCAAATAAATAAATAAAATCTTTAAAAAAAAAAAAAAAAAGACTGAATTAAACAGGTTTCAACTGTATGCTTTGTTAATCTTGATAAAACTAAGTGTGGTAATCATTAAGATATAATATAAACCTTATTTCCGCAACTATATGGTCAATTAATTTTCAACAAAGCAGGAAAGACTATTCAATGGGGAAAAGACAGTCTCTTCAACTCATTCTGTACTTAAAACTTTGCATGGGTTATCTCATAATCATCCCATCAATACTGAGAAATGCACACTCTATCCACATTTTACTTAGAAAGTAGTTGAATCTTAGTGTGGTTGAGTCATTTGCTTAGGATTAGGTAACTAATGCAAAGATCTCAGAATATCCAGAACCACCTTGAAAAAGAACAATGTTGTACTATATGTTGGCTAACGGAGCATAATAAATAAATAAATGCAAAGGCATTCCAGGCAGTCAAAAAACAAAACAAAACAAAACCTTTAAGCATTTTGAGCACTTCAAGCAAAGCTATAATAATGAAGACAGTTGCTGGCCTGGCATAAGAATAACAAATACATAGAGACTCTAGAAATAGACTTTAACAAGTACCATCATCTGATTTTTGACAAAGGCAGTAAAGTGATCCAATGAGAAAAAGCAAAGTAAAAACAGTGCTGGAATCTCTATATGGACAAAATGAACTTCAATCTATACCACCCACCGTTATCAAGAGTAAAAGCTAAAACATAAGACTTTTATTTTTTAAATTATTTTTTTAAAGATTTATTTGTTTTAGAGAGAGAGAGAGAGCGCGAGCATGCGCGTGCAAGTGCGGGGAGGGGCAGAAGGAGAGAATCCTCCAGCTGACTCCCTGCTGAGCTCGGAGTCCAACCCAGGGCTCAATCTCAGGACCCTGAGATTATGACCTGAGCCCAAACCAAGAGTCAGATGCTTAACCAGGCATCCTCTAAAACCACCCAGGCGTCTCTAAAACATAAGGCTTTTAAAGGAAAATATCTTTATGACTTGGGAGTAGGCAAAACTTTCTTAGACCACAAAAAGGAATAACAAGTGAGTATTTTAAAACATAAATTATATGTCTTCAAGATGAAAAGCTGTTTTTCAAAATCCATCAATAAAATGAATATATACATAGACTGGGAGACAATATCCACAAAATACAGATGTTACAAAGGACTGGTGCCAGGATATGTAAATAATCCTCCAGCTCAAAGATAAAAATACAAAAACACAATTAAAATATGGACAAAAGAGTTGAACAAATACTTCACTAAACAATATATATGGTTGTTCCATTTACACATGAAAAAGTCATTAATGTCACTACTCATCAAGTAATGGCAAATTAAAGACATGGAATACCACTAAACATCCACCAGAACGGCTCAGATTAATAAGAATGCAAACATTGAATATTGGGGAAGATGTGCAGCTACTGAAATTCTCATTTATTTTTAGCAGAAAATGATATAATCACTTTGGAAAGCTCTGACATTTTCATATAAAACTTAATACATGCCGGTTATATCCCAAGTGTCTATCAATTAGGGAAATGCATAAATAAAATATTATATGTTCATATAATGGAATAGTAAAGCAGTAAAGCAGAAAGAACAATGAAAGAACTACTGGTACAGACAACAACACAGACGGATCTCAAAAACATCATGTGGAGTGAAAGAAATCTTGCAAAGAAGAGTACATATTGTAGATTAATTTATATTTAGTACTAGATTGATCTAATCTAATCCAGGGTGAAAAAGGTGAGAGAAAATATTGCTTCTGGTGGGTAGTGGTGGGGATTTCCTGGGAAGGGCATAAGAGAACTCTCTGGGTGAAGATAATGTGTTTTTTTTTTTTTAAGATTTTTATTTATTTATTTATTTGAGAGAGAGAGAGAGAGAGAAGGGGGAAGAGCAGAGGGAGAGGGACAAGCAGACTGCACTAAGCACAGAGCCCAACACGGGGCTCAATTTCAGAACCTGAGCTGAAATCAAGAATCAGATGCTTAACCAACTGAGCCACCCAGGCGCCCGATGATAATGTTTCATATCATGACAGGAATTTGGGTTATACAGGTATATGCATTTGTCAAAACTCAGGAAATGTGCACTTAATTTTTGTGAATGTCATTGCATAATTATTTTACAGTAAAAGAAAAGAAACTGTAAGTAATCTTGAATAGTAGTTAATGATATGCATGCGAAAGCGAATAGGCAAAGTATACAGATTTATGCAATGTATGTGCAAATACAGAAAAAATAAGATATACTGGCAGACGGCTAGTGGAATGTGTACATGTGTGATTAAAGACATATAGGACGATGACGATGGAGGAATCTAGCTGGGGGTATATAGGTGCTTTCAACATTGAGTACATTTGAAAATTTTCATAATAAGATGTTGGGAAAGAAGATGTGGTCTCAGATCTTAAAAGAATATCTGTTTAGTTTGTTTCTAGTTAAAGTTTGTAAAACATTATGCTATGGAGATCCAAATAGGAAAACTGTTAATTGATGCTAATGTTTGACTGTCATTGACTATTAAAATTCAATAAAGAATACTAATGACATATAGGGATGCTTTTAAGATATGTTTTGATTCCCACTGCTAAATTACTATATTAATATAAATGCTGTATCACTCAGTGTCTGTATTTTACAGTTATTTCAGGGAGAGGGATATCAAGAAAGAACATCGGATATTATTTACTTTACCTAAAAATTCAAAAATTTGAGATAAGTTTACTTGGATAAAAGTAAACTCATATCTACTTCCATATCATGAAAATTCCAATATTTAAAAAATAATAAATATATGTAATAAAATCCCAACAAAAATCTCAATAGTCTCTTGAAACTTAAAACATCATATTAAACTATTCTGGAAGAAAAGTACAGGGGCACCTGGGTGGCTCAGTAGGTTAAGTGTCTGCCTTTGGCTCAGGTTGTGATCTGGTGGTCCTGGGATCAAGTCTCGCGTTAGGCTTCCTGCCCTGAGGGGTGCCTGCCCCTTCCTTTGCCTCTCTCTTTCTCTGTTTCTCACGAATAAATAAAATCTTAAAAAAAAAAAATGTGTGACACTTAATAGATTTTAAAAATGAAGTTAAATTGGGAGATTTTCCTTTTAAAATTAGAACTTATTGAAATTAGTTTAATTAAAAATGAGATTGGAATTAAAACTAGAAATTTGTCAATGGAACACAATATAATCTAAAACAGATCAAAAGTATTTATGAGAGATTAGTTTCTGAGAAATGTAGCAATCATTTTGGGTGGAAAGTAGGTTATTTAATCAATAATTCTTAATAAATTGACTCTCCATACTAAAGACACTAACGTTAGATACTTAACATACTCTGCAAGAATAATTTCCGGTTTTAACTATTCAAAATATAAAAACAAATCACAGACTGTAATTTTCAATGGAAAATTAGAAGAAAATTCAGAACATAATTTCCCATTTTATTTATGCAAAACATAAAACTAAGAAATAAATTACCTAGTGTACAAAATAAATGACAGAAAATTAGAAGAACATACAGGAAATATCCAAATACAAAAAAAGAAAGAAAGAAAGAAAGAAAGAAAGAAAGAAAGAAAGAAAGAAAGAAAGAAAGAAAGAAAACCTTTGAAACAAGATGGAAAGCCCCAAAATCATAAAGAAAAAGAATTGATAAATTTTACTACCTAAGTCTTAGGTTCTATTGGTTTTTTCCAAATACCCTGGACTTCTCAAATAAGCCTAGAATCTCTATAGAAGTCCTGGATTTAGACATTCTGGAGCTCGAACATTCCAGAATACTCTGGAACTCAAATTAGACTAAACCTGTGTTCCCTTCTAGAACTATCTAATAAGCAAACTCTTGGCAACATAGGATCAACACTTAAATGACACTCTGCTTCTCTCCTATATAGAAATTCAAAACATTCTCTGAAAGGACCTGTTGAAAAATGAAACCCATGTTTATTTGCAAAGCTTGTGAATTTCTATGTGATTAGTCATTGGAATTAGTGCAGTACAATTGTGTTCATTTTGAAAGCATTATAGCAATCATGGCAACGGATTTCAGACTAGCTCTTACAGTGGGTACCAAGAGATTCTAGCAGAGAAAAGGAGTAATGTTGAACTCGAGGCACTGTTATCATCTGTTTTTTTCCAAAAAATTCTGTTTTCACTGTGTTTACACACCAAAGATGCAACCAGATTTTGTTTTTAAGGTGTTAGGCAAATCTCAATTTGAAAATGAGCACCCTAGATCTTTAGAAAAATTCTCAACATTCTGAGAAAGGAATTCAGACTCCTTTTAAAGTAAGTTGCGAGACGCAATGACTACATAAAAACTTAAGCAGAACTTAAGCATCATGTATCTCGCTCTTCATAAATATTTAACACGGTGTCAGGCACGTAGTGGGCACTCATGAACTATTTTTTATTTCAATGATGGAATGAATGGAAAAGTGAACAGAAAAATGTTTTAGGGGAAAAAGAAAACAATGCAAACTGTGACCTGAATATACAAGCAATTTTAAGGTCTTAGCACTTCAAGCTGAGTTTTCTTCAGCTGCAAATCACATTGTTTCTGTTGCCTCAGTTTTTACTGTTTTCTGCCTACTTGCACTTTCCATTATGGTCTCTTCCTTCAAATTCGATCAAACAAATTTCTAGATCAGTTGTTGCTCTGTGTTCCCAAGATTACACGCTAAGACAAGCTTCTCATAATGATCACTTGCTATTAACTCTAAATAATATGTAAATACATACATAGCATGGAAGAGTTAAAGGGAAGAAGAAAGAAAGAAAGGCAGAGAGGAAGGGGAAAAGGAGAGAGGGAAAAGTGGAGGGGAGGGGAGAGAAGCAGAATACTATTTTTTTTTTTTCAGTAAATTTATCTTAGCCTTTCATTGACAAAACAACTCAGTGCAAAATCCTTACTACCTTACACATGGTGGCTTTTCATTTAACACAGCCATGATGTAAATGACATCTATGTGTTTTTGGAGATTAATTTGGAGTCTGTAAAACTTAACATTTCAGTTTAAAATTATATTCATACAAGAATGAACATGATGAAAAGATGCCAGTTACATCATTAAATATTAATTCATTTTACTGAAATGAATCCGAATCTGGATTTTTTTTTTTTCCCTTGGAACAGTTAATGAAACTCAGATCCAAACAATCTTTGGGCGATATACAACGGGCTTCATCACTCCTCACCAGAGAGTAGAGAAACTCTTTTGAACTGTAATAATTTAACTATATGTTAATTTAAGAAATAAAAAAGGAAAATGTTCATACTTGGGCTATTCTGGACACAAATACTGTTATGTCCTTACTGACTATTCAACATGTTTTTTTCACCTTTTTAACACATAGGTCCCTACTAAAAACCAATGTCACTTTATATAAGACATCATAGAAAATCTACAAGTATTGGTTTGAAGTGCACATGGAAACTAGCAGAGAATTGGGCACACATGAAGGACTCATCAAACATTGGTTGAATAAAACTGTAGAAATCGACTTCATGTCAACACCAAAATACTACCTACTCTTTAATAAACCTTTTGAAATGTACCTGTCTAAAATCTCTTATTCTCAACAAAAACAAAATTAAAGACAACACGGCTACTTACTGCCCATTACCATTTGATTTACCTGGCCAACTAATCTCACCTTGTTGATTAGAATTAGGTGTCGACTAAGAGTACTTCTTACAGCCCTGAAAGGAAAATTGTCAACAGGACTTGTAAAAATCTTCTCAGACACTCTGCTTTTAATCTTCATGTACACAAATAAATAATTGAACACCCCCATCATTACTGTGCTTTGCTTCTGTTTCAGTTTTCGAATTTAGATCAGTAACACTCATTTTGGGGGTTGCTAATTTGCTTTTAGCACTAGCAGATTAAGCTTAGCTTAGTGCAATATTTAAATAATTGATGGATAATTAGAAAACAAAAACCAGAAACACTATATACTAATTATAATTTAATTCACATTCACACTTATGAATTTTGAGACATGTCAACAAGGTAATTAAAATAGTTCTTATTTCTCTTTTGGCAATAGATTTCATAATGAAAATCATACAATGAGTATATAGTTACTGAAACGTTAGAAGTAAAAAGAGGTTTCTTTTAGAATGGCGTAATTTAAATAACTTTTTATTGGGGCGCCTGGGTGGCTCAGTTGTTAAGCATCTGCCTTCGGCTCGGGTCGTGATCCCAGGGTCCTGGGATCGACCCCCACATCGGGCTCCCCGCTCCGCAGGAAGCCTGCTTCTCCCTCTCCCACTCCCCCTGCTTGTGTTCCCTCTCTCGCTGTATCTCTCTCTGTCAAATAAATAAAATCTAAAAAAATAAATAAATAAAAAATAAATAAATAACTTTTTATTGAATGAATCACTAAACTCTGGCATCTATACAAAAACACAGTTCTAAAACAATTGGAGTTAATGTTGGCTACATGGGCCTTAATAACACAGTAACTGCGACATTTCTTATGTTACATGCACTCAACATCCTCGCTATTCAGTTTTGCTATTTCAGCAATTCAAATGAACAAATATTTATCAGGCACAATTATATATGAGATACATGTTGACTGCTAGAGCACTAAAGATAAACAAGGAAGGATGCAGATCCTGGTCTAATGGAACATACAACCTTGTTAGATGGGGAGGGATAAGATAAATAATTACACAAAACTGTCGAATTCCTAACTGAAAAAAGAGCCATAAGTTAAAACTATAACACACCATGAGATGCTGTTTATACGTACTCTTCCACCCTCCTAAATCCTTGGGGTTTTGGCATTGAGTAAAAAATTATTTTTGTCTAATAAAAAATGCCTTGATCACAGGAAGATGGCCACCTTTTTCTGTTATTGTTAATCAGCCTGTTTGGATCTGGAGTGCTGAGATACTGAGAAACTGAGTTCCTTAGGAAATTTTATCACAGAACTTGATATAAAGGTCTGAAAACTGTACTGTTGTGAAAGTATGGCTTTTTTTTTTTTTGCACTTAAATTTTTTTACTTTATTTTTCTCTTTTCATTTGAACATTTTTTTTCACTCATCCAAACGGGAAGGGCTGAACCTGATCTTTATGAAATAATTTGGGGTTTGCTTAATATTTGTATTGTGTTTTCCAAGACAAAGACTGTCTCCCAGGTTGATATTTTGATTCAGCTTTAAAAATGACTTTTAATATGTGATTTATTTTTTTTAAATTATCATTATTTTTGTCTTTTTTTAATCCCATAGAAATGTATTTTGGAATGTAATTTACCTACCAGAAAGTAATTATATAAAACATCTTTTTTTATTGACATATAAAGTTCTATTAGTTTTAGGTATGCTACACAATGATTTGATGTACAGATACATTGTGAAATGAATACTACATTAAGTTATATAAAATAACTTTGATCCCCAAAACTTATTTATTGAGTTAAGAACATCCATTGATCCGTTACTAGATTTTAATATTTCACCTTTTATTAACAGTTTCTGTGATTATCCTGGGAAGAATCCCTATAAAGTTGTCTCATGATTTTCTGGGTAGTGAGGACTGTTACGTACAACTGTGCCTCTTACAAACAGAACAGTATCAGGGAGCAGCCTGTTCCATTGGAATGATTAGACTGAGGAGTCCATTGTAGGGCAATTAAACTCTGCCTTTTTCTGATTACTATTTGTATTTCCCTCAACATAACACTCCCTGACCATTTACAGCTTTTTTCCTACTCTCTGCTTCCTCTTTCTTTCTGCCTATGTGTATCATGTGTTTCATTGTCTATGTCAGATTTTCCGGAATCTTGATTTTTATCAATCCTCCTCTAAACTTCCTCTATAACTGTTTTTTCCACACTCTTCCTGCCTGACATATTTATTTTTATATTCATTGTATGTTTATTAGGGGCAAATATATATATATATATATATGTTGAAAATAATAACTCACATTTTCTTGCCCTCAGTCAAATACTTGACTATTTACCATGTAGGCAGGGAATGTCAACTTTTTACACATTTTCTATTTTACTTCTTTGGATATCAAGGGCAAATCAACAGTGATGGAAAGTCTGACAGAGCTGGAAGAGCCAGAACTTACCTGAGGTCTTGGGAAGGTTCTGCTCTGATGTGAGGTGTTTCAACAGAGTGCCCGAATACTGCTCCTTCAGTGCCTGGACAGAACAGGAATCCAGTAGTCAGTACAAGCAAGTGGACACACACGTTGGTTTTCATTTCTATTTTTATGCATCAAATATTCATCCAAAAAATGGCACAACTGGAAACAGGAGTACAGACAATGAAGGAGAAAAATTGGGAAAAAAAAGTGTTCAAGGTAGTGAAAGGCCAAGAAGGGTAAATCTAAATGTCCCTCTGTAGACCACTTTTGAGATGCCCTTATTTAGCAAAATTCAGACTGACTGAGGATTTTCACTCTCTGATCAAAGAGCAAAGACCATCTCTTCCTTTCTTGTTTCCCAGGTACATGAATTTGAGGGAGGGATAGGTCATAATACTCGGTTCTATCTTTCTACAAACAGCGAGCATGGATGAAAATGTGGAGAGTGAGCTCTCTTGTAATGTATCATTAATTCTTTAAAGACATAGGTCTCATGGGGCATTTGGCAATTTTCCTACACATAACACCCACCTTTCATTAGAGAGATTATCCACAGTACCTTACTTTGACCTCGCTGGAACTAAGGCTCTCTCTAAAACCATGAACTGCTCAAAATCATTTCATTACAGTTGACTTCATGTGGGGTCATACTTACCCAAAGAGGTCATGCACTCTAACACTTTCCTCAGACAGTTGAATTATATTCTGTCTACACTTCGTTTATTGACTACATGTGATTTCCAGATTCCCAGAGCCTTTCCATAATTGAACTGAGCTAAATAGAATGACCTTGCTTTTTAAAAATGCAAAAAAAAACATTTTTTAAATATGATGATGACAAAATCTCTTTTTTTTTTTCTTTTGTAATTTCACACAAATGTTTCAGATCATTCTCTTTGCAATAACTTTATTTTCTTTTGGCTTAATCTTCATCAAACATTTTGGTGTAGGAATGTCATGTCTGCTCCATCAATGACCTCTACACCAGCTTATTAATACAAATTATACAAAATAATGCAAATAATACAAATACTGCAAATAAAAATATAAATTTTAAGCCTATAAGATAAAGCTGCCTATGCTTATTGTGAAGAATAATGGGAAATATATTGATTCAATAAGCAATGAAGACATTTTCACTAGAAAACTAGAGCTAACACTTAAATTCGTTAAAAATATGTTGTTTTAGGGGTGCCTGGGTGGCTCAGTCATTAAGCGTCTGCCTTCGGCTCAGGTCATGATCCTAGGGTCCTGGGATCGAGCCCCGCATCGGGCCCCCTGCTCGGCGGGAAGCCTGCTTCTCCCTCTCCCACTCCCCCTGCTTGTGTTCCCTCTCTCGCTGTGTCTCTCTCTGTCAAATAAATAAATAAAATCTTTAAAAAAAAAATATGTTGTTTTATAAGAAAATATACTAAAATCACCAGATGACTCCTCCACATCAAACAGCAATGCAGACCTTGATCTTGAATCAGAGAGGAAGAGATTTTTTTCAAAGACTGTAACATGGTTTCATCTATCTTACGGTTCTAAGGGTAAATTTATAAGGTTCTGCAGCAGTAAATTCCTAAGATTACCGACTTCAGTTTATAAGTTAAAAGCTATTGGTATTTGTTGACCTCTCACTGGGTTTTAGTAGTTGTTGAAGTTTGGTTTTGTTTTTTTTCTAAAGAGACTCTGTAAGGCCTATAATATATAGACAGAATATCGGAGCAATTATTTCTTTATGGCGTTTGCTCTTTTGATATTTTGTAAGATATTTTATTTCTGTTAGTGGAAAATTTTTAGAGATAAATCTTTGGAAGTAAAGTAACGGTTTTAGATAAAACCCTCATTTTGTGGTTGTGGTGGTGGTGGGGCATTTGAGACAATATTCCAAGGTATAAATTTTCATATCTCAAGGAAAGACTCTTTTAGCATTTTAAAAGAAGATATAACTCCTAGAAAGAATAGTTATCCATGTGCAAAGTTTAAAAATTAATTTCCACTATTCTGTGACTTTGAAAATGTCCCAGACAAGATGACAGAAATATAATTAAAGAGCAGTCGCAATACTTATTTTCAAACATGGAATGGCACACATATAACTTCACACAGAATATATCAGTGAAAGTAAAAGGGAATGCTATCAAAGGTTTAATTTTCCAATGAGGATTAAAAACTGATAGAGGTCTTTAAGTATCAGTTTAGAAAATGTTTGATGATTAAAACAACAACAAAAAAACAATTCTTGAAGAAATAATGTGTAATCATATCTCCTAAGGGGCTAACTTGGAAACTGAATAAAATAACATAAATAATTAATTAACTATAAATCTCCAGATAATGAGAAAATTACTCTCATCCTCTCCATTATTGTCTTAGAATGAGCAAAGGGGTAATAATTAATAAGCAATAATGATAATCTTAAAAGGAAATCAGTGAGGGGAAAATAAAAGCCATCTGAAGCAGGCACATACTCTCACAGTATAAAAAATCAAAATTAAAATACATATTTCCTTCGAATTGGGAACTTTTACAAATGTCAGATGATTAGTAAGGTTGCCAGACGGTGCAATTAAAAGTACAGGACACCAAATTATCTTTGAATTTCAGGTAAATATGAAAAAAATATTCAATATAAGTAAGCGATATTTTCAGGGGACATACTTATAGTAAAAATGGTATGGTGTTTATCTGAAATTCAAAATTGAATCACTATATTGTACACCCGAAACTAATGTTACACTACAGGTTAACTAACTGGAATTTAAAGAAAAAATAAAAAATAAAACACATATTTTTAAAATAAATAAATTGTAACCTATTCTCAAAAAAAAAAAAAAAAATTAACTGGGTATCATGTATTATACCTGCTACCCTACCCATCAGCCAACATTTGGTACAAAGAATACAGATGTGATTTACTCTTAGTTCAGGAAAAGAAAGAATGTGTGATGAATTTCACATCTTAAGTTATAAAACCACAGAAACTGAAAAGGAAGAGGGACAGAAAAAGGACAAGAAGGTACACAACACAGACATTTATTTATATATATATATATTTAAACTTGTTGATTAATAAACATTTGTTGTTTATTGTTATTTTAAGGGGCCATTCAAAGGGATACAACGTTCAAATGTTTGCTTGTATAGATGCTGAAGGGTATTTCAGATAATTTGAGGTGATGACATTCTTTAAAGACTTTGGGAAACATAGATTGTTGACTATCGCAATGGTCAGGAAAGATGAGACAAGCAAACTTTAGGGTCAAAAAAGACTAGGTGTCATTTATATGATAAATCTGGCTGCAAAACACAATAAGAAGGATGGCATATTCCGCTTTGCTGGAGAGGAGAAAGAGTATATATGGATTGTGGTCCTACTTTACATTTAAAGACAGTTTAAGAAGTAAGTTTAAGACATATGTATATACTATGCACTTTGAAGTTAGCAGACGGGAGGAGACAACCCCAGCTCCTTCATTCTTACCTAAATGACTTGAGCAAGTTATTTAATCTGTCCAAACTTCAATTTCCATAGATATTGATAAAGATAGAAATGCCAACCTTACAGGTTGGGTCAGGTTTTTCTTAAACAGGATATAAATGTGCCTGGTTCAATGTAAGAATTCGGTATTCCTTAATTCACTCTCTCTGCCACTTTTCTTTATGAACATCACCACAGAAGAGGTACTCATTGTGTTTGCAGAATTAAGGGTCCAACATGGGTTCACTCATTAATACGTGAAATCTCTATTCCCAAAATGCCAGCTTCAAGTAACACGGTCTCATGCTGAATTCTGAAATCTGAAATTTAGACATTGTAAAGAGATTCTTAAATGTTAGATAGTAAGTGCATTTTATTAATCAAGACTCTCTTCAGTAATCAAGGAATTCCCTAATGCAGGTGCCTAGGTACCAGATAAGATAGATTAATGCCCAAATAAGCTCTGAGAAAGAAGTTTCTTCTAAATAAAAAATTATGTCCAGGACGATCTTCCTTTCAATTGAACTTTACCCTGATGTTTAAAAAATTGTGGAAAAATGAAAACAAAAATGCATAGTAGACCCTGTACTACCTACAATGGGTGGTTGTGATTTTTCTGTTTTATACTTATTAGCTCTCTGTGCAGGATATCCTGGGAATTCATCATCCAAGCAACTGGAGTAGGTGAAACAGGCATTAACTCCCCCAGGGTTTTAGCTTCCTTTTAAAAGTCAAAGGAAAAGTTAAGGAAAGGGTACTATAGGACGCCATTCCTTAGAATATTTCTCTTCTTTTCTTTCTTTTTTTTTAAAGACTTTATTTATTTCAGAGGTAGAGAAAGAGAAAGACAGAGAGAGAGAGAGCACAAGGAGGGGGAGAAGCGGGGGGAGAGGGACAAGCAGACTCCCCACTGAGCAGGGAGCCCTACCTGGGGGTTCGATCCCAGGACCCTGAGATCATGACCTGAGCCAAAACCAAGAGTCGGACACTTAACCAACTGAAGCACCCAGGTGCCCCAGAATACTTCTCTTCTTAATGAGAAACCTCAGGCATTCAATTTATAAGAATTCCAAGCTAGCAATTAGTTCTCAGAACTTAGAGGGGGAGGAATCAGTCATGATAGCAGCACCACCTCCAATAACCAGTCCACGGGACTGTTAGGAGACTTAAATCATCAAAAAGTTTAATAAACTTGAGACAGCACTTCAAATTCCTCCACTGGAATATGGCTGAAGTCCTGGGTGAATTCATCTAGGTCTCACAGGCAAAAATATTCCTTTTTATTCATTATCTTCAAGTTTGATCCTGTGCTGTGGAATGTACACAATTTCTTCGGTTAGAAAGGCTCTTGAAAGGCTCTTTACAAATTATAAAATCTTTTTTTTTTTTTTTTAATTGTATTTGAGATCAGGGCCTTTTTCACTCTGTAGTGCCACTTCCTAGCCCGTTATGTAGTGTAAGATAGGCATTCATTAATATGTTTCTCTGAAGCTGTGGGAAGTGACATGAAGAACATAGCAGCATGTGCGGGCCCAGAAGAGACTGGGCTTCCCCGGGGTCTCCATATCAGCGGGTCCAAGGGGCTTCTTCGGAAGAGAAGGCTAAGTAAGGCCTGGCATGGAATGTCTTTTGTTCTGGAGAGTCAGAAGAAAAGAGAGAAAAGCCAGATGGGAAGGGGAACAAAGGAATCAGGAAAGGGTGGGACCCTCACCCTGTGGGACAGAGGCTAGAGAGAAATAGAAACATTTAAATTCTATTTTTTAGGTCATTTGTCTTGATGCTTGCCAAATGGGCTCTCCTGCTGCCATCAGTTTTTCAATAAAATCTACCATGATCATTTATGTTTTGAGGTTTTTATGTAGTAGTATTATTATTTTGGAGGGGACCAAGAAGGGAATGAGTTTTACATGCAGATCAATATAGGACAGAAGAGATAACATGAAAGGAAATCAAGGCCATGAGGCCAAGGAGCTTAAGAGAACATAACCTTCCCTGCTCTCTCTGCCTGCAATGCATAGGAATCCTAGGCAGCATTTTAAATTTCTACACTAGAATACGGACGAAGTACAGGGCAAATTCATATACCTCCTAGGCGCCAGAAAGTTCCAATGTATTCATTATTTTCAAATTTAAACCTATACCAATGATTATTTCAGTCTTTGAAATAATCTTTCATGCCTTGCTTTCTTTTTCCTTTATTTGCACCTCTTTCCCTCCAAATCTAAATTGGTAAAGTCAAAGATTAGACGGGGAACAGTTTCATTCTATTCCCAGATCTGCCTCTAATTTGTTTTTTGATATTTGATAAGTATTTAAAGCCCTCTGGTTGCCATTAGTAAAATGAGGCACTCAGAGGTGCGTGGGCGGCTCAGTCATGTAAGCGCTTACTCTTGATTTCAGCTCAGGTCATGATCTTGAAGTCATGGAATTGAGCCCCATGTCAGGCTCTGTGTTCAGTGGAGTCTGCGTCTCTCCCTCTCCCTCCCCTTCTCTCCCTTCCCTCGTGCTTACTCTCTCTCTCTCTCAAATAAATAAATCTTTTAAAAAATTAGGCACTGAATAACATGATCTCTAAGGTACCTTCAGTTTCTAAAAGTCACAGTTAATATGATTTTTTTTCCAAACATGTCAAGATGTGTATATTATAACTCTTCTCATTTCTCCTTAAATAGAAGTGGAAATGAGTTTGTCCCTACAAATTAAAAGAAAAAAATACTTTGGAGAAAGAATGGAGTAATCATATTGGCAAAAGTAAGCTATTAACTGTCATTTCTTCTACTCCATTAGAAAGAGTTTCTATGACTCCTGCAAGCACATCATTACCCTTAAAAAAATGTCAACACATTTCAACATACATCTCCCACTTGTGTTATTTTAATAATCTAAATGGTGTTCCTGCTTCCAGCTAACTCCACAAGACACAACCTATACATGTCTAGATTAAACTTACCAAACCTGATATCTCACCTCTACAAAGAGCTGTATTATTTTCTTGGATACCGCTTCTCCCCAGCATGCAAAACTTCCATAATCTGGGCCCATCCACCTGCTCAGACTTCTTTTCCTCTACTCATCTGTGACGTCTCTTTACTATGTTTCCTACCTCTTAAGGTAAATGTAATCTGTTCATCCTCTGAATATATTTAGGGTTTATTACCTGTCATGCTCATTTAGATCTTATCATATCTATCCTAAAATTTTACATTTTAAATTATATGTATCACTCCACATCTAGAGTTAAAAAAAATCAAAGACATATTGCTCATACCCAACTGGATTCTTATGCACAACATGGTGTCTTGCATATGTGAGATAATTAATAAATATTGATCCTTATCAATATTGATAAGGATCAATATTTCAACGACCTTCCCTTGAAAGTTTTTTTTCTCCTGTTTTTAATGCTAGTTTGATGAATGGTACAATCATGTCTTAAACACTTTTTTAAAAAAGATTTTATTTATTTATTTGTCAGAGAGAGAGAGAGAAAGAGCATGAGTGGGGAGAGGGAGAAGCAGGCTCGTGCTGAGCAAAAAGCCCTATGTGGAACTCGATTCCAGGATCCTGGGGTCATGACCTGAGCCAAAGGAGATGCTTAACCAACTGAGCCACCCAGGTGTCCCCAAAACACTTAATTCGGAAGCTGGGAAGTATACTGAGATGTCCTTTCTTGTTCAATTTCCTTATTAGTTTACTTCTTTCTACAACTTCAATATCACTTTTATTTTGTCTCAATTATCCCTCCATACCACCGCCAACTAACTCTCTAAAACAAAGGTGGGGGCGCCTGGGTGGCTCAGGCAGTTAAGTGTCACCTGCCTTTGGCTCAGGTCACGATCCCCGGGTCCTGGGATCAAACCCCACGTCAGGCTCCCTGCTCAGCAGGGAGTCTGCTTCTCCCTCTCCCTCTGTCGCTCCCCCCAACTCACTATCTCTCTCTCCCTCTCTCTTTCTCTCTTGCTCTCTCTCAAATAGATAAATAGTAATCTTTAAAACAAACAAAAACAAAAATCAAACAAAGCTGTGCAATTCTCACTTACAATGCTTCCAGAATCCAATCATTTATAGAAGTCAAGTCCAAAAGCCTCAGCAGAATTTACCTCTTAGCAGTGCTACGCATTTTACACTTCAGTGACAATAAAACTCTTGGAGATTTTGAAATGTTTACAAACTGTCATGAATACTACTTCTTCCCAACATATCCCCTATCCCTCTCCCCTTTGATGGTAATCTCCACAAATTCTTTAGGATCTGATTCCAGATTATTTTCTCTGTGAAACAAACATTATCTGCATCTTTTTGGCACTTCTTCCCTCTGCTCAGCTTCCCCAGCTCCTTATGAAAATTACGGGTATAGCGTTTATCACATTGCTGTGCGATTTGCTTTGAACTCTAACCCAATAACTTATGAGTTCCTTGAACTCAAGGACTTTGTCTTAATTAATTTTATACACTTAGCACTGATCTTAGATTCTGATATATAGTTGAGGTCAGTAAATGAAAGAATGGGAAGTAAAGAATGAAAGCAGGAAGACATTAAAAATTATTCTATTTATAATTTATGTGTAAAACATGGGAACTTTCAGTTTCTTAACATATTTCTTTCTTTAATACTTCAATACAAATTGGGTTATTAATATCCTGAGGTGATGATCTGAATTTATTGAAACTGTTACTATGAGCCTAGCCAATGTTAATCATTCTAGTGAAACAGGGAAACAATATTGTTAAATTGTCTTTCTGATGGAAACAAAAAAAACACCATGTTGTTCATTTGAGATGGGAGAATAAGCTGCCACGATTTCTGAAAATATATTATTTCAAAATCTGTTTTTACTTTTCAGTCAGCATTTTTTGTAATTTAAAAAATATCTCAAGGCATTTACTCCCAGATGCCAAATCATGTCCTCTCTTCCATTTCTGAAGGCTTCCAAAAGATAAAAAGAGATAATGGAAAAGATACTTAATCAGATGGAAAATGCATTACAATAAAACTATTTTCTTCAAGATGAAGTATATTTCAAAAATATTTGATTTGTCACTAATAAAAAAAGACTTAAATATGTCACACGACTAAAAATGATGCAGACAGCCTTCTTGCTCATATTTTAAAACGTTCAAGTAGTTTGTATTTTACTAGCATTTATTTCTCTGATTATTTAAGGGAGAATACCTCTTCATTTGTTAATTCTTTCTATTGATTTCAATGAAGCAAAAATAATTGAAATTTTAAAGCAAGTGTGAAGTAAACAGAAGGGAAAAGAAAATAAATTATGTTCATATTGAATGAATAAGTAGTTTGATGAAAATTACATCTAGGAAAAAGATACAGAAGTAACCCCTCTTTCAAGTTCCCACCTCCCCCCAAATTTTTAGAATAGTTAAGGAGAGCTTTCTTCATTCACTCTGAGAATATACACATTCAGGAAATAATAAGTAATTCTAAGGTCTATAATTACTGAGGTTGTCATTTTGCCCCTTACTTTACTTACATACACTAAAGGAATGAGAAGCAGTACATACCTAAGACTTTTAGAAAATCCTAAATGAAAAGATGTCACCAAGAACATATCTTTAGTAAACATAATAGTCATAAGATTCTATTGTTATGGATTTATTAAAAGGCAGGAAGGTTTGAATTGATTTATCCCTACATTGTAAACATTCTAACAGAAATTAAAATGTAAAACTATAAAATAACTTGATAACAAATGAACTACCTATATTGTTTTTGTTATTTCTTTTTGTTAGAAAATTCATAAAAGATTAATTCATGATAAGATTTAGAAAATTAATAAAACAAGATCTCTAGGTGAATTATCTTTTTACCACATTTAAATACTTTTTGGAAGCTTTGAAATACTTAAGTAGTATGTTTTGTTTTGAGGTCTGGGCATTTTACCTACATGCAGATAGTATATCTAATACTAGTTTTGTTTCTTTAAGGTCATGTTCATTCTTATGCATGCACGTTTTCTGTGTAATCCTCTCCTTTAGAAACTCAATCATCGCTCAATCTATATGCAATTTAAGCTTTTTGGATCCTTGTGGAAATTCACTTATCTAAAAATCTACTGTCAGTTGCAAGAAAAACTCAGGTTGCTTTGGAGAACAAAAGTGAATACCTTAATTCTGCCTTTTTGACACATTTCATTCCTCAGGTTCTTCACCCCTATTTAGATTAGTCTCTGTAGAGAAGATGGGCTTTCTGCTTCTATGAGTCACAGGCAGGAAGACTGTGTTTCCTACTGGCACACTGTGCTGATCATTACCTGGTGGAATGCACAAGGACAGGGACTCATCGTCTCAGCAGTAGTTGTATTTCTTAATTTTCTCCCCCTAAGATTTTTGATATATTGACATCGAATGGATACATTTCCATTGCTTTTTATGGAAAATAAAAATCAGTAGGGAAGTTGTCCAAAACAGATAGTACCTGATTGTCTTCAGTGGCTTCAGATATTACATTGTTTATGGATTTATTTGAACTTTCCACTCTCTTTTTTCATTTTGAAAAAAAACCCCACAACCTTGTATATTCAAAAGATGCTAATTCTGTAAATAGCTTTATGACCCTTAACTACATGGTTAATCTGTACAAAATGACATGTGAACAAAGAAGCTAGGACTTTTAACATGATATCACATTCAACACAATTTAGACTTTCCTTCTGATCTCAAGATCTCTAAATGACTGGGGCGTCTGGGTGGCTTAGTTGGTCAGGTCAAGATCTCAGGGTCCTAGGATCTAGCCCCACCTCATCATTGCTCCCTGCTCGGCAGGGAGTCTGCTTCTCCCTCTGCCCCTCCCCACGCTCATGCTCTCTCTCTCTTACCCTCTCTCAAATAAATAAAATCTTTAAAAAAAGAAGATATCTCAGTGACTCTAAAACATCATAGTTTTACCTATGGTTTTCGGAGCATCTCTGTTGATGTGGACACAGTCAGAATCTGGAATGTTTGTACAGGTAACTTGCCTTGATATTTATGTTTTCACGCATTTAGTAATAACTGAGTTTTATAAAAATTCAGGTGAAAAATGCAAGTTTCAAAAGCCTATCCTGTAATAACAGAAGAGTGTGGCGTACACAGATAGAGCTCAAATGGGAAACAGCTAGGTACACAGACATCATTAAACAGGGGTTAATGCCAAAATAAATTTCCTTCATCCTTTCATTTATATGAGATTTTATTTTTTTTTACCTTTTATTGTTCCAGATTGCTCCTGTGAATTTTATGTTGTCACCCGCCATGTAATTCATTGCGCGCCAATAAGTAAACAAAGAGAGCTCCACTTATTTGGGTTTGTTTTTTACCCACAAGAGGATTGGTGGTATTACTTTTAATTAATGTAAAGAATAGCAGGTTTTTACCAGAACGCTGTTTCCCTCTATAATGGTATCTTCACCATGAACACTCATCATATTCCCAGCTCGGATTGCCGTGAATGCCTCTGCATGATCTTTAGAGCAATTCCAAGCAGAGTAAGCCATTAGAGTTTTAGGCAAATCATAACTAGTCTGAGCATCCATGGTTTGTAGGCAAGTCCAGGGATCTTCAAAATCCTTGAGCTATTATGTCACCCTGAATTTTATGTGCATGGTTTGTGTGCCACACCAAGTAGCTTTAAAGATGGTGGCCCTCTGAGCTCCAAAATAATGCTTCAGAGGTTAGCACTAGATCTTTTCATATAAATGGGTCTGTGCTGGTAAATTGGGGGGGGGGGTAATGTACAACAGGATCATCTAGATTCATGATTTTATACATATATATATACACACATATATATATGATTTATTTATGTTAGAGAGAGAGAGAGAGCACCTGTGCAAGTTAGGGGAGAGGTAGAGGGAGAGAGATAGGGAGAATCCTCAAACAGACCCCCAGCTGAGCTCAGAGCTGGACGCTGGGCTCCATCTGAGGAACCTGAGATCATGACCTGAACAGAAATCAAGAGTCCGTTGCTTCACTGACTGAGCCACCCAGGTGTTCCTGTGATATTACATTTCTGGAATACTCTGATATGTTCACCAAATATTTCACCATGAGCCTCTCAAGCAGAGATACAATATTTTCAATATAAAGTATTCATTTTTTTTCTAGAAAGGATAAGTTGTGACACAAACGTACACATCTGTGTTTGTGTGTGTCTGTGTATGAATGTAGAGTATAGCATCTCACTGAGGAGTACCAGACTCAGGTGTTTTAGTTTATGAATCCTGACAATATTCTCCAAATAAAATTCCAATCTAATAGAAACTTTTCCAGAGAACTGGAAAAGAGAAAACACGATGCCTTAATATATGAAGGATATTTTCAATACCAATCCCAGACAAGAACTACACAAGACAGAAAATTTGTTCATGGGTATAGATACAAAGAACCTAAAGAAAATATCATGCTGAAACCAACAGTAAAGTAAGAAATATCAGGATCATTTCTTTAGTATTTATCACAGGAATGTAATTTTTGTTTAACAGCAGAAAATTAATTAATAAAATTCTCCATACTAATTTATTGCTGGAGAACATTATATAATCATAGCAAAAGATTCAGACCTAACCACTCAAAAAGTTCAACATTTTTCCATGATTAACAACAACCACCACAATAACAATTGCCACCTTTGAGAAAAATAGGAATGCAGGTAAACTTTCTCCCACAGGTTAGAGTCATCTACAACAAAACCCCAAAACCTACAGCAACCTCAAACTTACTGGTGACACAGTAAAACATTTCCCTTATGGGTAACAGCCGTACAAAAGTGTGATGTGGTTTTACTTTTTGCCTAGAATCACCACTTGGATTCAACTCCCCACTATAGTTCTCATACTACCATGTGGAAGGGAGGGAAGGGAAAATGCAGGTACATGAAAAACATATTGTTTGGGGAAAAAGTAACAAAATTTTCATGCTTCATATACAACATGGTTTCCACACAGGAAACCTAAAAGAACATACAGATAATTTAATAAAATTAGTAAGAGAATTATTTTGACTTAAGTATAATAAAAGTTCTGGAAACCCTTTATAGAATGAATTATTAAATTTAATCAAAAGATATTAAAGCAATTTTAAATGTTAGAAGAATATAATGTGATCATAAATATGAAGATATGAACCTAAAGTTGTTAATTTCCCCCAAAACCTTGAATAGATTTAGTGCAATCTCAGATCATCAATGATATTTTCATGGAATTTGACAAGCTGATTCTAAATCCATCTGGAAGAATATTGGGCCAAGAATAATAAGGCAATTCTGAACCCCTCCACAGAGTTTCCCTACCAGATTACAAGACATACATAAAGTTCTAGTTACTAAGTCAGTGTGGCTCTGGTAGAGAGAGAGAGAGACCTAGACAGTGGAATAAAGAAGGCCCCAGAAACAGACCAGCACACTTACGTCTGTATGGAAAGTTGATTTATGACAGTCACTACTAAATGTAAGTGGGGAAACAAGTGACTAGTCAATAAATGATGCTAGGATAATTGTTTACACATATGGGAAGATCAAACTGTATTTATCACTGCAAAAATAAATTTCAGCAGGATTAAAAATGTGATGGGCAAAGTTATAAAATGTATAGAAGACAATATAGGAGAGTATCTTTTTGACTTCAGATTAGAGAAGGATTTCTCCTACAGTAAAGAAAAAATGAATTTCTGAATTTAAGAATTTATTCTGAAATTAAGAATTTCTGCTGAACAAAGGACACCATAAGAAATTGAAATAAGGCAAACCTTGATCTTGGAGAAAATATCTGCAGCACATATAATTGACAAAGATCAATTTCCAAATATATAAAGAACTCTAAAAAGTAATTGAGAAAAGTGAAATTCACAGAAAATGACTAAGAACTTGCAGAGATACTTCACAAAAAAAGGATCATTAAAATTCAATAACCATCTGAAAACACAGTTCAGCTCATTTGTAATCAAATGAAACAAATTAAAACTGCATTGTGGTACCAAGTTAAACCCTTTGGTCTTGCAGAAACTTTAAAGTCAAAAATATATTTGTTATGGGAAGGTACGGATACATTCTTAAGACAGAAAATATATAAAGCTTTAAGAAAACAATAAATTTGACTATATTAATATAAAATTTTTCTTAACAATAAAAAGACCCTTAAGCAAAGTTAGATAAAAAACACATCTTCAACAGCAAATATAACTGATACACAATTAACATCCAGAAAACATAAGGAACTCCTACAGATCAATAAGAAAACAACAACTCATTAAAAAAAAAAAATACTAATGAGTAATTCACAAAAAGAGAAACCTGAACAGTCAGTACACTGGGGGAAAAAATGCTCCATGTCACTACTAATCAGGACATTATAAATGAAAACAAAAAAGAGATGTAATTTTATTTGAATCTTTTCCAGTGACCTGGATACTAGAAAAGTCGTCCCGTCATGTTGGTTTTTATTATCTTCATGGCTGAAACAAAGCTTTATTTACTATTTTCCACTTTAGGGTCACAGCAAATGAATGCCATTATGTGGCTGTTTGGAAAGTGACTAAAGTATCCGTGGAATTTATAGAAAGTGCATTTTTCACTGAAAATAAAACCTTTTCTGGAGTTTGTTTTTTTTTTTAGATAGCCATTTTGAAATAACATGTCTTACCAAATTTCCACACTTGTTTCAAATTAAAATGTTTTGTTTTTTTTCTTAAAATCCTACATGAAATAAGAAAATAGAAATCAGGCTCAAAGTTAGGTGATTTAAAGCCTGCTATTCAGTTAAATGATTGCACACTGATATTTATTTTGTCAGTTCACTACACAAAGTATCAGGAAGTATATAGTTTTCAGTAGGGTGACATTGGAGGGGACACCAATACCATAGAAAACAGCTCAATGTGTTGTCTCAGTAGGTCTCACTAGCAGTGTGGCATTGAATAAGTCATTTAGCTATTTAAAATCTTAATTTTCTTATGTGTAAAACAAAACAAAACTGTGTGCTGTGTGTCCTCTCCTCCTCAGAGAACTGTGTGAGATTTTTTTTTTAAAGATTATTATCAGGGCGCCTGGCTGGCTCAGTCGGTGGAGCCTATGACTCTAAATCTTGGGGTTGTGGGGCGCCTGGGTGGCTCAGTCGTTAAGTGTCTGCCTTCGGCTCAGGTCATGATCCCAGGGTCCTGGGATCGAGCCCCACATCGGGCTCCCTGCTCGGTGGGAAGCCTACTTCTCCCTCTCCCACTCCCCCTGCTTGTGTTCCTCTCTCGCTATGTATCTCTCTGTCAAATAAATAAATAAAATCTTTAAAATAAATAAATAAATAAATAAATCTTGGGGTTGTGAGTTCGAGCCCCATGTTGGGTGTGGAGACTGCTTAAAAATAAAATCTTAATACAAATGTAGGGATCCGAAGGCGTACGTGCACCCCAATGTTTATAGCAGCAATGTCCACAATAGCCAAACTGTGGAAAGAGCCAAGATGTCCATCGACAGATGAATGGATAAAGATGTGGTATATATATATATATATATACACACACACACACACACACACACACACACAATGGAATATTATGCAGCCATCAAAAGGAATGAGATCTTGCCATTTGCAATGACGTGGATGGAACTGGAGGGTATTATGCTGAGCGAAATAAGTCAAGCAGAGAAAGACATGTATCATATGACCTCACTGATATGAGGAATTCTTAATCTCAGGAAACAAACTGAGGGTTGCTGGAGTGGGGGGTGGGGTGGGAGGGATGGGGTGACTGGGTGATGGACACTGGGGAGGGTATGTGCTATGGTGAGCGCTGTGAATTGTGCAAGACTGTTGAATCACAGATCTGTACCTCTGAAACAAATAATACATTACATATTAAAAAAAATAAAATAAAATCTTAAAAAATTAAATAAAATAAAAAATAAAAAGATCATTATCTATACTATATCTGTATCATTTATATCTGTATCTATATCTATGTATACTTCATGATTGCCTAGCATTACTGGTTACGTGTAAAGTCAGTTTAGAAGACTTAGTGATTGGGCGCCTGGGCGGCTCAGTCAGTTAAGCATCTGACTCTTGATTTCAGCTCAGGTCTTGATCCCAGGGTTATGAGTTCAAGCCTTGCATTGGGCTTCATTCTGGGGCATGGAGCCCGCTTTTAAAGAAAAAAAAAAAAAAAAGACTTAGTGATCTATGGTGGCTCAGGAATATGAGAATTTCATTCATTGATGATGAGAGGGTGAATAATGAATACCTTCCAGAGTCCTTATACTTTGAACAAACAATTCAATTTCAAGGAATTTATCCTGAAGAGATATATTTGTATACAAAGATGTTGCTACAAGGAATTGAATGATAGCCTTGTTTAGGTTCATTGACTACAATCCAAATGTCCAATAATAGGGAATTAATTAATAAACTATTGTGGTTCAATAAAATGGAATACTTTTAACCATTTAAAAAAGAGAATACCATTGAATGACATGAATTAAAAATAAATATTAGATTTCCATAAGGTATGAATAAATATCTATGTTCTTAAAGGGCCTCATAAAATCTTCACTGGTCAACATTCATCATTTGGCAGCTTTCTTCACTTCCCCTCCCTGGTTTTTAGGTCTTTTTTTTCTCCTTCATCTGATTAGAAACTCAAACAAATTGCTTAATTTGCAGAGAAATTTGGGAAACATTATTTCCTCTTAAATCTTTCTACGTTAACATATAAAAAAAGCTTTCAAAGTAATTTTCCTTTTTATATATAATTCTTCTTAAAAGGTAGAAGTATCTTAATTAGATGTCATCTTAAATAGAAGTGTTTAAGTAAATGTCTAAAGATAAATCACTATCTTGAGAGGTTATGAGATTTCTGTCAAGTGCTGAAAGAGAGAATGATCACATTACAAAGACATAATAGAGAAAATTGAAACTTGGTGGGAAATTTGGAATAATCAAAATTTTAGATAATTTTTAAGGCCGAAATTCCATATTTATTTCACCTATCATGCAGTAAAGGATGGATAGGTAAAAAGACTGGCTGCTGAAAGCTTATTCTGATCCACTTGTTCTAAAGTCCAAACCAACAAGGGTAATTACCAATGATTACCAAAAAATAATTCATT
The DNA here is from genome assembly GCF_004348235.1 of Phoca vitulina. Classification (NCBI taxonomy): domain Eukaryota; kingdom Metazoa; phylum Chordata; class Mammalia; order Carnivora; family Phocidae; genus Phoca; species Phoca vitulina. The sequence continues at coordinate 16,852,380 of NW_022589718.1, forward strand.
TCATTTTTCGGTCAGAAACTTAAAAGAGGCCATACAATGAAACACAAATTCTTCACCAATTTTGTATGGGTTTTGTATTTGTATGGGGGAAAAGGACTGATGCTGAAAGAACTGTGGATAAATAAGAAACTGATCCTATAAATGAATTATTATACTTGATTTAGAGAGATTTACAACATTTATATTGTGATTAAGTTATCCTAAAACATCTTCCTTCCCAATTTTGCAGGCATGTCACATGAGATGAAGAATTCGTGTCTGGAACCATGATCAAAACCTATATATTTTATTTTCTGAATGAATTAGGCAAATTTCCTTGGCTCATGTCTGATTTCAGCCAACAGATGTGGAGGACAGTTCTAGAGCACCTCGGACTCATATTCACTACACATCACTTCAAGAATGTTCCGAGGATATCTCTGCTTCTCAGAGCCCCAGGGAGCAGGCTCAGCACGAGCAGCGCCCAGGGATCACCCAAATGCCTTGCCAGGGAGTCAGTACCTCTAAGGCTACCTTTCAACCAACGGGAGAAAAAGCTGATGAATAAATGCACTAGCCAGGTCTTTCAGTTGGACAATTATGAGAGGCATTTTAGAAATTCTTTTTCAGTTTGGCCACATTTTAAAGAGGATACTTTGTCCTAATTTCAAATCATTTGTATAGTGTTCTCTCCTACATAATATGACTGATCCTTACATTAACCCTGTGAGGAGATCAGGAACTAACAAGATGAAGACACTGATAACACTACCACTTTTCCTTCTCCTTCTTCCTCCTCCTCCTCCTTCTCCTACCACCACCACCACCACCACCACTACTACTGCTGATGCTGCTACTGGCAATAGGGATGATCATGGAAAACACTCACTGAATACTTAAACTACTTCAATCATGGGCTAAGCACGGAACAAATACCAAGTAAAACTCTGAGAGAAATTTAAAAAATAATATCCCCATTTTACGGTGGAAGAATTGAAGCACAGAGAGGCTAAATAGCTTGCATAAACTAAGGCATAAGCATTTAGATGACCCAGGGTTAGAAAAAGCACAAACCAATTATTGCCTGAGCACAGAGAAGCTCAGTCCTAGTTCAGTTTTCTTTGTCTTACCAATTCCAAATTTGAGAAAGAAGGGAACCTGTACCTATTGTTTCTATCTTCCAGGAAATGTCAGTTTGGTGGCTAAAAATATCATTTGGTGAAATAGATCCATTATCAATTAGTGGATTGCAGAATAATCCTTTCCTCTCACCAAAGATCCATGTCCTAATCCCTGATATCTGTGAGCAAATATGTTACTTTAAAAGCAAAGGGGAATTCAGATGACAAATTGGAATTTTCATTACTAATCCAGGAGTCAAGGAATGTCTAGGACCTCTAGAAAACTGGAAAAAAACAAAAAATAAACAAACAAAATCTCCCAGAAAGTAGCACAGCCCAGCAAACACCTTGATGTTAGTCCAGTGAGAACAATTTCAGATTTCAGACTTCCAACCTCCAAAACATTAGATAATACATTTGTGTTGTCTTAAGCCACTCAGTTTGTGGTAACTGTCACTGCAGCAATGGGAAATTAACACAACCAGTTAGTAATTGGCAAAAGTAGGCAACCCATTCAAGCTTATAATATCTTTTTCCTTTCTCCTTCCCTCTTTCCCACTTTCTCTCCCTACCTTCATTGGGAAATGAAAGATTGTCCCAGTGATCATTTATATGAACATTAAAATTTTATCCACTTACACAAAACACACCTACACAAATCTCCAAAGGTGAAATTAAGAATAAAATTTACCTTGACACACTCTGGCAAGTACCTTTGGAAGACAAAGGTCAGCCTGACTGATGAATATACGGTTGCTTTAAAACTAAAATTAGTTCCTTCTCAAATTGCAATAGACTTTTAGAATTTCTGACCAAGATTACAGTAATGTTTTTCCACAGTGACTATAACATCAATCATTTACCTCAATCTTCCTTTGACATTGTTTGGCATATCTTGAGCTTTCAATTTAGATAGCTACATGAAGATGGAGAAGTTACTCCTGGAGCTCTCTATGATTTAGGTGAGAAAGTCAGATATATAGTATTTAAATGTGCTCATTCCTCTTCACCTTTAACTTTTTCCAGCCTACTAAATAAATCTGCTTGAAATAATGACCTACCTACTAAATAAATCAGATCCTAGAAGCTCTCCTTCTTGTTACAGAAATTCTTATTCAGGATCTAAATGTATTATATACACATGCATATATTGACACGGATAAAATGAAGTAGAAATGAAACTGGGCTAATAGTGAGGAGATAGATCTGCTTCCTGGTCTGCCATTGATAGCTGTGTGTATTTTGTGCAAATCACTTAACCTGAGGCTCAGTTTGTGGAATGAAGATAGTGATAAACACCTCCTTAAATACTGAGGAGTAAATGAATTAATGCAAATGACTGTATTTTGTCAATAGTGAAGATTATGACAGAATGTTATTGATTTCATTATTTTTATTAGTTGCAACTTTTTTTGTTCTAAAATTTAACTATGTAATAGATTTCTCATATTCATTTTTTGTTTTACTTTTATCTCATATTGTTTCCACTTAAATACCCCGAGAGACCTATTAAATTACTTTTAGTATATTGGACTGAATATTATTCAGTATTACATGAAGTGTTCAACATTATCTTGTATATAGTTATGTATATATGAGAGAGACAAATGATAAACGATTAAATTTAGGAGGTCTTTACAGTAAGTGCTACCAGAGGAAGAGTGTCATTTCATTAACACATGATATAAAGTAATGCTTTTATGTCTGTTATAATAACAACAATAATTTCTTACATTTATTGACCACTTAGTATGTGTCAGACATCATGCTTTACAGGGATCGACTCATATTAATTCACTGAAAATACAATAAGGTGTTATTATTTATTATTGTCATATTTTATAGATGAGGAACTGGTCACTTTGAAACCTATTAACTAAATTGCCCATGATCACTCTTCTAGAAAGCAGTAGAGTTACAACAAAATTCTTAATTGCTGCACCTGAATCCCTCCAGTAATTTCTGTTCAGCCTACCCTCTCTGAACTCTATTCCTCCTTTCCCATCTGACCCTTCAAAACAGCTACATTGTCCTGGAACTGAACATATTTGGATTCAGTGACAGGTTATCATTGTCCAGAACTTGCTTTGTTGAATAAATCCCTGATAGCTAGTTTTTTTTAGTGGTCAAAGTTAAAAATTTTTCTCAGTGTTTCTACTGTAACAGTAACTCAAAAATAATTGCTAAATGGTCATTATTTTTCAAACTGGGGACAGAATTTACAATAATGAAAGAGTATTGGGATAGGATTTATTATTTTTTTTTGGCTCAGAAATCCATTTTGTACATTTCCCCCTATTTTCTCTATTAGTTTAAAATAGTTTTGGCTAATGACTTTTTTTTAAATTTAGAGAATGCTACTATTTATCATGACCTCTGGGAGGTACAACCATTCTTATCACTTTGAAGTAATGATTAGTGTTCTTTCTCATCAGAATTTTTACTTGATTCATGAGCAATATAAGTAACTATAGACTTCTTATAGTCTGTGGAATGTTCATAACATTTGGGGGTTTTCAATATGCCTATTCAGTCAGAAAACACATTATGATCTGAGTAATGTTCAAATTATTTACAAGGAAATAATTTGTATGAGCTTTAATCTTTGAATAGACTGACCAGGCCTCATAGGATCTGAACATATTATTATTTTTTCAAAATATTTGTTTGAGAAACATCTCTTTTCTCCATTGCATTATTTTTTTAAAAGATTTTATTCATTTATTTGAGAGAGAGCATGAGAGAGGGAAAACATGAGAAAGGGAGGGTCTGAGGGAGAAGCAGACTCTCCACTGAGCGGGGACCCTGATGTGGGACTCGATCCTGGGACTCTGGGATCATGACCTGAACTGAAGGTTGACACTAAATCGACTGAGCCACCCCAGCACCCTCCATTGCATCATTTTTATTCAGATAATACAGGAATTTGGAGCTCCTATAATGAGGTAAGAAAAGGAAATAAAAGGCATACAGATTTAAAAGCAAGAAATAAAACTCTCTCTATTTGTGTATGGCATGATTATCTATATAGAAAAGCCCCACATCTGCAAAAACTTACTATAACTACTAAATGAGTTCAGTAAAATCATATAATGCAAACATATAGGATCAATACATGAAAAAAATCAAATTTTATGTATTAACAATATACATATAAAAACAAAAATTAAAACACTATGCCAATTACAATTACTTCAAAAAATTAAAAAGTTAACAAAACATGTACCTAATGTGTATGCTGAAAATGACAAAATGTTCATGAAAGATATCAGTGAAAACCTATGTAAGTGGGGAGACATAACATTTTCATGGGCTGGAAGACTCAATATAATATAGATGTTAATTCCCCTAAAATTTATGCAGCTTTAATGCAATTCCTATCAAGATTTAACCAAGTTTCTTTCTTTCTTTTTTTTAATACATAGAAGTATATAATCTGAGATTTGTATGTGAAGGGACAGGCCATAGAATAACAAAAGCAATCTTGAAAATAAAGTTTGGAAAACTCTCTTTACCCAATATTAAGGCTCATTTCATAGTTGTAGTAGTCAAGGTACTGTGATATTATCAGAAGGATAAACAACTCAATCAGGGTAATGATACAGAGAATTTAGAAGTAGATCATGCCTAACTGATTTTTGACAAAGGTGCAAAAGGAATTCAAGGGAGAAAGGAAATGCATTGGAGCAGTTGGAATGTTAATAGGTAAAACAATCAAAAAACAAAAACCCCAAAGAATATTGACCTAAAATTCACATCATATTTAAAATTAATTCAAAATGTATAACAGATTTAAATGTAAAACATAAAACTATAAAACTTTTTGGAAAAAAATTAAACCAAATCTTTTGTATGTAGGATTAGGCAAACCATTCTTAGATTCAATACCAATAGTATGATCCATAAAAGGAAACAAATTGATGCTACCTCATCAAAATTTAAAAATTTGTTTCACTGAAGACCCTGTTAAAAGAATGAAAACAGAAGGTACAGAGATGGAGAAAATATTTGCAAACCATATCTTTAACAAAAGACTAGAAGATAGAATATATAAAGACACTCAAAACAAAAGTAAAAAGTACAGACAATCCAACTAGTAAATGGGCAGCAGATTATGTATAGACTTTTTACTAAAATGGATGTATGGATGGAAAATAAACACATAAAGAGATGTTCAACACCGTTGGGCCTAAGATAAATGCAAATTGAAAGCACAATGAAAGCACAGCTATCACCACGTGACTACATACTTTTTAGATAAAGAAATTAATGACAACATTAAAGCTGGAGAGGATACGAAGAAACGCATACATTGCTGGAAAGAATCTAAAATGTTACAGCCACTCTGTAAAACAATTGGGCAGTTTCACTACATCAAAAACTAATGATGTAATGTATGGTGATTAACATAACATAATAAAAAAAAAAAAAACAATTGGGCAGTTTCTTATAAAACAACACACAGATCCACCATACCACTGAGTAATTACAATCTTGGCCATTTATACCAGATAAATGAAACTTATGTTTACACAAAATCCTGTACACACATGTTCATAGTAGCTTCATTTCTAGCAGCCAAAACCTAAACAATCCAGATGTTCTTCACTAAGTGAATAAATAAACTGTGGTACGTTCATACTATGGAATACTACTCAGTAATGAAAAAGAAAAAAAAAGCTATTGATATATACAATTCAAATGAATCTCCAGGGAATTATGCTGAGTACAAGATAAATAATTCCAAAGTGTCACTACCAAAGGAGTCTATATATAATGTTCTTACATGAGAAAATTACAGAATCAGAGGACAGATGAGTGATAATCAGGGGTTAAGGTGGGTGTGGTTTCAAAAGGACAACAAGGCATCCCTGTGGTGATAGAACTGTTTCGTGCCTTGACTATATCAATGTCAGTATCCTGGTTGTGATACCACACTATAGTTTTGCAAGTTGTTACCATTGTGAGAAACTGTGTAAATGTTGCATGAAATCTCTATCATTTCTTACACCAGCATTTGAATTTGTAATTATCTAAAAATAAAAGCTTATAGTTAGCATTCTTTCCTAAAGTCAGAATTTGGGGGCTTCGACCTGAGTACTTACTTTGATCCATAAGCCCATCTCAAACTTCTTCCTTAGGATAGTTGGACCTTGTCAAAAAGTGATTTGCAGCTATCCCTAAGCATGAGTGGGATGGTAAAGGAATTAGAGTTGTCTAATCTGACAGAGAAATCAGAATTGAGACTCTAGTTCATTGATGCTTTGATGTATCCCACAGAGTAAAGTGACCAGAGTTTTGACACTACTGTCAAGAAAGAACAAAAGGAGAAATGAAATGGATTCAAACTGCAGGATCCCCTTTCAATCAACAACACAGGCCTGTGTTTCATTTACTCAATAGGGACTGCAATCTTCATTGTTTGCAACCCAGCTACTAGAAAACCCTACCAAGGCAACTTATATTCAAGAGGAACAGACTAAAGGACCACATAGACATTGTTATGTTAGATTCTCTGAGATCTATCATTGTATCAAAGCCATATTATCAAAAAGCTACAAAACAGTGTTATGTAATTATATTTCCCTATATAAATATCTTCACAAAATTGAAATTTAATACTGTATACTTGATTTTTTTAAACTTTAAGAAAATAATGAATTTTATCCCCTCAAGATTCATATGTGGAAGTCCTAACACCCAATGTGATGGTAGTTGGAGATAGCGTCTTTCAGAGATAATTAGGTTTAGCAGATTTCTGAGGGTGGGGCCCTCAAGATGGGATTAGTGCCCTTAAAAAGAGAGAAAGAGACATGTGAGGACACAGTGAGGAGGCAGCTGTCTGCAAGTCAGGAAAAATGATCTCACCAGAACCCATCCATGCTGCTGTCTTGATCTTGGATTTCCAGCCTCCAGAACAGTGAGAAAATACATTTCTATTGTTTAAGCCATCCAGTCTATGAAATTTTGTTATACCAGCCTGAGCTGACCAAGACACTTGGAGAGAATATTTTTCCTATATTTTGAAAATGTAATCTGTGGTTGATTATATTGTTCAAATTTATTTTATTTTATTTTATTTTATTTATTTTTTGGTTAAAACAATTCTAAGACTAAAGAACAGTCATGAGTATAATTAAAAAAATTTTTTTTGTATATCCTTTGCCCAGCGGCCCCATTCAAATTCTGCCAAATGTGATTAGCTTTAAAATACGCCTGCAAATTCTTTAACACTCCTTTCATAAAACAATGGAGGCTGTTTTAGAAAATTTCTGAATTTTCTCTGAAACTCCCATTCTGAGAACTTACCCTTCAATCCCCGGTACTAGGAAGTGAGGAAACGGAGGCACATGGAGGAACCCCATATAGATGTTCTGGCAGGCAGCCCTTTCTAAGGTCTCTGATGACAGCTATTACCAACTTCCAGGCATGTGGGTGAGCAAACCTTTAGATGATACAGCCTCTAGAGTTTGAGTCACCTCAGCCGTAGCCAAGAGAAGACACCCGCTGTCTCCACTGAGCCCTGCCAAAATTGCAGGGTTTGAGTAAAATAAGTGCTATCATTGTTTCGAAGCCACTGAGTTAGTTTTGGAGTAGTGTGTTACACAAGATTAGATGCTAGAACACCATTTGTCCCAGTAACGTACCTTGTTGACAAGGGATCTGATCTAGAATCATGTGGTATACCAGTTGGCAAATAATCTCAGTCCCTGCAAGAGTTCCTCAATATTTTATGACCTTAATATTTTGTAGAATGCCTCTCAATTTGAGTTTGTAATACATCTCCTTATGACTGTTCTCAGGTTATACAATTTTGTTTCAAGTAATACAGACGTGATTCTCGATTCTCGCTGCAGCCCAGCACGTATGGTATAGCATCTATTTGTACCATGACTGGGGATGCTTTTGAGTAACATGGTGGCAGCCAGAGCTTACCATTGGAAAGTTGCTTTTTAACTTTTAAAATTAATATTTTTGTTTTAAATATGTATTGAGGCTCTCTAAAATTTCAGCCATTTTGAAGGCTGATACTGTCTAATGGATAATATATTAAAACTATGTATTTTTTCTTTCTTTCCCTTTGATGTTACGTATTATAATTCTATATTATTACATCACTTCCTATGGCAGAAATGGTTCATTTTCTCAGTCAATCCATTCTTCTTTTATCAATAGAAGTCCCCACCCAAAATTTTAACAAAGAACATAGCCCAGTTAGAGCTAACATTTCTCTGCTACCCTTGCAGTTACACATAAGCATGTGACTAAATTTTGGCCAAAGAAGGTAAGTGATGAGTGCTATTTCCAGGTTGTGATATTCTAAGAAAAGTCTTTTCCTTCTGCTTCCTCTTTTTCTCACTTCCTCCATGCTGGAATGCAGAGATGATGGTATGTGACAGCCTCAAATTTACGGACAAGGGCAGCATTGTGAACTAGAGGCATGCACATGTGTAATTTCTAAGGAACCCATTGGATGCCTCACAGAGCTTGCCTACGTCTGCATGGTTAAATGAGAGAAATGAACATTTTGAGAATACAACTAGTATTACTTATCCATCTTCTTCTATCCTTCTTTTTACATTTGCTCACAAAGTCTTCAAATATCTCCAAATTTCCAGTGAAGTATACAATTTCCCATTTCTAATACTGAATATATGATTTTCACTTCATGAATTTTCACCTCCCTTACTTTGTTTTTCTTCATCCATTGTCTGATGTCTTTTATTTTTTTTGTAATTATTTATTTAAAAAATATTAAGCAAATTAGGAGAACAGTAATGATGTTTAAAAATTATTATATGGTGGCATTTATTAAATACCAAATTTGTACTAGGATTCGTCCTAAGTGATTTTCATATATATCTTTCACCTTCACCAAAATCCTGTGTGGTAGGTGATTCTTATAATGCTAACTTTGAAGAAGAAGAAAAAAAAGAAAAGGCTTCGTGATTCAAAAGTGGTTTCAACATTTTTAATTCATATCTGTGTGTGGAGGCTGTCATAACCCAATCCTTCTGCATTCAGACATCAAGACCAGTCATGGTTTGCAGCCTTTGTTTTTAAACTGTCTAGTTTCCTCTAAAGCACAACTACCTGCTTGTTTACAAATAGTATTTTTATGTGTATTTTGTATAGTATTTTTATCATATTTGCCAAATGTATTTTTGCATTTTGGATGAGTACAGAGTACTTCAGGTTGCATTCACGTAATCCGTTTGTTGTTGTAAAACCTCTCCAGTCAGCTGGTAGAAATTCTCCTGGGTTCTATGTGGTCAATCTCCTGTGATTGTAAAATGTGCTCCTTGGTAGTACTCCCAGCTGTAGATCTACCAGCTTGAAAGTTTGTTTGAATCGTGCAATAAAGCAATAAAATATCTGTAGTCTTATTTTCTCTAAGACATTGCCTCTGGATGTCATAATTGTTGTATATTGAACAAATATTTATACTTATGCAGCTGCATAACATTGAAAAGAAAATTCAGCATAGAAAGAAAAAAAAAAGGCTTAAAGAGATTCAATCATTTGCATAGTATGGCAGGCAGAATAATGACTCTCTCTACCAATGATGTTCTCATCCTAAACCCCCGCAGACTGTGAATATGTTACATGACAAAAGGGATTTTACAGATGTAATTAGGGTTACTAATCAATGACCTTAAAATAGGGAGATTATCCTGGATTATCCAGGTATCTGGGTAATGTAATAGGCAATGTAATCATATGAGCTATTAAAAGCAGATAATCTTTCTCCAGCTATAGGAAGAAAAAGAAATTAGAGCGATGCAACAGGAGGGAAAGTTAGAGGGATTTGAATCATGAGAGGAGCTCACCCAGTGTTCTTGGAGGCAGGACACTTGGAAAGCATGAGAAGGAATATGGGTCACCTTTAGGAGTGAATATCAGCTCCTGATTGACAGCCAGCAAGGAAACAATGAAACTGCAAGCAATTCTAGTACACCATTTTCTGTAAGTGATGTATTTTTAGAATGTCATCACGATATATAAGAAACCAGACTATTCATTTAAACAGTGGCAGGATAAATTATATCTTTGAGATATTTTGTGGATTTAAGGCTCACAGCTATAAGAAGAAATTTAAACATCAGTGGAAAATTTGAAAATCAATACACAGTGATGTTGATTCGAGCCCCCACTCCAACCTTTATAAAGGAGTTGTCTTCTTTTACAACTTCCTTTAGATTTCTATTATACAATTATATTTTCAATAAGTTTTGCTTCAATTAAAGTAGGAAACATTTAAATGAGAGCTCGGAAAAATACAATAAGTCATGGAGAGGACTGTCAGTAAGGTGCTCAGGGCAAATACCTTATTGTTTGAGAATGGCATGGTTCATTATTTATACACTTCAAAACCTGCAATCCTTTGTTACCTGGAGATTTGTGAGGGGAGACAGAGTGGTACTAATCTTTAGCGTCTCTAAAATCTGTATCCTCAGTAACTCCAAAAAGCAACTAGAAAACGGAGTTGAGTGATTTATCCAAGTCCACAGACTTGAAATGCCACACCTGAGACAATTAAGTGATTGCACATCACTTTTCTCAGCACCAGGTCTAATCACATTTTTTCAGGTGCTATTCAAACCAAGCAGCTCTGTTCTGTTGGCTGCGTGTTACCACATTCTTGGGATTTGGACAGCTTGAAGGAACAATGGTCCTACCTAATAGAAAGCTTGATTCCAAAGCTGACCTTCACACAGTGTGCCAATTTACAGAGAAGAACAAGGATGTAGAAGACTAACTAATAAAAACAAACCAGGAAATATTGATTTCAACTGAGAAGCATGGTGTTTAATTTAAAAGGCAGCTCTTCAGAAAGTCCTTTCTTCTGTTGTCAAACAAGCATTGGAGCTTGTCTATCTTTCCAATCATTCAATTAGAACAGGGACGAAGGAGTGATACAGTCTTGGCTTTCAAGCAAACATTAGGGCACAGGGTGGATGCAGGGTTGGGATCCACTAGTTTTTCAGATTGCCAGCTTTAATTTCTACTGCCTGAAAAAAGGAGATATCCTTTTCTCCTTACACATCTAGCTATTCTCCTTTTCTCTCATAAGCAAAACAGAGAGGTCTAGGTCCAACTAATAGCATAAAACGTAACATGAAAGTATCTTATATGGCTAAAGTTTTTCACTTTATAAAGTCAAAGGACTTAGACTTGCACTTTGTTTTCTAAGTTAATATACTACTTGGAATACAAATGAAAGTGCAAATTGCAGTTGATTGATTCTGCCTGAAAGCACTAAATTTAAGAGTCTTCTAAGTGTAAAGGTTTATATCTTTTATTTGTTTACCTGGTATCAAAAGATAATTGCAGTAAGTGATATCTTAGACCAATATTGGCTCTCAAAAGATAACTGCAGTAAGGAATATCTTTGACCAATTTTAATGAAAATAAAGTTTTCAAGTATGCATATGTGAGCTAAAGTGTAACACTCTAATACATTTAGCGATGTAGAGAGGGTAGGTTAAGGTCAAATAAGTAACTTCAAATTAAGATTTAAGCAAACAATTACTGAGCAACTCAAGTAATATCAAGAGTAAAAAAATTACAAATTTTCAGCACATGATTGCTTACCATGGTGATGGGGTAATGAGGCGTGTTGGTGTTCAGGTAACCATTTGTGATTTTACTTCTATCCTCCTGCATCTTAGGAGTATGTGAACGTATCAGGTAAATCCCTGCTACTTTCTAAGTACAGTAAATGTAAATATCCTGAGCTATGCTAGATCTATGAATAATTTTAGTGATAAGTGATTTTCCCTCAGGTGTATAGACATATCGTCTAAATAAATTCATCCATTTCTGTCACCCTGAAAGAGAAGTCCATGTACAAAATGCCATTGCTTGTAACATATAAGCCAGAAAGAATCATTTGTAATTCCAATGGATATTGCTTAAGTAGAAAATTTTGTGCCACAAATTTAAAATTCCAGAATCAACCTCACACAGATCTCTTGTCACATGTAACTTTGAAGTCTTGTCAGCACAGCTACCTAATTTATATGAAGCACCCTGGAGTCAGTGTCTCTTTGTAGTGTTATTTGTCAAATAATTCAAGCACTGCTTTAAAGTATATGTGAGTTTCTAATCAAGAGTTTCTCATCAGTCCCTGGGCCTTTAAATGGTATGCGATGCGATGCATAATTGTTTCCTCTAAGTATGTGAAATTCTAAGTTATATTTGCCTTTGATATCTTTACTTTTCTTTATTTTAGAAGTATTGCAGGAAGGAATAAAGCTACTGCAAAGTAAACATTCGATATTCTGCTAAAGGAGAAAGGACCTAGCAAGAATTTGAGAGGGTGTGTGTATGTGTGTATGTTTGTGTCTATGTGTGTCTGTGGGTATATGGGCTCTTCTGTGAGAAACAAAAATGCAACTGGATCCTGGGGGGAGTTTTAATCAAAATAAAATACTCCCAACTTAGCATTTCTTTGTCAATAACCTGGAGCCTCTTGTATATCCACATCAGGTTAGAAATTGGGGTTTCTTGTTACAGACACTCTCATTCCCTCATCTCAAGTGTTACGCTTCAAACCCTTACAAAAATTTCTGCCTGGATTCTGCGGTCCATGGCCTCAAAATTATATTATTATTTAGAATCTTCTGGAAGCATATGGTACAGACCTCTACTATAAAACTGATTAATTTTCTGAGATAACTGAATGACAAAAATCAATCAAAAGTAGTACAAAGAATAAACTCAAAGCTATGTATATATGTTTGAGACAGAAAATAATGGAAAAAGAAAACCAGAATGAAACATCTGTATTTTTTCATCTGTACATCCAGATATACATACATGCATATGTATACACCATGCATATGTCATATGCACACATTCACCCATACACGGGGAGGGGGGAGAAATCACCATGCATATGTCATATGCACACATTCACACATACACGGGGAGTTAGCAGAGATGACCGCCTGAAGGCAATTAATTGAAAAGCAGAAAAACTCAGATTTCTTGGGGAACACTTTCTCTGCTAACTTTATAACTTAATAATTCCCATTAACAATCCAAGGATGACAGCCAGGCTACCAAGAAAAAGAGGAAAATAAAGGTGAGTATCCATGCACCTCAAAGAAAAATTTAAAAACTAGTTAATGAGTCTAATTTTGTGAAGACAGCACTTCACTGCAACTGTTATGAGACAAGTCAACATAAGATCAGAGAAAGTTAAAATTCCATGAGTTCATAAAAACTGTCAAGAGCTCTATAACTTCCTGTCACTTATGAAGGCAAAGTACTCAATGGGAATATCCGAATATGGATGAAAAAATTGTTAGTTAAGTGTGTAATATCTTAAAAGCTATCTTAGGATTAAAGCTGATAACTGGTAGGCACCACCAAGGTTCAAAGATGGTTAAATATTGAAATCACATCTGCTTCATCGCCCTGAGTGTATTTCTACCTGGGTTCCCTGCTTTCCCACCAACCAGCAACTCAAATGTTAGCACCAAGGGCCCTAAAGTCAATGTCCTTTCCTATTTGTCTGTGCTCTGTGCCAACCAAAGCCACCACGTGTTCTGTTTTGTCACCTGCCCCCCAGACTCAGGGCTTAGAAAGGTCAATTTTTGCCCCCTGTGGGCCTTCCTCTCCTGACCTTTCCAAGAAGGCTGAAGAAAGAAAAGGAGATGAGGCAGCTGGGCAGTAATGGGGAACACTCCAAACACCAACCCAATGGTGCAGGCTCCAGCTACTCAACAGAATATCCCATAAGAGAAAAGAAGCTATGGGAGTCAGTAGGGATGGTGGTATGGGTTGTGACCTGGGCCAAAGAGGCCCAGTGAGGATCCCCATTTAACTATCTTTGTTGAAGAGCATCTGAATGGCCCGGTCAGTTAAGCGTCTGACTCTTGATTTCCACTCAGGTCATGATCTCAGGGTCGTGAGATAGAGCCCTGTGTAGGGCTCTCCATTGGGTGTGAAGCTTGCTTAAGATTCTCTCTCTGCCCCTACTCCCCCATGCCTCTCACCCCCAATCTCTGTCTCTCTCAAAAAAAAAAAAAAAAATCTTTGTTGAATTTCAGTACCATTTAATAGTACACCTTTCTTGAAATACAAATAAGCCCTCATGTCTGGAACATTAACAATATTCATATTATCTTTATTAATAAATATAAAGAGCTATCTGTTACAATGTCTTCAATATGTGCTGAAAATACTATAAACACACACACTGGTATAATTTGAACACTAAAGTTATCATCATCATTTCAATCATTTAGATGAAGGAAAACTTCATAGGAGACATAGGGTTTATTTAAATATTGAATGGTAGAGGCAGGGATTCAAACAACCTGAGAGTAGAGGCCAATTTCTACGCTAGCTGTTCTCTCATGGCCCACAGGGCTCAGTAGGACTTAGATAGGATAGATAGCCCGTGACCTTTCCCAAACTCAAATTTGGGAAACACTAGGTTAAGCTTATCTCATTTTTTTAATGTAGGCCTCTTTGGGTATTTTTAAAATATGTTATCAAAATTAAATGTATTATGATTGTAAATCAAGTAATTCAAAGAGATTGTGCTTAAAATTATCTTCATAAAATCTTTCCCTGCTCTCAGCCTCACTTTTACCTTTGATTTCTGCTTTTGTTTCTTAATTTCAGTTGGTGATTGACTTTTTAGCTCTAATACTAGAATAATGACTTTAACAACTTCTAAATAATATCTGGATGGCACTATCCCTTTTTAAATTTATTTATTTTTTTTATTTTTTAAAGATTTTGTTTATTTGAGAGAGAGAGAGTGTGAGCACAAGCATGGGGGAGGAGCAGAGGGAAAGGGAGAAGCAGACTCCTTGCTGAGCAGGGAGCACAATGTGGGGGGCCAATTCCAGGACCCCGGGATCATGAACTGAGCCAAAGGCAGATGCTTAACCAACTGAGCCACCCAGGTGCCCCAGGATAGGACTATATCTTGATATATATACTTTTGAGAATTGTAATTAGCCAAAGAAAATAATTTCGTTTATTTATCATTTTCCCCCTACTTCATTCTATAGTTGATACTTACATTTAGCTCTTCTTTTGCATATCTTCTACTTCTAAATGATATCTCTGAATAGTATTTGTCTATCAACCTGGGTTAGCTTTTCTCACGGTCTGCACCCCACTTTTTCTTCCGCTCTGCTGACCCACTTTCCTCCGCCTATCCTACTCCGGCCTAGGACACACAGCTTTACTTTTACATCACTAAGGCCAGTGTGTACATTGTCTTCTGCCAATACAACCAGTTGTCTTCTACTTGAAGACTCCTGGAAAACCTAATGGTGTGAGATCATGTCATTATGTGAACTCAGCTTTCAGCATGGGGATCATACATCTTATAATGTAGCTCTTGTTCAGTTGCATATTCTTTCAAGAAGTAAACAATGTTCCAAGACCTCAAACTACAGTACCTGTAACTTTCAGCTTTTCAGCCCCAATGGTAATCTCATCTTCATCTGCAGAGAACAGCACCCTGCCATCTTCACTCGCTCTCACTTCAAATCTTTTACACTGAGCTTCCACAGCATCAGCTCCTATGATCAGAGGAAAGGTTTAAAAATGAAACTGGTATGCAGGAAACCATTAACATGTATTTTTTTTTTTTTTTTTAGAAAAAGAGAAGAAATGCATATATTATTTAGTTATTTTACCTCTGCAGTATGTTTTACACCTGAATTAATATTTTTAAATTGTTACCCTTTCCAGTAGGCTGTTTAATTTGGTAGTTTGCTGAGCTAGGATGGTTGGGCATACATCTGACCTCTAAATGCTTGACATAGTCCTAACAAGGTTTGTAGGTTTAGCTAATTAAAAACAACAGCAATAACAAAAACAAAACAAAACCAAAAAAAAGCTTTTGCATATACACAAGGAGAGATGACATCTGCTTTGTTCTTGGTTATTGCCTGAAAACTTGGCTTTATACCTAGCACACGCTAGATGCTCAATAAATACTTGTGGTCAGAATGACTCCCATTTACTTTCTGTAAGCAGACAATAGTCCCCACGCTTGCTACATCACAAGGTACTTGTTTTTTTTTTTTTTTAATTTTTTTATTGTTATGTTAATCCCCATACATTACATCATTAGTTTTAGATATAGTGTTCCATGATTCATTGTTTGTGCATAACACCCAGTGCTCCATGCAGAACGTGCCCTCCTCAATACCCATCACCAGGCTAACCCATCCTCCCAACCCCCTCCCCTCTAGAACCCTCAGTTTGTTTTTCAGAGTCCATTGTCTCTCATGGTTCTTCTCCCCCTCCGATTTCCCCCCCTTCATTCTTCCCCTCTTGCTACATTCTTCTTCTTCTTTTTTTCTTTCTTAACATATATTGCATTATTTGTTTCAGAGGTACAGATCTGAGATTCAACAGTCTTGCACAATTCACAGCGCTTACCAGAACACATACCCTCCCCAGTGTCCATCACCCAGTCACCCCATCCCTCCCACCCCACCCCCCACTCCAGCAACCCTCAGTTTGTTTCCTGAGATTAAGAATTCCTCATATCAGTGAGGTCATATGATACATGTCTTTCTCTGTTTGACTTATTTCGCTCAGCATAATACCCTCCAGTTCCATCCACGTCGTTGCAAATGGCAAGATCTTATTCCTTTTGATGGCTGCATAATATTCCATTGTATATATATACCACATCTTCTTTATCCATTCATCTGTTGATGGACATCTTGGCTCTTTCCACAGTTTGGCTATTGTGGACATTGCTGCTATAAACATCGGGGTGCATGTAGCCTTTCGGGTCCCTACTTTTGTATCTTTGGGGTAAATACCCAGTAGTGCAATTGCTGGATCATATGGTAGCTCTATTTTCAACTTTTTGAGGAACCTCCATACTGTTTTCCAGAGTGGCTGCACCAGCTTGCATTCCCACCAACAGTGTAGGGGGGTTCCCCTTTCTCCGCATCCCCGCCAACATCTGTCATTTCCTGACTTGTTAATTTTAGCCATTCTGACTGGTGTGAGGGTATCTCATTGAGGTTTTGATTTGGATTTCCCTGATGCCGAGCGATATTGAACACTTTTTCATGTGTCTGTTGGCCATTTGGATGTCTTCTTTGGAAAAATGTCTGTTCATGTCTTCTGCCCATTTCTTGATTGGATTCTTTGTTCTTTGGGTGTTGAGTTTGATGAGTTCTTTATAGATTTTGGATACTAGCCCTTTATCTGATATGTCATTTGCAAATATCTTCTCCCATTCTGTCAGTTGTCTTTTGGTTTTGTTGACTGTTTCCTTTGCTTTGCAAAAGCTTTTTATCTTGATGAAGTCCCAATAGTTCATTTTTGCCCTTGCTTCCCTTGTCTTTGGCGATGTTTCTAGGAAGAAGTTGCTGCGGCTGAGGTCGAAGAGGTTGCTGCCTGTGTTCTCCTTTAGGATTTGGATGGACTCCTGTCTCACATTGAGGTCTTTCAACCATTTGGAGTCTATTGTTGTGTGTGGTGTAAGGAAATGGTCCAGTTTCATTCTTCTGCATGTGGCTGTCCAATTTTCCCAACACCATTTGTTGAAGAGACTGTCTTTTTTCCATTGGACATTCTTTCCTGCTTTGTCAAAGATTAGTTGACCATAGAGTTGAGGGTCCATCTCTGGGCTCTCTATTCTGTTCCATTGATCTATGTGTCTGTTTTTGTGCCAGTACCATACTGTCTTGATGATGACAGCTTTGTAGTAGAGCTGGAAGTCTGGAATTGTGATGCCACCAGCTTTGCTTTTCTTTTTCAACATTCCTCTGGCTATGCGGGGTCTTTTCTGGTTCCATACAAATTTTAGGATTATTTGTTCCATTTCTTTGAAGAAAGTGGATGGTATTTTGATGGGGATTGCATTGAATGTGTAGATTGCTCTAGGTAGGATTGACATCTTCACAATATTTGTTCTTCCAATCCATGAGCATGGAACGTTTTTCCATTTCTTTGTGTCTTCCTCAATTTCTTTCATGAGTATTTTATAGTTTTCTGAGTACAGATCCTTTGCCTCTTTGGTTAGATTTATTCCTAGGTATCTTATGGTTTTGGGTGCAATTGTAAATGGGATCGACTCCTTAATTTCTCTTTCTTCTGACTTGTTGTTGGTGTATAGGAATGCCACTGACTTCTGTGCATTGATTTTATATCCTGCCACTTTACTGAATTCCTGTATGAGTTCTAGCAGTTTTGGGGTGGAGTCTTTGGGATTTTCCACATAAAGTATCATATCATCTGCAAAGAGTGAGAGTTTGACTTCTTCTTTGCCAATTTGGATGCCTTTGATTTCTTTTTGTTGTCTGATTGCTGTGGCTAGGACTTCCAATACTATGTTGAATAGCAGTGGTGATAGTGGACATCCCTGCCGCGTTCCTGACCTTAGGGGGAAAGCTCTCAGTTTTTCCCCATTGAGAATGATATTCGCTGTGGGTTTTTCATAGATGGCTTTTATGATATTGAGGTATGTCCCCTCTATCCCTACACTCTGAAGAGTTTTGATCAAGAAAGGATGCTGTACTTTGTCAAATGCTTTTTCTGCATCTATTGAGAGGATCATATGATTCTTGTTCTTTCTTTTGTTAATGTATTGTATCACGTTGATTGATTTGCGGATGTTGAACCAACCTTGCAGCCCAGGGATAAATCCGACTTGGTCGTGGTGAATAATCCTTTTAATGTACTGTTGGATCCTATTGGCTAGTATTTTGGTGAGAATTTTTGCATCCATGTTCATCAGGGATATTGGTCTGTAATTCTCCTTTTTGATGGGGTCTTTGTCTGGTTTTGGGATCAAGGTAATGCTGGCCTCATAAAATGAGTTTGGAAGTTTTCCTTCCATTTCTATTTTTTGGAACAGTTTCAGAAGGATAGGTATTAATTCTTCTTGAAATGTTTGGTAGAATTCCCCTGGGAAGCCATCTGGCCCTGGGTTTTTGTGTTTTGGGAGATTTTTGATGACTGCTTCTATTTCCTTAGTGGTTATAGGTCTGTTCAGGTGTTCTATTTCTTCCTGGTTCAGTTTTGGTAGTTGATACATCTCTAGGAATGCATCCATTACTTCCAGGTTATCTAATTTGCTGGCATAGAGTTGCTCATAATATGTTCTTATAATTGTTTGTATTTCTTTGGTGTTGGTTGTGATTTCTCCTCTTTCATTCATGATTTTGTTGATTTGGGTCATTTCTCTTTTCTTTTTGATAAGTCTGGCCAGGGGCTTATCAATCTTGTTAATTCTTTCAAAGAACCAGCTCCTAGTTTCGTTGATCTGTTCTACTGTTCTTTTGGTTTCTATTTCATTGATTTCTGCTCTGATCTTTATTATTTCTCTTCTCCTGCTGGGTTTAGGCTTTATTTGCTGTTCTTTCTCCAGCTCCTTTAGGTGTAGGGTTAGGTTGTGTACTTGAGACCTTTCTTGTTTCTTGAGAAAGGCTTGTATTGCTATATACTTTCCTCTTAGGACTGCCTTTGCTGTATCCCAAAGATTTTGAATAGTTGTGTTTTCATTTTCATTGGTTTCCATGAATTTTTTAAATTCTTCTTTAATTTCCTGGTTGACCCATTCATTCTTCAGTAGGATGCTCTTTAGCCTCCATGTATTTGAGTTCTTTCCAACTTTCCTCTTGTGATTGAGTTCTAGTTTCAAAGCATTGTGGTCTGAAAATAGGCAGGGGATGATCCCAATCTTCTGGTACCAGTTGAGACTTGATTTATGACCTAGGATGTGATCTATTCTGGAGAATGTTCCATGGGCACTAGAGAAGAATGTGTATTCCGTTGCTTTGGGATGGAATGTTCTGAATATGTCTGTGAAGTCCATTTGGTCCAGTGTGTCATTTAAAGTCTTTATTTCCTTGTTGATCTTTTGCTTAGACGATCTGTCCATTTCAGTGAGGGGGGTGTTAAAGTCCCCCACTATTATTGTATTGTTGTCGATGTGTTTCTTTGTTTTTGTTATTAATTGCCTTATATAATTGGCTGCTCCCATGTTAGGGGCATAGATATTTACAATTGTTAGATCTTCTTGTTGGATAGACCCTTTAAGTAGGATATAGTGTCCTTCCTCATCTCTTATTACAGTCTTTGTTTTAAAATCTAATTTGTCTGATATAAGGATTGCCACCCCAGCTTTCTTTTGGTGTCCATTAGCATGGTAAATGGTTTTCCACCCCCTCACTTTCAATCTGGGGGTGTCTTTGGTTCTAAAATGAGTCTCTTGCAGACAGCATATCGATGGGTCTTGTTTTTTAATCCAATCTGATAGCCTGTGTCTTTTGATTGGGGCATTTAGCCCATTTACATTCAGGGTAACTATTGAAAGATAGGAATTCAGTGCCATTGTATTGCCTGTAAAGTGACTGTTACTGTATATTGTTTGTGTTCCTTTCTGGTCTATGTTGCTTTTAGGCTCTCTCTTTGCTTAGAGGACCCCTTTCAATATTTGTTGTAGGGCTGGTTTCGTGTTTGCAAATTCCTTTAGTTTTTGTTTGTCCTGGAAGCTTTTTATCTCTCCTTCAATTTTCAATGACAGCCTAGCTGGATATAGTATTCTTGGCTGCATATTTTTCTCATTTAGTGCTCTGAATATGTCCTGCCAGTCCTTTCTGGCCTGCCAGGTCTCTGTGGATAAGTCTGTTGCCAATCTAATGTTTCTACCATTGTAGGTTACATATCTCTTCTCCCGAGCTGCTTTCAGGATTTTCTCTTTGTCTCTGAGACTCGTAAGTTTTACTATTAGATGTCGGGGTGTTGACCTCTTTTTATTGATTTTGAGAGGGGTTCTCTGTGCTTCCTGGATTTTGATGCCTGTTTCCTTCCCCAAATTAGGGAAGTTCTCTGCTATAATTTGCTCCATTATACCTTCTGCCCCTCTCTCTCTTTCTTCTTCTTCTGGGATCCCAATTATTCTAATGTTGTTTCGTCTTATGGTATCGTTTATCTCTCGAATTCTGCCCTCGTGATCCAGTAGTTGTTTATCTCTCTTTTTCTCAGCTTCTTTATTTTCCATCATTTGGTCTTCTATCTCACTGATTCTTTCTTCTGCCTCATTTATCCTAGCAGTTAGCACCCCCATATTTGATTGCACCTCATTGATAGCCTTTTTGATTTCTACTTGGTTAGATTTTAGTTCTTTTACTTCTCCAGAAAGGGTTTCTCTAATAACTTCCATGTTTTTTTCAAGCCCAGCTAGTATCTTTAAAGTGATGATTCTGAACTCTAGATCTGACATCGTACTAATGTCCGTATTGAGTAAGTCCCTGGCAGTCGGTACTACCTCTTGTTCTTTTTGTTGAGGTGATTTTTTCCGTCTTGTCATTTTGTGCAGAGGAGAATAGATTAATGAGAGAACAAAATGCTAGCAGGGTAACAACGTTCCCAGAAAATATACTCTAAACAAATCAGAAAAGACCTGAAGCAGTCGGAAAAGAAAGGGAAAGAGAGAAAAAAGAAAAGGAAAGAAAGAAAGAAAAAAGAAAAAGATAAAGATAAAAACAAACAACAGCAGAACAAAACAAAACAAAACAAAAACAGAATGTAATCAAATATGATCAGGCTGGATTATAGATCAGTGCCACACACTAGATTTTGGGTGTATTTTGGTCTGTTAAAAGAAAGTCCCTCCCAAAATTTTAAAGAAAGAAAAACTTATATATGTACAAAAATAAGGGTTGATATGATGAAGGGATGGAATATGACTGTAAAGATGGAAATTATAAAAAATTTTAAAAAAGAATTTGATAAGTTGTTTGAAAAAAGAAAGAAGAGGATTAAAAAAAAAAAAAGAAAGAAAGAAAAAAGGGAGAGAATGTGATCAGGCAGGGGAGTAGAAAAAAACCATACACTAGAGATTTAGAGTATATTTTGATCTGTTAGAAGAAACTATCTCAAGATTTTAAAGAGAGAACAACTTATATATATATGCCAAAAATACGGGTAACTACTATGAAGGGATAGAATATGACTTCCAGAAAGTGGTCGCTTTTCTGTTCAGAGAGTTGTTGCTATTCTTTTCTTCAATCTCCTGTTGAGTTTGTAGGTGTTCAGAATGGTTTGATCCCTATCCAGCTGAATTCCTGAGAGGAGACGAAATCCAGGTCTCCTACTCCTCCGCCATCTTTCTCACCACCCATCACAAGGTACTTGTAAAGCATTACTCAGTTGTGAACCTTTAGCTACACTACATTTCATATATGCTAATATTGAAATTTGTTCACCCTTTACTATCACTGAATGTGAATGCATTTTACAGTCGATCTTGCAAAATATATATATATATATATATATATATATGTTTTTAGTGCTCCCCAATGTATCTTCTCATCAATAACTTTCTTGATTTATTAAAATATAGTATTAAATAAATATAGTTACACCATGGAATTGAAAATCTGTTTCTGATTTATTGGACAATTTTGCATATTAATCCATCCACAAATCACAAAGGCAGCTTCCATATTTGGAAAACATGATTAATTTGTGAGTTTGAAAGGCTTCAACAAAAAGATCAAACTGGCCAGAGGGTGAGGAATTGCTATTTCTATAACATCAATTTATTTCATTTGGCATAACACATTTGGCATATGCTACATCTTCCCCTCCGGTTACGATTTGGAGCATTTCTCCTCTGCTCTCTACATCAAAAACCCTTATCAGATACAGTCCAGCCCAGTCAGGGACCTAGGGACATCACACTTGTGTGTACCTCTTTTCATTTACTGTGCATATGGTATGGACTGAATGTTTGTGCTTGCCAAAAATTCTTATGTTGAAATCCAAGCCCACCACATGGTTGTATTAGGAAAGGCGGTCTTTGGGGAGGTGATTAGGTCCTGAGGGTGGAGCCCTCACGAATGGGATTAGTGACCTTATAAAGTCTGCCGTTTTCCTCCCTGCAATCTGCCAGGTGAGGACCTAGTGAGAAGCCGGCCATGTACAGACCAGGAAGTAGCCTCTCGTGAGCCGCTGGGTGTGTTAGTGCCTTGCTGTTGGGATTCCCAGCACGTAGAGCTGTGAGAAATCAAGTTCTGTTGTTTAAACCACCCAGTCTATGGTATTTTATTATAGCAGCCCAATCAGACTGAGACAATATACTACCATTATCTTTTAGATACATGTCCCCCAGGAATTCAAAACATGAGATCATCTTTGTATTCCAAAATTTCCTCCAAATTTAAAATTGGGTCCGATTTCTAGGGCTACTTAGGGTAAGAAGTTAGACAGGTGAAGGAATACCAGACATAAACTTCCGGTCCCTTTCCTGGGCCCTCAACCCCACCCCAGCCCTGCTCCCAGTCCTAGCCCACGGGCTTTAGTATTGTATACCTCTCCACCATCATAGCTTCTGAGGGGCACTTAACAAGAGGAAAATATTAATTCCAAACCCTGATAACATGTGGGATAATTTCTCTGAAAACAAGATGTATATTTTTCTTATAATATAAGAAACTACATGTTTTCAGGTCCACATAGAAAATTTTAAAACTATGACAATGCTAAGTCAGATAAAACTGATGTTAACCTTTGCAGGCTGTCAAGATCAAAACAGCATGAATTGTACTTTAACATCTGTTATATATATTTTTTTAAGCAAAGCACTTTTCTTATGAAATTTAATGACAGTATTGGAGAAGCCATGGCAGACCTACTGTTCTTGGTGACAGTCATACCTTTGATCTGGCAAACGTTATTTCATCAGACTGTATCAGTTGAGTATGTCTTCTGCTAATCATGATCTAACCTTCCTGTATTGTGCTTTTAATCTTTAAACCATAGTAACCCAACTGCGTGATGGTCAAAAAACTGTGCTTGGGGCTGGTGTGTTGATAAATGTGACTTCTAAGTGTGGAGGCCTCTATGTCTCCATCTTCTAGGCACTCAGACATAACACTAAATCTGAACTGCCTGAAAGATATTCTAGATATTATACATATAAAACCTTAACTTGTACATCACGTTGCTATCTTCAAATATACTGACTTATTGGGTGAACTGATCCACAAAATATATCAGTGACTTTAATGACCCTGAAGTGCATTAGATCACTATATGTATATGATATATGTAATATAAAATATATACACACACATGCTGCATATGGTTACAAATTTATAAGACTCTTTTTGGCATAACATTTAATGCCATTATATGGAAGGTACTTTATTAACATAAACATGCTATATTGTGTGTCACATAAACAAGTAGAAATATAAGCAGAATACCTGGATATGGCAAAGTCAGTTGAAATCTTAATTCATTAAATTTAAATAAGCAAAAGCAAATAAGCAAGTAAGAAAATATACGCACACCTGGAATAAAAAAAAAAATGCATCCAGGCCATAAATAAATGCATGGGGAAACATTCAATTAAAAATAGATATATAAATTAATACTGCAGACTACACTTTATTCAACATATTAGTAAAATTTCAGAAGGCAAAACTGCAAGCAATTAGCAATATATTGACAATAAATATTTTAAATCAGAAAAGAATTTTGAATATATTGTGCTTCTATACATTGCTTTTCTGCAAATAGCAAAGAGTAAATGCATGTAATTAGACACATATTGCATTGTTGTGAATATGTTTAAAGTTAATGCATTAGGCTACATGAAATTGAATTTATTACATTATAACATGTTTTGTGGTGTCTTATTCTGTTTTTCATGTTTCTATCTTCACATATCTGCTAGGCAAGGCCAACTCAGCATCCAGTTGTTCGGAGGGGAGCAAACGTTCAGTTCCATTTTTTCTCAACCAGCAATGCTTCCAGAGTCTCAGGAAAGCAATATGCCTAATGACTCTGGATAAGGAGCTCTGATTCCTTAGCAAATAGATCGTGGGGAATTAGGGCTATCTGGACAGTTCTATATTTTACTAGTCATCTTATTTTTTTTAAGTTTAAGATTTTATTTATTTGAGAGAGAGAGAGAACACAAGCAGGGGTGGGGTAGAGGGAGAGGGAGAAGCAGACTCCCACTGAGCAGGAAGCCTGAAGACTCAGGACTCCATCTCTGGACCCTGAGATCATGACCTGAGCCAAAGGCAGCCACTTAACTGACTGAGCCACCCAGGTGCCCTTTTACTGGTCGTCTTAAACGCAAACTTGCTAACTAAAGTCTCAAGACTAAAGGCTTACTTAAGAATATCTGAAGAAGTTTATGTTAGCAACTTCAAAATCAAACAAAGAGCAGTCAGGGATAAAATAAGTAAAGAGCATTGGAAGGAAAAAGATAGAAAACATGTAAGCAAAATCAGTTTCCACAAAAGCATTGAAGTATTCAATATATATATCCGAATATTTTCTCTAGTTCATTTAATATTCTGTATATATTCTTTAAAAGCAAACAAACAAAGCAACAACCAAGCTGATTTCTTTTTCTCCTCAGAGATGGCTCCATTGCCTTTCTGGAACATTCACATTTCTTGCAGTCATATTCAGTGGCCAAAGGCACATCTGCTGACAAATAGAGAGGTTCCAGGAATTTATCTACTGTCTTTGCATTTTCTACATTAAATCAGTCAAACACATGAATTGGTAAATTTTCTTCAATAAAAGTCTCCACGGGGGCTCAAACAATATATTTCCGTGGGGCCTCTTGGTACTATTTAGTTCTAATTTAAAGAGAACAAGGCAAAGATCAAAATGGGTATGTCTAATTATCTCTGGTGTGTTTTCCTCAAGCATACCATGATGTATCTTTCTTCCTATATAACTCTGATTTTACATGTTGTCAATATTTTCAAGGTCTTGAAGAAGAGTATTATTAAAAGATTAGAAATTCCCACAAGAAAAATGAAAACAAGAGTCAATACAGTCAACTAAACTCGGAGTTCTGAAATTCCTGTTTTAGAATTATCGTGGGCCCCCTAAAAACAAAACCAAAGAAGCTGAAACAAAACAAAAGAAGCTGCTTTCATGAAATAGAAATATAAATAAGCATTGTACTTTATTTTATTTTACATTATGCATGTCATTAAAAACTCTCATTTGGGGGGCGCCTGGGTGGCTCAGTCGTTAAGCGACTGCCTTCGGCTCAGGTCATGATCCCAGGGTCCTGGGATGGAGCTCTGCATCGGGCTCCCTGCTCTGCAGGAAGCCTGCTTCTCCCTCTCCCACTCCCCCTGCTTGTGTTCCCTCTCTCGCTGTGTCTCTCTGTCAAATAAATAAATAAAAAATCTTTAAAAAGAAAAAAAAAAAACCTCTCATTTGGAAAGTGTACTCTTAGTGTACTTAGGGAGAGAAGGAGAAGAAGCAGAATGAGGAAAAGGTTACAGGGGCTGGGCTGGGGGGCTTATCTTGGAACAAGGGCTCCTGTGCCTTTGGCAATTGCTATCTATACTAGATCCTGTCAGAGATTAGCACACCCTGCCTCCTGCAACCTACCCCCTCAACCTCAGGAACTGATTTGTTTCAGAATTGGAGGAGTAACCATTCTGTCTCCAGCAAATAAGGTAGCTCTAGGAACCCTGAGGTTACATTCACCCTTAGATCCCTACCTGGGCCTTCCTACCATCCTGTGTCTAGACCAATGCCTTGTCCATAGTAATTCCTCAATTAAAGTTTATTTTTACAAAATAAATGAGCAAAGGGGAGAAAAAAAGAGAGAGAGAAAGGGAGGCAAACTAAGAAACAGACTCTTACTATAGAGAACAAACTGATGGTTACCAAAGGAGCGGTGGATGGGGTGATGAGTAAAATAGGTGATTATCGGGATTAAGGAGGGCACTTGTGATGAGCACAGGGTGTTGTATGGAAGTGCTGAATCCCTATATTGTACACCTGAAACTACTATTACACAGTATGTTAACTACCTGGAATTTCCACCATTTGTACTTTTATGCCTTGTTTATCACTCCCTTGCCCATAATTACCATAGGTATGATCGCATACTGTTTCTCTCCATCTTCCTTTTTTTAAAAAGTTATGAAAAGATTATACATATAACAATTGTGTACATGATGTTACCCACCACCTAACTGAAGAAATAGTTATTGTTACCAACACAAGCCTTCAGCATAATCTCTTCTTAATCACATGCCCCTTCATCCTTGGGGAGCTCTGCATGTCAGCATTATTCTGAAATGAGTTTTATCACTCCCATCTTGTAACTTTATTATTTATGTACATATTCTTAAAACATTTTTCTTAGTGGAAGGAGAATGAGAAGAACATAGAGCCACATCTAAAACTATTGCTTAAATGGCTGGATCCAGTCAGAGACAAACTCATGTAGCCCTGGACTTGCCTATTATATGAATCAATAAATTACTCATCCACCCCATTGAGGGAGAGGAGGACATAAATTCTGAATTGAGTTTCTTTTTGCATTGTTTTCACTCTTTCTGTATTTTCTTCTTTGTTTCCAAGCAAAACTAGCCTTAATGGTATAATCTTTTATACTTGTATTTTTTGGTCTTTTTGGTGATTCATAATAATATAATAATAATATTATTAATTAATTAATTAATCATTATCATTAACTGGTATGACTACCTAGCCAGACATTTCATAAATTATTATAGTATTTTCTCCTGGGCCTGGCCTCTATGAATTTTGACAGGATCAAGTAAAATATGTCTCTTTATCCCACTTTTGTTGACTATGTTGTCTAAGAGAAGTGAAACCTTCGACTTATTATTTTGTTTAAAGGGACCAGTCGAACAGCATATACATAAAATATTCTGGTTTTTGTATAGTATGCAAACACAAAATTACAGCATTTCAAAACTGTGGATGGCACAAAGTTGGTGAGTGAAATATTATTTTCTAAAAATTTTTTATGTATCATAATCATTCATGTTCTTTTAATTTATAAAGGAAAAATAGAAACAAAAAAATGCATGTTGCATGCGGGGAAAAAAATACTATCTGATAGAATTATTCTCTATGAATAGAATCAGTGAATACTTAAGTAATGAGAAGAGACTCCTTACAACTACATTTTTGGTAAGTTGCTTTTATAAGAGAGAGAGAAGAAAACAAATTCTCTGGAAATGTTCTCTGGAAATCTCTCATTGCCTAATTTTTCAGTAGACATTAATATGTCTAAAATGATGCAACATAATTTATGGAAGAATATGAGAGTTGAAAAGCCATTTCTTGATAATATTGAACTAAAAATTTTCCATTGCAGCCTATTACCTTTTATTTTAACATATGTTTCATAAGAACAACAACTAACTTCTCAGAATTTTTCCCTCTTTCTTGTCAGCTTGCCCTGGTCTTCTGCTACGTTTTGACACATCAATCACTGTAGTTTTATGGAATGCCTTAATACTTTTAATTGTTTTCCTTTTTAACATGCATTTTCTTTCAAATAACGATTAACATGTGTATCCATGTTACACATCAACACAAGCATAACAAAAATGAGTTGGTGCAAACAGTTTTCTAATATATTTCTATGCAAATTCCGCCTAACTTACATTCAATATAACTTGTTTAGTTGTGGCAGGATAATTTTGCAGATGTATTCAACTAATAATGTAATCTCATGGTACCAATTAAGTATAAATTTCTTGCCAAATTTCAAGATTATTTTTTCTCTGTTTTCAAAAACATCCAACTTTGACAATTAATTTATCACCTAAACATCATAGTGAAAGTCACCTAACAGTATACGTATTTACTTTTCTAATGTAAGAGAATGTACACAGAAACCATTCCAGACAGAGAACTGGATTCTTGAAAATGTCATGAAAAAGTAACCACCTTCTCTGCAGAGTACCTTTAGTATATTTATTTATACTATCTGCTAATACTTTAAAAAAAAGATTTTATTATTAATTTATGAGAGAGAGAGAGAGAGAAAGAGAGCATGAGGAGGAGTAGCACTAGAGAGAGAAGCAGACTCCCCAGTTGAGCAGGGAGCCCGATGCGGGGCTTCATCCCAAACTCTGAGATCATGACTGAAGCCGAAGTCAGACACTTAACCAACTGAGCCACCAGGTGCCCCCACCTGCTAATACTATTTAGTAAGAATATTTGAGGTATGCTTATTGCTACTTAGTTTTTACATAAGACTTGTTTCATATTCCTGTTGATATTTGGTAGATTGTCTCTGAATTTCCTTTAGTGGGAACATGTTTTTAATGTTATAAATCAATTTACTGAGCACTACATAAGAATAAACTTCAAGATAAACAATTTAAGAAATCCTAGTATAAAATATAGTTTTTATTATAATCTGATTTTAAATATTGTTAGGCAACTGTGTATTTGTATTATTATTGATTTGTTATAGCTAATGCATATTTTTATGATTACATGGAATTCTTAGAATTGCTTGCATTGAAAAGCATTATTTCTGATTCCCAAAGAAGCATCAGACTTGGGTTTCTGGAAAAATGACCAAATGAGGTACTTGGGTAAAGATCTTCTATCAGAAAGAAAGATCTAGTTTATAATCCCATAAAACAATCCCTCAAATTAGAGTGCCTTAGCCCAGCAAAGGTCTGTTTCTTGTTCCTGCTCATTTCCAGCAAGCTTCAGTAGGATGCTGTAATCACAGTAGTCACTCAGGGACCAAATGACAAAGGCTCCATCTCAACGCTTGCCTTCAAAGCTATGGCAACAAGAGAAAAGGATATGGCAAACTTAGCGCTATCTTTTAACTTGCATTTAGAAGTAACACATCATTTTATTTTATTGACCAATGAAGGTGATATCAGCAAATCTGTTCCCAAATAAGTAGGAATTTATAATACCTAACCTGATGTTCACCTCTAAATACAAAACTGACAGAGAACAATAAAATATTTATTAGTTCGTCAGGGCTGCCAAAGCACCACACATGTGGGTAGCTTGAAAAACAGAAGCTTATTGCTCTACAGTTCTGGAGGCTGGGAGCCTGAAATCAAGGTGTTGGCAGAGTTGCTTCCTCCTGAGGCTCTGAGGGAAGAATCTGTTCTAGGTCTCTCTCCCTGGTTCGTAGAGGGCTATCTTCTCCATGTATTTCATCTCCCCTCTATATGTATCTTTGTGCCCAAATTTCTCCCTTTTAAAAGAACACCAATCATAGGGGTGCCTGGGTGGCCCAGTCAGTTAAGCGTTTGCCTTCAGCTCAGGTCATGATCCCAGGGTCCTGGGATTGAGCCCCACATCAGGCTCCTTGCTCAGCAGGGAGTCTGCTTCTCCCTCTCCCACTCCCCCTGCTTGTGTTCCCTCTCTCGCTGTGTCTCTCTCTGTCAAATAAATAAATAAAATCTTAAAAAAAAAAGAATACCAATTATATTTGATGGTCCACCCTAATGACCTCATTTTAACTTGATTATCTTTATCTCCAAATAAGACCTTATCTTCAAATAAGATCACATTCTGAGGTACTAGGGGTTAGGACTTTATATATGAATTTGGGGGGGGGGCATAATTCAACACACAAAATATATCGTCAATGTTATGTGGGAAAAAGAAAAAAATAACAAAAATAAAAATGCCAACCTAGGATTGTAAGTCTAACAAAATTATTATCCAAGATTGAAGGCCAAAAGATATTTTCAGACTAACAAAAACTGGGAGAACTAATCACCAACAAATTCATTTTAAGAAAATTACAAAGGACTATTTTCAAGAAAAGGGACACAGTCACAGATCAAATATCAGAGGTACAGGAAAATAAAGATTTGAGAAAACACACTTTCCTGGGTTTTCTTCTAGCTCACTAGTCATACCTTTTCAGTCTACATCTGTGCTTTCCCCTTTTCTTCCTATTATCTAAATATTTACATGCTCCAGAGGTCAGACTAACTACTTTTGAAGTGTATTTTTTTGTGAAATGTCTCCAGAACAAAACAAAAATAAAAGAACTGAGAAAAATCCTTTGCTATTTATATCCATTCACCTACAGGTTCTCATCCAGGATCATGGCATTAAGTAAAGTATACGTGTTCAAATCCAAAATCTGTAACATGTGCACTAATATTTACCTTGAAATCCATATTTATATATCTGTTTATAAATGTCAGAAAGGCATTGTTTATCTCAATAATTCTTGATTATCACACACTTGCTAATTTATTTTTTTCCTCAGTAATCCCTTTTTCAGTGAAGAGTGCCACAATTCACCCCAATAGTCCAACCCTCAACTTCAAGGTTTATTTCAGGTTCCACTTCTGGAATGACAATGTCAGGAGCTTCGCAGACCTGGTCTCCGGAAAAACTGCTGAAAGATATTTTATAAACAATTTGAACTCTCAGTAAATAGTTCTAAGGATATACAGCAAATGAAGAAATATTTATTCAAGAAAATCTATTAAGACTCAGTAGAAACAGAGAGTCTATATCATTTGGATCATGAGTCACTTACTTTATCCCACTCCCAGCTCAATATGATGGAAATTCCACTCTATGTAGGTATAGCCAAGAACACAAGGCTCCTTATTCATCTACCTCCCAGTGGAGAATTAAAGTATTTTCCCAGGAGGGAGGGGGTGTCAGCATTTCCCATCCTATGCTCTAGATAACTGTTGCAGAGGACAGGTCCCTAATAAATTCAACTGAGAGGTGAGGGCTCACTTCTTCCACTCAAACTCCACTCACAGGATGGAAGCTCTACCTTAAGCATGATGTAGTGAGAACACAGGGGCCCAAATCACCCTCCTTTTAGCTCTTTCATAGGATGGAGTTTCCATGTCAGGATATGCAAGTCCTAGAGGCTACATTCAATCCCCAGCTTTGCCAAATGCCCGGCTACTAAGCAGGAGTGCCACTCAGAAAGAAACTTACCATTGTCCCTTCTTCCAGTTGTAGTTCAGAGATTTTGCCCAAGAAGAGAAATGGGCTATAGACCAGAGAACTGAAGCTTTTTCCAAAGAAGATTTTCTTTGCATAAGAGTTGGAGAAAGTTCAAACCTAAGGATGCTCCCAAAAACAATGCAGCTGTGGTGAAAAGTAATTAAGAGGAGACCAAAAGCTTTAGCAGCTAAACTATAGTCCTTGAAACAATTTATGCTCCAGGACAATATATAAAACAATATAGCAATCAACCAGAAATTAGTGTAGCTTATTAGCAGGGTGTGATCAGGGAAAGAGAGAGGCCAACATCGCACTGCTAAGATGACAGTTATCCCTGGTGACCGTGTGAATGCTCAAGGCTGCACCCTCTCAGGAACTTCAGAAGCTTTAAACTGAGGGGTGGGGGTGGGGACAGAGAGTAGGAATAGACTTTGATAGAATAATCCAGGCAGTTACCAAAGAAATAAGCAAGCAAATAATGATAACAAGTCCTGAGGGTGATGGTGGAGGACCAGAACCCAGACTTGCTACAATATATTACCTAAACTTTCCAATTTTCCACACAAAAAATATGACATGCAAAGAAAGAGGGAAGTCTGACCCATAGACGATAAATATCAGGCAATCGAAACTGCTTGTGAAAATGATCACATGTCACATTTAACAGATGAAGGATTCAAATGGCTACTCAAAGTAACCAGTATACCCACATTCAAATAACTACAGGAAACTGTATTTAAAGAATTAAATGAAAGCATAATAAAATATTTCATCAAATTGAGAGTATCAATACAGATGGAGAAGTTGTAAAAGAAGCAAAGGAAAATTCTGAAGCTTAGAAGTACAATAACTGAATGAAAAATTCACTCCACAGTAGATTGAACTAGCAGAAGAAAGAATTAGCAATTTTAAAGAGAAATAAAACCTATAAAATCTAAGAACAGTGGGGAAAAAGAATGAAGAGAAATGAACAGAGCCTCAGAGAGAAATGTGGGACATCACTAAACACAGGAACATGTGTAATAGAAATGCTAGAAGTAGATGAATAAGATAAAAGAACAGAAAACATACCTTAAGAAAAAAATACCTGCAAACTTCCTAAAATGTTTTGAAAAACAATAACCTATACATCCAGGAAGCTTAATGAACTCTAAACAGGATAAATAGAAAGAGATCCACATATAGATACACTGCAGTAGACATGAGGAGAGCCAAAGGCCACTAGAAGGCTTGAGAACAGCAAGAGAAAAATGGCACAGGAGTTACAAGGAAGCTGGTAAGGTTACCAGCTGAATTCTCTGGAACAATGGAGAGGCTTTCTTACTCATGCCTCTACTTTGGCTCTTGTTGGCCAGCCTCTCAGTGTATATCCTCCACATGTAAGTCAGTCACACCTTCAAAATGAAAATCAGACCATGTGACTCATCTGCTCAAATCCCCTCAAGAGCTCCACATGATATTCAGAATGCACCCTAACTTTTCACCTCTCAGGACTTTTCAATTTCTGCTTTCTTCACAGTGGTCCTTCTGCCATTTCTTAAACACACTGATTTTATTAAACATGCGTGTTTTTACACTTTTCCTTTCTGCTGCCTGCCCTGCTCTATATAGCCAGACCATGGTGTGTTTTGCTCATGACTGTATTTGGTTTCCTAAGAGTTATTCCCTCAAGTAGCTCATCCTTGACTCTTAAATGGCCACCATTCCCTCTCTTCATTCTCTGTCTTGTCTACAGAAACTCACCACACCCTTCACATTATTGGAAGCCTTACCCCCCTATTTTTTCTAGAACAATCCTGTTCCTACCTTCATTTTCTTTCACTTGAACCTACTTTATTTTTCCTCTTATTACTTTTGGTTGCTTGTTTATTTTCTGAAAACCTCACTATAATATAAACTACCTTTGTTTAAGGATTTATATTTATCTGGTTCATCTGACGCTTCAGTAATTAAGCAGTTTCTCACCTATTAGAGGTGTTCAAGAAGTATTTCTGGCATAGACAATTTGATTATTGATTTAATAACCTTATTTAATTTTTACCTCAATAAACATTTCAAGAACTAAAATCTAGTTCCTTTATCATCTAAATAAATGCCTCATAGTTTGCTTAAATCTATTTTTTTAATATTATCTTTTATAATAAGATTGCACCTTTAGCTTTTGGCTTCTTTCATGGTCTATTTCAATTCCTGTCTTTCCTCCCCTCCTATGTAAACATGCTATGTGACCTGCCTTACCTGATAATATGAAATACTTAATACAGATTTATGGCATACATATTGATATGAGTATATTTCAAGTTCCTTACAAATATGTAAACATTGATTATGCAACTACTATACGCTCATATTTGTTTGGGAGCCATCTTAAGTGTGGTTTGATAAACAACTGTATACTCTAAAGAAAAAAAACTCACAAAAATTAACCTACATGCTTCTTCCACAAATAAAAAAGACAGCTTCTTGAATTATGAGTTTTCTACTTATTTTAGGAGTAATGTAAGAATGTAAGAAGAATGTTCTTATTACACCTTTTAAATTGCTCTATTTTCAGAAGGAATGCTCTGATTTTGTTACCTAATGTTTTCCAGTGATTGAATATTAAATGTGGGGGTTTTGGTACATTTGCATAAAATATAAAATTTTATCCATTAATATAATTACTTTTAATGTCTATGAGAAAATGTGCAGTGAGGAGAGGTTTTAAACTTAATGAAGAAACTATTCATAAAAGTGTAGACATGGCTCAGGGGCATTCTTAAATCCCCTCTTCACTACGCTGTTTTTTTCTTCCAAGTCTCTTTCTGATACAGAAACCCAAAGAAAAGGGTAAAGAAATTAAAAGGATTTCTTTCCACATAGGAATGACAAAATCAAAGTTAATGAATACAGATTGAGTCCTTAAATTAATACATAACATTTCAATTAACTATCTCTCTCAGAAATAGCACCTGTCCAACCCACTGCTATCTTCTGGTTTATAAAATGACTGCCTAATTAGTTGTTTCAAAAAGGTAACAGGACTTTCAGATAAATAAAATAAATAACATTTCTCTAAGATCTACTTTTTCCCTACATTCATCTTTTATTTTTTAAGATTTTATTTATTTATTTGACAGAGACAGAGAGAGGGAGAGTGAGCACAATCAGGGGAAGCTGCAGAGGGAGAGGGAGAAGCAGGCTCCCCACTGAGCAGAGAGCCCAATATGGGGCTCGATCCCAGGATCCTGGGATCAGGACCCGAGCCAAAGGAAGACGCTTAACTGACTGAGCCACGCAGGCACTCCTACATTCATCTTTCTAACAACATCCTTACTTTCTCTAGTCTCTCAAAGTTTTCCTGATATCCTGAATTTCTAAAAACTATTCAAGAAGAAATATCAATAGCTAAAATGCCTCTCCCCCAAGCTAATGTTTGTATATGTTGGTCATATTTGGGATGAGGATATGATGAATTTATTTAAACGTTTGAGGAAACTTCTGACAATATTGTGTTTCAGTAGACAGCACTTGAATTTGTTAAAAGTAAATTGCAGAATGGATTTCTAAGTTTCTTATTTCCTGATTATCTATTCCTTTTTTGGATTTAAGCATGGCTATGTTATCTCTTCATGGCCCATCTCTCCCTTTCAGAAAAGGTATTTAAATCAGTGTGTTTTACAGAGTCATCTAAAGTAACTTCCTACATTGTTATCATCCAATGGAAACTTCACATTGTCCTTTATTATTGATTAATATTTTTTTTTAATTCTAAGGTATTTTCTGAGTAAAAGCAATGCTTGTCATCAGATTATCCAGCTAAATATGAAAGAAAAAAGTGTCGTAGTGAAACATGCAGCACACTTTAAATACTAGTCTAATTTTCCCTCACCAATGTATCTCCACCTGTCTTTCCCTGAAACCAGCTGTTTGGTGCTCAGAGGATATAAATAATTTGATGATGATATTAAGTGAAATATAATTATAATACCTGAAATATATCACCCAGCAAGTAAATTCTTTTATTATCACTTATTTATTGCAGGTATTAAATGAAGAGATCTAAGAGTTGAAAGTATATCTCCAAAAGGTTCCTTCTGGATATTCGTGTATGTCAGAATACTGGTTAGGCTGATTCTTGTTCTAATATATGTTTGGTATGTGCTCAGTTAGAATGGACACATGACGTGTCAGGGATCCAGGTCTCTCCTACTCTGCTGCTCTGCCACTTTCAGACTATAGCTTCCATCTTGGAGACCAACACAGGTGGTTGGGTCGCTTTAATGTGTCTCATTCCAGAGAGAGGAAAGGCAAAATGGAGGGCAGGACCATTTCTTTTTCTTTTCTTTTCTTTTTTTTTTTTTAAGATTCTATTTTAATTCCAGTTAGTTAACATACAGTGTTATCTTAGTTTCACGTGTACCCATTTCTTTTAAAAAGACTCTACCTGCATGTCATCCTGCATGTCACCACCACTTACATCTACTTGGCTAGAACTCAGCACACCTGGCTGCAATAGACGCCCGTTGCCTTCATCTGGGTAGTCACATGGGCAACTAGCACTTGAGACTGTATTTCTAAAAGAGGAGGGGAAGAATGGTCCACAGGGAGGGAGCCGTTAATGGTTTCTACAGCATCACACAAGTGCTTTTACCTCAGAAATTCATCTTAATCATTCCTCTGACTTCCAAAGACCCTAGAGTCAACATTTATACATATTTTTCTTATGGTTCTTTTGCTAATAATAGCTGGATTCCATATCCTGTAGGATTACTTTATCTTAATTATGGTCCTGTTATTTTATCTAAAATGATACCTTGCCTATAAATTAAGTAAAGGAAGGCGATCAGAAGAAGAAACCCCTTAGGTTTGAGTCACACTTTGCATAAACATCTTGTTTTGTTAACACAAAATTTCTAAGGCCCACAGAAAAATGCCATATAATCAATGACTTTTAAAAACAAATCGCATACATAAGAGAGTACTTGATAGAAGCATACTGATTTATAAAAATATTTCCTCCAAAAATCCTAGTTGGGTAATGCTTTATTGTAAAGACAGAAAATAAATAATTTTATTATGTTTTTATTTAGGAAATTATTATGTTGTAATTTAGTAAATTTTGCATTTAAAGAAAAATAAATGACAATATGGAAAAAAATACTACTCTGTCTATTGCTTAGTGGTCTGCTTGATAATTACCCTAAGTATTATTATCCACTCTGTATTTCTTTCTTAACAATACATAATTTGCATATTGTTAAACACTACGTTTTATAACTAAATATCTATTATTTCTTTCCATAACATGTATATTTTGGGAAAGGAATATTACATTGAGACATTAAAATGTTTTGTGACCTCCAAGCATTCTTTAATAAAAATTACCAGTAAAATAATTATGAATAAATTGCATATCATGTTTGAGCTTTTATTCCAAATTCTAGTTAAGCTTATGTTTAATACTATTAGCTATTTCACCCGATTCTCTATTTCTTTTCTTCCAAGTCTTCATCTTCACTAATTAGATAAACACAAAATTGATGTCAGTACATCAGTTTCTCAATATTATTTTCATGTCTTTCCAACATATATTTAGCTATTAAGACATGAACTACTGTAAAAAAGAGCAGTAGGGAGACTTCATGGAGTATACATTTGAACTTAGAATACAGTTTTCATTTTCAAAATTGAGTTATCAGGGAGAGAAATCTAGAAGTATTTAATAAAATATGAACAAATCAGTGATGTATTCCATAAGAGACTATATTTCACACTTACTAAAAATTATATACAATGGGTGTGTATGTCTGCATATACTGCAAGGAGTGATAACATCATTTTAAAATTGCTACAGTTACATATGTTTTTTTACATATGTTATTTGTGGTTATGTTGGCAGAAGAAATACTGTTTTCGAAGATCTCTCAGCAGGAGACTATATCCAATAGGCTGTCAAAATCTTTTCTCCTACATTAGTGTTCATAAATCACCTTTTCTTTTGATAAGGTAATGCATGTACATAATACAAAAGTTAAAAGCATAAGTTATCCAGGATGACTCTCACTTCTACCCCTGCCCTATAAATCCTTTTCTGACATTTCCCTTAAATGGAACAATTTTTGTTGTTCCTTGTGAACTTTTTTTATTTTTAGCAAATATAAGCACAGATAATTGTATCTCTTTTTCTTAAACAAAATGCACATTTTTTACAATGTTTGTCCACTGCTTTTCACATAATAATTGTACTCCTTTCAAATTTCCTTTTAGTTCGTGACAATCTAAATAAATGAGAGAATATAGTAATGCAGGCACCCAAACTTGTCTGGCTTTTATTTGATTCAACATGTGTTTATTTTATATCTGCTTACAATTATTCTGATAAGTTGTAACTGCTTGTAGTTTAATAAGAAAATTCCTATCTGAACAACATGTTTTATTAATCATTTTGAGGCATACAGTGAGGCCATGTTAATTAAATTTTCACTTGACACTAAAACTGGAGGGATAGCTACTTAACAGAATGAGAATTCTAAAGGATCCTGACAGGTTGGCATGAGGGGACAATAATTTTTAATAAACATTTAAAAATAGATATATTTTGCATGGGAATAAAGAGACATCCTTTGAAAAACAGAATGTGAGGAGGGAGAATTATCAACATTTGTGGGGGGAAAATGTGTTTTATTTGTTAGATAATTTTATCAGATGGTTTAAGTAGTAACTAATACCTTAGACTGTATAACTAGAGATGCAATGCTGATGAGCGAGAAGACGATCCTGTTAAACTTCAGGTTGATTAAACCACATCTATCTGGATTATTATATGTTATTACAGGCATTCTCTGATGGTCGATGGTTGATGTGAACTAAAACCGTGACCAGAGTAAGGTCAACCTTGTTGGTGAAGAGATATAAGTTAGTCAATACAGTGAAATTGTTATTGGAAGTCTAGCATAATCATAGTTAGAATGAAAAAGAGTGTCATATAAATAGCAGAGTGAGTGTGTCACACATTTTGGTCACACTTTACTTGAGTGTTCAGCTGTGTTTTAAGCTCTAAGGTTTATATAGGATGTTGTAATAGCTTATGATAAGAAAATAAACAAAATGATTTAAGAAAAAGATTTCTGCCTCTGACCAAGATGGAATATCTGAGATCAGATTGACCTCTCATCAGAAATAACAACAAAAAGACAAAGTATATAGAACTATGGTTTTCAAGACACTTGACATCAGGGAATGGAGAACAGTAATAGCTAAGAGACAAAAACAAATGAGATGGGATCATAAATACTGCAAGCTAGTGCTTTAAGGGAGTTTCCAGGCTGTGGTGCAGAGACGGGGAACACAGGTGGAACTCAGAGACTTCCTGAGCTGGGGAGAAGGAGCAGAGACTCCAAGGAGAATGACAGGTAGAGCTTTCAGGACAGAGTACCAGAGAGAACAGAGATGCATTGAGAAAGGAACTCTAGAGATCTGCAGAGGATCTCCCTCAAATAATCAGTAGATTATATATCATTGCAGGTAGGTGAGAAAATTATCCTAGGTCAGGTAAACAAATAGAGGAAATAGTGTCTGGCATTTACACAGGGTTGGGAATAGTACACAAATATCATATGGGGTTTTGGTAGAGGACTCAGGAAAATCTTGAATCACAATTCCTAATACAGAATGATTAGCCACAGACCTAGCAAAGCCACGGATCTGCCAAAGAAACCTCAAATGCAGGACCCTAAAGGGTGAATCTATTTTCAATTAATTGCATCTAGAACAAAGTTCAAGAATATTTATAGAAATCAAAAAGTATGCAGCACCAAAAAAGTAAAATGTACCATGCCTCACATCAAACATTAAAAGATTATGAGCCATATAAAGGAGCAGAAAAACATGGCCCATAATGAGGATAATAAATAATCAGAAGTGACTCAGAATTGACAGGATATGTTTAAATTAGCAGAAATGGGTGATAAAACCATTATTATAACTGTATGCTGCATGCTCAAAAGTGAGAGATATGGACAAAAAGATCCAACTCAAACTTCCAGCAATGAAAACTACAATGAAATGAAAAATATACAAAATGGGATTAGCAGTAGGTTAGACACTGCAAAAAATATGTATGCAAGTGAATGTGATCCATAATAAAATACAAAGAGAGGATGGAATTTTTTAAACTTGATTGTAATCAGTGAAATGGAAAGAGAAGAACAATATAGGATATTAATGAAACCAAATTCTGTTGGTTGAGAAGATCAATAAAACTGATAAACATCTAGCCAAGAAAAAAGTGAGAAAACACAAATTACCAGTATCAGTACAGTAGTCCCCCCTATGTGTAGTTTCAACTTTCTGTGGTTTCAGTTACCCCTGATCAACTGTGGTCTGGAAGCAGAGGACCCTTCTTCTGTCATATCCTTAGAAGGTCAACAGTGGCCTAACTCAAGTCACAGTGCGCATGTCATTCATCTCACTTGATCTCATCATGCAGGCATTCTGTCATCTCACATCATCATTAGAAGATGGGTGAGTGCAATATGGTAAGATATTTTGAGAGAGAGCACATCTATATAACCTATATTAAAGTATATTATTATAATTTTTCTGTTTTATTATTGGTTGTTATTAATTGCTTACTGTGCTCAATGTATAGGTTAAACTTTATTAGAGGTATGTAGGTATAGGAAAAATCAGTATTTCTAGTACCCAGTAGTACCTGCGGTTTCAGGCATCCACTGAGGGTCTTGGAACATAAGGTGGGGGGTACTGTAATGAGTAAAGTGACATCACAACTATTAAAAAGCTATAAAAAATTAATAAATATATGTTATAAATCACCTTATGCCTATAAATTTGATAACTTAGATGAAATGGGCATATTTCTTGAAAGACACAAACTACCAAAGTTCACTCAAGGAGAAATAGATAAATTGCATGTCCTTATATTTATTAAAGACATTAATTGATGTTTAAAAATTTTCCTGTAGAGAACCATGAGAGACTATGGACTCTGAAAAACAAACTGAGGGTTCTGGAGGGGAGGGGGGTGGGGGGATGGGTTAGCCTGGTGATGGGTATTAAAGAGGGCAGGTATTGAATGGCACACTGGGTGTTACACGCAAACAATGAATCAAGGAACACTATATCAAAAATAAATAAATAAATAAAATATTCCTGTAGAATTCTAACAAGTCAATTAGAAGATAAATGACCCAATTTAAACATGGACGACATATATAAATAGACATTTCACACACACACACACACACACACAAAGAAACAAAGAATGTCTAACAAGTCCATAAAAAGATGCTGAATATTAGTCAGTAAGAAAATTCAAGTTAAAGACACAGGAGATAACCATTTCACACCCACTAGAATTACTGTCCCTAAAGAGAGACAATAACAAGTCCTGGCAAATTTGTGAAGAGACTGGAAATGCAAAATTTTTCAACTACTTTGAAAAACAATTTAGTAGTGTTTTAATAAAAACACAAATTTGGCACATGACTCAGCTGTTCCACTCTTAGATGTCTACCCAAGAGGAACGAAAACCTAAGTACACACAAAGATTTGTACACAGACATACATAGCGGCAATATTCTTAATAGCTCCGAATTAAAAAATGATCCATATATCTATTAACTGATGAATTAACAAACAAAATGTGGTAAAGTCATATGCAATGGAATATATTCAGAAATAAAAGCAATAGACTACACTGACATTACTACAATATGGGTGAATCTCCAAAACATTATACTAAGTGAAAGGAGTCACCTGCAAAGATCAGATATCTGATTCCTTTATATTAAATATCCAGAAAAGGCAAATTTATATATAGAGAAAATAAATTATTGGTTGCCTAGGGAGATATATAATAAAGAGAAATGACTACAGATAGGTAATAGGTACATCTTGGAGGTAATAGAAATGATTTAAAATTGGATTATGGTAATGGTCACACTACTCTAAATATACTAAAAAATCATCGCAGTATGCATTTAAAATGAATGTATTTAATATTATGCAAATTAAATATCAATAAAGCTATTAATAAAGTTTGCCTAAAGAAAACTTAAGGTCTAAATGACTTTACTTGCATAACAGCCAATTCTATTACACATTTAGGTAAGAAATAATACCAGTTCTAGACTAATTATTCCTGATAATAGAGATGGAGGGAACATGGGACGCCTGGGTGGCTCAGTGGGTTGAGCATCTAATTCGTGGTTTCAGCTCAGGTCATGAGATTGAGCCCCGAGGGGGTTCTTTGCTCAGCAGGGAGTCTGCTTGCGATTCTCTCCCTCTGCCCCTCCCCTGCTCGCACACTCTCTTTCTCTCCCTCTCTCTCTTTCAAATAAATAAGTAAATCTTTAAAAAAAAAAAAAAGAAATGGAGGAAACACTTCCTAACTTCTTATTAGGCTGGTATTACTCGGATACTAAAGAAAAACTACAGCCTAATATTCCTCCTGAATAAAGAACACTATAAATCTTCAATATATGATGTAATCACATGTATGAGCAAATCAAATCAAGCAGGATTTAGAGAAAGGATAATACATCATAACTAATGTTGTTTATCTCAGGATAAATATTTTGAGATCAGTGTTCAGCATTTGAAAATCAATCAATATATTTGACCATATTATGCCAGGGTAAATAAGAAAAATCATATGGTCATGTCAGCTACAGAAAAAACATTTGCAAAATTCAAATTCCATTTATTATAAAAACTCTTGTAATCTGGCAATGGAAGGAAACTTCCTTACCAGATGAAGGGTATGTATAAAAATCTTAAAGCTAACAATATGCTCAAAGCCTGAACAAAGGATGTCCCTTCCCCTTTCACCACTCCTGTTGGACATTGTACTGGAGGTCCTTGCCAGAACAAGAAAAAAAAAAAAAAAAAAAAAAACAGAAATACACAGCATACACGTTGGAAAGGAAGAAATGAAAGGATTTCTATTTGCAGATAGCATGATTCTTTACATAGGAAATCTTAAAAACATTTAAATAAAGCTACTAAAACTAATGTGATTCTAGCAAGTTTGCAAGTCAGCATAAAAAGAACTTATTGTACTACTTTACACTAACAATAAATTATTGGAAATTTAAGTTAAATGTAATCCTATTTATAATAGTACCAAAATACATTACTTAGGTTTTTTTTTTTAAGATTTTATTTATTTAGAGACAGCACAAGTGGGAGGGGCAGAGAGAGAGAGAGAGGGAATCTTTTTTTTTTATTATGTTATGTTAATCACCATACATTACATCATTAGTTTTTGATGTAGTGTTCCATGATTCATTGTTTGCATATAACACCCAGTGCTCCATGCAGAATGTGCCCTCCTTAATACCCATCACCAGGCTAACCCGTCCCCCCAACCCCCTCCCCTCTAGAACCCTCAGTTTGTATTTCAGAGTCCATAGTGAGAGAGAGAGAATCTTAAGCAGACTCCATGCTGAGTGTGCAGCCTGGTGCAGGGCTCCATCCGAGGATGCTAAGATCATGACCTGAGCCAAAACCAAGAGTTGGACGCTCAACTGACTAAGCCACCCAGGTGTCCTTTTTACTTACCTAGGTTTAAAACTAACTGAACACATGCAAGTTCTGTACACCGAAAACTTTGTATCATCAAGGAAAACAACCAAAGACCTAAATAACTGGTAAGATACACTGTGTTCATGTTTCAAAAGACTCAATATTACTAACATATTAATCCTCCCCAAAGAGAGAATTGGAAATTTTATTCCCAATAAAAATCCCAGAAAGAATATTTGTAGACATTGGTAAGTGAATTCTAAATTTTTATGGAAACCAAATACTCTAAAACAGTCAAAACTATTTTTATGAAGAACAGTGTTGGACAACTCACTAATAGAACCAATAGAGTTTACTCTAAAGAATCATGTAGATTACTGCAAGAATCATGACGGTGTGGCATTAATAAACGGATAGAGCCATAGATCAATGGAACAAAATAGAGAGCCCAGGAGTGGACAGCATATATAATGAAATCAATTATTTTTGGCACAAATTCCAATGCAATTTAAAGAAGGGGAGATAGTCTTTTTAACAAATGGTGCTTGGACATTTGGGCTTCCATTAAAAAAAAAAAAAAACAACAACCTTGGTCCCACCACAAAACATATATGAAAATTAAGTCAAAATGGATTATAAAGTATAAGCCTTTTGAATAGAAGATAGAAGAAAATCTTTGTGACCTTGAGTAAATCAATGATATTTTTAGATATGACATTCAAAGTATGATCCATTTAAAAAAATGGATAAATTGAAGCTCATCAGAATTAAAAATATACTGTTAGGGAATCAAAAGACAAGGCACAGACTCTAAGAAAATATTTATGAAACACATATCTGACAAAGAACTTACGTTCAAAATGTATAAAGGACTCTCAAGATTTAATAATTAGAAAAAAAACCCACCAATAAAATGTGAAAAACATTTAAACAGATTTCATCAAAGAAGATATGCAAATGGAAAATAAGCACATGAAAAGAAACTCAATACCATTAGTCATTAGCGATATGCAAATTAAAATCATTCCTTACACATTAGAATGGCTAGAATTCAAAATCAAAACAAGTTCTGGCAGGGATTTGGAGCAAGTGGAAATGGTCATATAGACAGATGGAAATGCAAAATGGTACTGCCACTTTGGAAAACAGTTTGAAATGTTCTTATAAAGTTAATGCTGCACTTACTATACGCAATCTCTCTCCTAGGTATTTACCCACGTCAAATGAAAACTTACTTTCACATAAAAACCTGTATGTATATATGCATAGTGGCTGCATATCCACAATCATTTAAAAACTGGAAAAGATCTAAATGTCCTGTAACTGCTGAGTGAATAAACACACTGTGGGACATCCACATAATGGAATACTCCTTAGCAATGAAAAGGAGTTGTGCACCTTCCAGTTCAGATTCTTCTGCCCCAGAAATGGCT
Source organism: Phoca vitulina (assembly GCF_004348235.1). Lineage (NCBI taxonomy): Eukaryota > Metazoa > Chordata > Mammalia > Carnivora > Phocidae > Phoca > Phoca vitulina. The sequence continues at coordinate 16,897,180 of NW_022589718.1, forward strand.
GCTGCAAAGGTTTTAGCTCACGGAGAAACTCCGTTAAGTTGTGATTCTCCGTAATTGCTTGTTGGTCTCTGATTTGGGGTGGAGGGATTTGCCCTGTGACTTCCCCTCTCCTACAGATCTAAGAAAAGTTGCTTTTCTCAGTTTGTTCAGCTTTTGCTTGACCTTAGAACAGAGTGGTGAAGTCCTAGGCATCTTAAATGTAGCTTGGAAACTGGAAATCCAGGTTTGGCTTCTATTTTTTGTTTTTGCTTTTAAGAACTGGAAAATACATTTTCTAGCACACTGCCTACGCCAAGTAGATTCTCAATAAGTGGTTGCTATCCATACATACATATATATTTTTTCTTCTATTACTTTCTGAGAGTTTTCTTCTATTACTTTCTGAGAGTTCTGTCACACATTTTTATGTTTTTAAATTTGCATAAACTAAGGGATGGTCAGTCCCTTAAAATTTACCAGCTTGCCGCTCTAATTAAGAACATTTAAAAGCAATGTCACCTAGTAAATTTTCAGAGTGGAAATCAGGGTTAAGGACCATCTGTTTGTAACGTATGAACATAACTTTGATGACTGGGCCAATAATTTATCATAACTACATCATCCCCTTATGTGAGCTAAAGTTCTCCTTTTCATAATTGTATTTAGATGGGTTTTTTATATATTACTCTTTAAGCATTTTTCCAGTGAATAAAACATTTTATACCTAAAACACTTCCTCAATGCGCCAGCTTAAAACTGATGTTCTTATAATCATTGCAAAACTGATGTTTTGCAATCATTGCAAATTTCTTAAGCTTTCATCCAAGTACATTTGTTTTATTTCCTACAATTTACAAGTTGTAAATTGTATATTCATTATTTTTTCATTTATGAAAATTGAAAATACTCGAGAGATTTTTCTCACCAGCTTGTCTATTCAAGAGATGTGTTTATGGAAATGAAGATCTTAAAGTTATCAGAAGTATGACTAGTGAGATCTTGTGAAAATAAATTGTTAGAGCTGTCTTTTGAAAAAAAAAATATCTTTTCTAAAAATCAAAATTCATGTAACACTTATATGGTAATGATCCCAACTGCTGCAGAATAATGCCACCCAAAGACACCTTCATCCTAATCTTCAGAAATCGGGCATAATTCTGCTATATGGCAGCAATAAATTAAGGTTGCCCATGGAACTAAGATTGCTAACCACCTGACCTTACAATAGGATGAATATCCTGGATGATCCCAATGTAATCAAAAGGGTCCTTAGATTTTGAAGAGAAAGGCAGAAGACGAGTCAATGCTAAAGTGATGCGATATAAGAAAGACTCAACTGGCCTTTGTTGGTTTTGAGAATGGAAGAGGGTCATGAACCAAGGAATAAGAGTAACCTTTAGAAAACGGAAAAGGCATGAAAAGGAATCTCTCCCCCACCCCGTAGAGCCAGCCAACACCTGATTCCAGACAACCAAACCTCATTTTGGACTTCTGATCCCCAGAACTGCATAACAACGACTTTGTGTTGATTTAAGACACTAAGTTTGTGATAATTTGTTACAATAGCTGTAGATAATCATCAACTCTGGCCAGTTTTTTATTTGGTTTCATAAAGGAAAAAAAAATCAACAAAAAAAATCCATACTAGGAGAAGCTTTTAATACCCTACATTGATGAAAGGTAGATCAATGTAATAAGGTTTATTCTAAATCCATGTTGATGTGAAAATAAATGAAAATATTTGATTAAGGATTTTCTATTTCATCTCCTTCCAAGGTATTTTATGAAAGGTTGAAAGACCCCTTGGTAATTTTGTGGCATTAATCTGGCATAGGAGTCATACTGAGTTTCTTCTTTGTGTATATAAATTCATCCTCCTCCTTCCTAGAACTTAAAGTTTGGTGCACTGCCCAATGATTTAATGATCTCCCCTGACACATTTTAAAATAGAAGAAAAATGCATTTACCTAAAATCTTAATATTGTAATGATATATTTATGTCTACCTGGCTTTAAACTAAAGTTCAATCAGCAAAGATTTATTAAATAGATACTACTCAATCCAAAACAAATTGGTAGACGCTATAATACCTGAAGAGAGTTGAAGTCCTTTTCTTATCTAGGTTTATAAATGAATAATTTTATTGGAGCTAAAAGTGAATTAGCCACTTACTTTAACTTAGAAATTTTTCAATCTTATTATACTTAATACAAATCTGTTCCTCTTGATTTCCATGCAAATAATTTATAAGATTCACATGACCTTACACAACTCCCTCCCAGTCACATACATATAAATTCTTATTTTCCCAGAATCAATGTGGTATCCTCTTGAATTTTATCCTTTGCATACTTTTTTGGCAGCTGTAGTGGGATAATGTGTTTTGATCAGAAAATTAGATACCTGACTTTAAAATGTCAAAGCTTGAGTATTTTCAGCGATGGCAGTTGTTACCGTGGGAATGTTCAGATGAAGAGGTACAGAGGTCACTGGAGGTCACTGGAGGGGAGCACCAGGAAAACAATGCCAAATGAAACATCGTTCTTGCTCTTAAAGACCTTATTGCCTAGTGAGGGTTATGATAAGGAATCAGGTAATTACAGCAGAATACAATTAACACTATGAGAGAGTGAGTGAGAGTGCATTATTGGTGTGCCCAGCAGGTGCAAGCCAGGCAGGTACCACATGAGAGTAAAATGTAAAGGTTATGTAAGAGTTACCTAGGAAAAGAGTTGGAAGGGGAGTGTTCCAAGCAGAAAGAATGAGAGTTGAGAATATACGAAGAACAGAGAGAGTCTGGTGCACTGTGGAAAACTGTAGTCATTCCCATTTTGATGGAGAATATGATCCAATCTCTGGAACTGGTATTGGTTCCTTTCCTTCTTTGCCAAACTTATAGATCTTTGCCATAGCAAGGGCATGGCATCCAAAGACATGGCTTGGTAAGAGACAAAGGTAACTGGTTTTTCTTCTTCTTTCTGTCATTTCTGTTCCTTGGAGATGACTCTGGCTTTTCAGACTCTTCGCATTTCATCCTGAACAGATAATTTTGGCTAACATCCGTGTCTTCACTTTACACCAAATGCCAGTATTTCTCAGACCACGGAATTCTCCATTCTGTCTACTCCTTTATTTGAAAGACAGATTATTTAAGAAGCTCAGGTCTACCTTGGGTGAATCTGAGATCTTCCCAAGTCTTTCAAAATCAATATTAACCTGCTCTGCAGCAGTTACCTTAAGAATGTGATTTTTTTTCCCTACTTGCCTATCAGGCATCTAAATCAAATAAATCCATTTAAAACATCACATGCATCAGCCTTTAATCAACCAGGTACAAAAGCAGTATCCTAGAAATTTTTTTTAAGAGAATCACTCTATATACAGACTGCAAAATGACACTTGTCAAAGAGTCACTCAAGACATCAATTGAAATAGACACCCCCTCAATATGCTAACTAGTCATTAGATGATGTTCTCAAGGCTTTTTCCCCTTTTCTTTTATATTTTCAAAACTTCGGAAAGCAATGTACCTCAATCATATTTTCCTAGCAACTTGCTAAAATGCTTTTCAGAGAGTTAAAATGTAACACTCTTCTTTTCAGCGGAGGTTATATAAGAAATGTTCAATTAATGTTTCAGCATTTTCCCCCCAAAATCATGGTTCAAAACATTGTCCCTTATATCATACAATGTTCCTTATGTAAGGATTAACAGTTCAGGGCCTGAGGACAACTTTCTCTCCCTGTATGAGGAAATATGATTATTTTAATCTGACCAAGAGAACTATATAGTCAAATATAAGCATTTTTGTTTGTAGTCTTGTTTTTAATCTGAATTGTCAGGTAGCTCAGAATCAATTTTAAGGCTCAGTTGTAGCCACTAGCTTAATATAATTGAGTGGCATAATAATTTTATGTTATTTTAAATTGTGGTTTTTGAAATCAATTATCCTGTTTAGATGCATTGGGATAATACAAACTATCAAATAGCATTTGGAATTTAGTAAGACACTTCCACTAAACAATCAGGCAATCTTCCTCATAATGACTCAACCATATTCTTCTTGATGTTACATAGCATTAATTTTAGGTTCAGATAGGTTAAGAAAAATGAACAGATTCCTTTAACTAAACAAGTTGCATAGTTAAAACCCAGTTCTTCTACCACCAAGTTTATTCTTCTCTCCATTATAGCATTATCTGATTAAATATTTCTTTATCATTTAACATAACAAAAATTGTATTTTTATGTACAAATAATCTGTTTATGTTTCTAATTACATAAGGTGACTTCAACAGTAGAAAACATTATACCTTTTTAATGTGGGCTAAATAATAATATCTTTATTCCAGTGGGGTCCCCGAGCATTAGCTAGTCTTTAAGGTTTATATTATGGTATAAGAAAGCTCAGAGATTGCAGTTTATAACCTCAAACCTTATGTTGTAAAGATAATGATTGTTTTGAGTGTATTATATAGCCAGCCACTTATTTAATACCTTCACCTCTTGCTGAATAAAAAATACATAGATAAACAATAATAAATAAGCATTTACATTAGAGTAAAAACACATAAAATTATTCATGTAAAAGTTAAATTAAAATATCAGGAAATCCTAACATTTATAGAAAAAAATCTAAGCTGAAAATGAAAAGATTTGTGAAATGGTGGAAGCTGGCTTTGTTCTTGCTTTATTAGAGACAGTTTCCTCCCAGGAGATCTGAAAACATATACTTGAAGCTTATGATACAACCCATAATAAGTCGTATCTAAGTTTGTGGTACAACTTTTACCAGGATCCACTCTGCTCATTTTCATATGATATATGTCATATAAAAAGCTGTCAATTCTGGCTTACTCCCTGTTGTGCCCTACTATAACTAATACAAATTTTATTCCAAATTATCTGTTTTTAGGAATGGTAATGCTATTTTATTTCAGTAAACAAATAATCTTTCTCCAGCCCCATCTCTATCATTTCAGGCAGTTTGGTTGGGTCTACCTCCTCTCTAGGGCTGTGTTGAGTCTGGGATTCTTAGAGACCACTAGAACATCTGGGGGAAGACCAGTGGTCTTCAGTCCACATCAAAGCAAGCACATTGTCCATGATGGCATGTGCCATGTAGCCATGTCGCCCTGAAGTTCAGTCATTCACATGTCACTTTCTGACATTTCTATGGGGCAGTATTTAAATTGAGCAGGCAGTTAAGTACAAGTTGTTTAACTGACTAATTTAATGCTATATTTTCAAATATCAACAACAAAACTTCCTGCAGTGGACAGAATCACCTTCTAAGGGTGTTTTTTGTAAATGTATTGGCTAAATTAGCTCATTAGTATTTAACTAGTTGTTTAATTTAAATATAATGATTTGTGAAATTTTGTTGAGCAAAATTAGAAACAAATCATTGGTTCTCTAGTTATCTTTAAAATTATTTTGCTACTACTGATTGGCATTAGGATTCATTGCATTTATGTTAGCCTCAGCAATCATACTGCAAATATAATGTAAGATATACAATGTAAGAATTCAGAAATAAATACTCACACACCACCTTTCTTCACTAGAATGTTTTTGGTTTGAATTTTCCTAACCCAGTCAAGTCAAGATTGAAATAATTTTCTATATGGTTTCTATTTATTTTTAATAGTGTTTCTTTGTTAAAGTATTATGTTAAAGTATCATGGCTATATTTGAAATACTCAATTTGATTCTTCTAATTATGTGGTGGTGTTCTATTATTAAACAGAAGATGTACGATCAACAATATGGAATGACAAAGAATGAATTAGTTGCTCATGTGTAATATTTCAAGAAGGAAAGTTTAAATTCATTCTATCTATGACAACCACCTTTTGTTTTCAGATAAAAACCAAAACAAAACAAAAATTCATGGAGGGCAGAGACTAGTTCTCTTTTGACCAAACGCCATACCATCTTGCATAAGAATAAGCACTTGATATGCATCTTCCGGCAGGTTTGATCGCATGGATACTTTGAGTGTAAACTGGCTGGTGGTTGGGATAAGCAGAATAGTACATATCCCAGAAAATTTTCTTTCCCTTAATAATGCAGAAAATGCTGCAGTCCCTTTATACACAGTAGGATGCACTGTTAATACTTCCTTCCTATGAAGAGAAAATGAAACTGATTAAATCTAATCAACTTTCACTTACTACGGAGGCTTAAATGCTCATATCCTAAATACTTCTGACAAACCATGTTTAGTTTAACAGAATATAAACCTGTTACTGAACTCCATTAAGATGGACATCAGCCATTCAACCAGTCAGCTCTATTGAAAGATTCAGATGATCAAGTTCCATGCTGATTTCAATGGAGGACAGATGATTTAAAGATAACATATAATTGGCATGATTAGATAACATTTCAAAAGGTTATTTTAAAACACTAATTTTAAAACAATAATTGCACTGATATTAAGTAAAAATGTAGGACTGTAAGACATTTACAAGGTGATAATTTAAGACTTTGAATCAAGGTGGAATTACTTTCAATATCCCCAATGGAAAGATGTTTAAAGCAAGTATGGAGGGATGAACAAACAAAACATAAAATGAAATAAAAACAAATAAAAAATTAATGTAAAATTTTTTCAAACACATTAGCAACTTAATAATGTAAATGAACAATAAGATACCATTTCTATTAGATTGTCAAAGTGATGTTTCTTTGTTTTTAAGAATCAAATTCAGTATTAGCAAGCATACTGGAATCCAAAATTTTTACTCATTGTTTGTTGGCATGAAGATTATTATTACATTTATAAAGGCAGTTAGCAACACTTAATTATATAACAATTTATATTACCACTTGTTTCCTTCATAAAAATATTTTAAAAATTCGACTTAATAATTAACTGGGAATTTATCCCAAGGAAACAATCCTGTATTCACACCAAGTATTATGTCCAAAGATGTTAATCGTAGCATTAGTTATAATAAGACAGATTAGGTGCAGTATATCTCCCATAATATGGGAAGTGCTTAATAATTTATGGAATAATCAAATAATGGAATATGATTTAAAGTGTTCCATTTTAAATGTTCCATTTTAAATCATATTTTTGAAGAATATTTAATGACACAGGACATTTTCATAATATATTAAGTGAAAATCCTTGTTAGCAAATATATGTTTAATACAATCCCATTTTGCTACATATACCCATTTTTATATTTATTGATATATATTTATAAAAAAAGCTAATATGGATATTTACTAATATGTTAGCAGTGGGTAAATGAGAACTGGAATCAGTTATGTCACTATTATATCTTTTGAATTTATATTTTCATTTAAATATTATAACTTGTATAATTAAGGAAAATATAATTATCTCATTTATCTCATGAATTATTTACGAAAGAAATAAAATATTAATTTTGTTCTGAATAAATATATTCATTTCTTTCCTTCTACTTGATTAACTACTATATCCTCAAACTCACTGTAAAAACTTCACAACACTCCTGATGTTTGAAATAATTTCTTACTATCAATACCAAGTTTTGAAAACATCATCACCGATTTCCCAAGCTATCAGGCTCAAGTCTTGGAATAACCCTTATTTGTTTTCTTGTTTGGCTCATTTAAAAAAAAACATATTATGGGGGTGCCTGGGTGGCTCAGTCGTTAAGCGTCTGCCTTCGGCTCAGGTCATGATCCCGGGGTCCTGGGATCGAGCCCCGCATCAGGCTCCCTGCTCCGCGGGAAGCCTGCTTCTCCCTATCCCACTCCCCCTGCTTGTGTTCCCTCTCTCGCTGTCTCTCTCTGTCCAATAAATAAATAAAATCTTTAAAAAACAAAACAAAAAACATTATGCAATTTATCCTTTCTTGTTTTTCTCATTTCACATCTATTTTAAAAATATCACTTTGTGGTTACTATGTGCTAGGTAACTGTAACTGTAATTGTAACGGTAGGCATGGGTTATTGAAATAATCATTAACTGATTTTCCTCTATTCAGTATTTTTCAATCCAGTTCAACACCATTCCTGATTGCATTTGGAAAGATTCACTGGGTTTGAACTAAGAGAAACCCAGCTTAATTACACTATCAACACATCGCCAAAACATAGTTGGGACATTCTTGTTTCCCTAAAGGAGTGTGCCAATTATCCACTTATTGTCTCTCAGCTCTAAATTCACTCTTTTTTTCTGTTCTGTGAAAATGGATCTGGACTCTGCAGAATTTTCCTTTGCCGGCTGGCATGATGTTATGTTTTGTCAGTAGAGGGTACTAGAGCAACATGGCTGGAGTAAAATGAGTTTTGCCTCCTGGTCTAATGTGCTAGCTCTTCATGCTTCTGTGCTGTGCAGTCACTGCAGTGTCCAGCTCCTGCAGAAAGGGTGTCTTTTTCATATAGGATTCTTAATACATGAAGTTTCCCCAGCACCAGACTTCTATAGCACCCAGTGGCCAGAAGCTTCCCTAACACCCCCATACCTCTCCCCAAATAATTTCATAGCAAAGGTCCTCAGATGAGACATCTCCCTGTGAACAGAATTCTCTAGCACCTATTCTAAAGGGTATTTCTCCCATAAGATCAAGAAGGAAATGTCCTAAAGTACCACTGAAGTGTCACCGCAACGATTTCTCTGCCATCCAGTGAACCACAGCTGTGCCCTCTCCATCAAGTTCTGGGTCTCAGTCCTGGGGTGCAGGAGTGGGAGGTTCTCTTTCGGGTGATCTAGCTTAGTCCTAGTATAGTGGCTGTTTCTTATATTCATTATTTCTGTATTGCTTAGCGTTTTCCTTACTTTGTAATAGCCAAGTCTTTCAGTCCTCCATCCTGCAGCAGAAGGGAACCCAGGCCCAGCATCCCCCAGCCCTTTACCTACTAACAAAAGGCAACCCAGAACTGGCATTTCTTGATCTTTCCCCAAGAAGCAGAAGGTGGCTCTTCCTTTTCCTGGTAGGACCAGGAGAGACTGCAGGAAAAGCCTGAGAAGGAATAGGCAGCCAGAAAACTGGCCAAGGGAACTATTCCCTGTCCTCAGTGCCTGGCATCTCCAACCCCTTATCTGTGTACTCTGAGTGACCCAGAAAAGTGCTTCTGCCCCCTCAGGTGATACCAGTAGGGATCAAGCAAGAGTTTCAGTGGAGCCAAGAGGAAAAAACAAAAGAAGCAGTCCAGAAAAACATAGCAAGGACTCAGCAAACCACATTGTCATTGAAACTACATCCCTCAGACTAGATCAGAACTTACACACTAAATCTAAGCAGGGTGACTGCTTGTTAAAATAGAAGATTTAAATGGAAGCAAGAATCTCTTAAGATAACATACATAATGTCCAGGATGCAACTGGAAATTACTCATCATACCAAGAAGCCGGGAAATCACAACTCAAACAAGAAAAGATAATCAACGGAAGCCAGTAATGAGAATGAACTGGATGTCCAAATTAATGGACAAGAATTCTGAAGCAGTCATAATGAAATTGCTTCAACAAGGAAATACAAATTCTCCTGAAAAAATAGAAAAAGAAAATTGAGGCAAAGAAATAGAAGCTATGATAAAAAACCAAATGGAAATTATAAAACTAAGAACTATGATAATGAAAATTAAAAAAAAAAAAAACAACTTGCTGGATGGGCTGAGTGGAATGGAGATGACAGAAGACATAATCAATGAACTTCAGGATGGATCAACAAATACTTAATTAGAATAACAGAAAAATATACACCCAAAGTGGTAAACAGATTCTCAGGGACTATGGGACAATAATAACAGATCTAACATTTGTATGATCAGAGTATGGAAGGAAAGGAGAAACAATGAGGGACTAAAAAAGTATTTAAATAAATAATGGATGAAATGCTCCCAAATTTGGGGAAAGACATAAGCTACAAATTCAAGAAGCTAAAATAGAATAAAAACCAAGAAATACATGCAGCATATGATAATTGTTTTTGAAAACTAAAGATGAAAAAGGCTAGAAAGCAACCAGAGGGAAAGGATGTACTACCTTTAGGAGAACTAATTTTCATGACAGTGATTTCTCATCTGAAACCATGGAGAACAGATAGAAGAGGCATGGCATTTTCCAAGGGCTGACACAAAATAACTGTCAACCTTAAATTCTGTATCTGGTGAAACTATACCTCAGGCATGAAGGGGAAATAAATACACTCTCAGACAAAACACACACACACACACACACACACACACACACAAACAAAAGTAACCAAACATAAGAGAATTTGCCACCAGCAGATCTAGACTTAACAAAAAGTAAAGGAACCTTTTCAAGTAGATAGGCTATAATATGAGAAGATGGCTTGGAACTTCAGAAAAGAAAGAAAAACAACAGAAAGGAGTAAATATGTAATATAAGTACCTGACATGAACCTTTTGATTGGCAAGGTGTCCATTTCAAAGACATGCATCTCGAATAAACATATGGCCAGCTGCACAACTAGATAAAGAGCCAGGCCATCCCACTCATGAAACTCCCCTTTTAAAAGCCCTAGATGACTGACCACTTGAGTGACTCTGCTGCTCCCTTCCCATGACCTCACTGTGTGACCCTGGGTATGCTATGTACCCTCTAGCACTTGAGAGTAATAAACTGTGTTTTCAAAGTTCCTGATGGTTGTTGCTGAGTTCATCTTGCAATCATAGTAAGAACCACATGGCCACTCCAGCCAAAATATTGGCTTTGATGTGGTGTGGAAATGTCTGTGGGGGCTGCCATAAGTAGTACGGGCCCAGGTAATTGCCCCCAGGCATTCCTATCTGATAGTATCACTATCAATAGGCCGAGTTAGACATAAAACAAAAACCAACAGATTTTCTTCTCTTCACGAGCTTCTTAAATCATATTTGATTGTTGAAATAATTATTTGACAATTTGATATAGTGCTCACTATATGTGAATAAAATACTGAAGATAATTACATTTAAGAAGTGGAGAGGGTAACAAGACCTAAATGAAAGCAAGATTTCAATATTTTATGTTAAGTGGTAAAAAATGTTGATACCAATAGGGTCTCATAAAATTTTGTTTGTACATGGTAATATCTAGTGTAATCAGTAAAATAACTTTATAGAACAATATACTCAAAAACACTAGAAATAAATCAAGATGGAATCATTAAAAAATGATTAACCTGTAAAAGGGTAAAAGAAGAGAAAAACAAAGGAACAAAAAACAGAGGCAACAAATAGAAAGTAAATAATGAAATGGTAGACTTAAGACCTAACACATCAATAGGTAATTAAATTTGAAATGGTCTAAATACACCAATCAAAAGCCAGAGACTGGTACATCCTTATTCAGTGATGAAAATAACTATGAAGCAGTGAAAAGACATGGCTGAATCATAAATATTTATTGGTAAGTGAAGAGCCCAGTCTAAAAAGGCTACATAATATGTGACTGCAATTACAAATTCTGGAAAGAAGCAAATCTGTAGACATGCTAAACAGATAAGTGGCTGCCAAGAGTTTGATGTGTGTTTGTGGGGAGCATAAAATAGGAAAACTACCTGGTATTTCTTAGGGCTGTGGAAATATTTAGTATGATCCTATAATAGTGAACACAAGAAATTAAATATTTGTCAAACCCCATGGGACTTTATGACAAAAGGAGTAACCTTAATGTATGCAATTAAAAAAAATTTTAGGAGATCAGGGGATTCTAGGATTGACTACCTAATGTGACAAAAGAATCTAAATGTACTACAAATGTATGGAATAGCCTCCGTAAAGGGGATCAGGGGAAAGGTTTGACCCATGTGACTGGAAATGCATGGAGCCTGTAAGACAAAAGGAAATGGGATCTACACACTGCATATTATTGTAGTGGATATCTTTTTTTCCTTTGGGAGCACAAGTTAACAATCTTGAAACCACTACACATTCATGTTGGCACTGAACAATTAATAAATGGATGGCAGATAGGGAAAACCAGGTCTCTCATTGTTGGAATAATAGGTTACAGATTAACAAAAAAAAAAAATAGGTTACAGATCAACAAAAAAAAAAACAACAAACAAAAAAAATAATCCATAAGGCTATGACTAGAGGGGGAGACATCAGAATGAACTCAGTTTTAATTTAATATGAATAAAGATGTTTACACGTATACATATTTATAGATATATGCATGGCATATCTCCAAATATCTCCCTGCTTTGTCAACTGAGAGAGCTTAGAGCCACGACACTCCAGTAGTAATGAGCATCCTTAATGCCAAGATCTTGGTTTTTAATACCCTTCTGGTATTAGGATAAAAGAACCAGGACTCCTTGGAAAAATGGCTGGTTCTAGGACTAGGGCAGGAAATATACTAGATGGGCCTGGAGCATCTCATAGTGACTGAAAATATGAAAGTACTCAAACAACCAAACCAATCAAAACAAAACAAAAACACATGCATACACAAAACAAAACCACAGCTATGGGAGTAGGTCAAAAGATATAGGATACTTGGGGCACCTGGGTGGCTTAGCTGGTTGAGCATCAGACTCTTAATCTCAGCTCAGGTTTTGAATTCATGCTTGTGAATTCAAGCCCCACACTCCATGTTGGGCATGGAGCCTTCTTTAAAAAAAAAAAAAAAAAGATACAGGATACAGGAGCCAACTAAAAGGTATCCCAATGGCCAAAGCTGCAACCACCTGACAAAACAAAGAGCAAAACAAAACAAAACAAAAAACACAAAAATAATATTGGATCGTAACTCAAAAGTATAAAAATATAATATTCATTTATCCATACTGCTACAAATAAATGATTGAACAAAGGTAAAGGAAAAAGAGTAACTTCATAGTGAGAAAACCTGACAAACACTACCTCAACCAGGTGAGCAAAATTATCAACGGTGTTCAGACATGCTGCTGTACATGCCCTTGATATGGTGTGATAATAATGGCATTTCTTTATTTTTTATTTTTTTTTTATTTTTTTTTATTTTTTATTTTTTTTTAAAGATTTTATTTATTTATTTGAGAGAGAGAATGAGAGAGAGCACATGAGAGGGGGGAGGGTCAGAGGGAGAAGCAGACTCCCTGCCGAGCAGGGAGCCCGATGCGGGACTCGATCCCGGGACTCCAGGATCATGACCTGAGCCGAAGGCAGTCGCTTAACCGACTGAGCCACCCAGGCGCCCCTAATGGCATTTCTTCCTCCCCCAAACACATCAGCCCACTGTAATCATGAGAAAAACATCAGACAATTCCCAATTGAAGGACAATCCACAGAATAGCAGAACAGGGCTCCTCAAAACTGTCAAGATCATCAAAGACAAAGTAATCTCAGAGACCGTCTCAACCAAAAGGAGCTTACAGAGACATATCTACTAAATGTTCTGTGGTATCTCTGATGGAATCCTGCAACAGGAAAAGAACATTAAGGACAAAAATCCCTAATGAATTTGAACAAGATATGTTTCTTAGCTAGTGATAATGGTATCTATACTGGTTTATTATTTATAACAAATATACCATACTAATGTAAGGTGTTAATAATAGGAGAAAGTGGATGTGTTGTACATAGGAACTCTCTGTGTTACTTTTCCAATAATTTTGTAAATAAAGGACTGTTTTAAAATTTAAAAGTGTATTTTAAAAATAGAGATTGGCAGAATGGATTTAAAAAAAGATCCAACTATATGCTGTCAAAGAAAAAATAACTTCAAGTGTGATACCATATGTAGATGGGAAGTAAAAGGATGGAAAATATATATCATGCTAATAAAAATATAAATAAAAACCAGTATGTCTATATGAGTATCAGATAAGACTTCAGAGTAAAGAATATTACTGGAACAATAAGAGATATATCATAGTCCAGAGTGCTAACCATTACACCATGGGGCAGGCACTACATTTCATAATGACAAAAGGGACCCTCCACTATGAAGACATAGAGATCCCACAAGCCTGTTTGCACCAAACAACAGATCTTCAAAATACATGAAACAAAAACTGCTAGAGTTGGGGGAGGAAATAGTTAAATTCACTAATTATAGATCAGGACTGTAACACCATGCTCTCTGCAACTGACAGAACTATAGGACAGAAAATCAACAAGATACAGAAAAACTGAAGAACACTATCAAATAGGATCTCATTGGCATACACAGAACACTTCACAAAGCAAAATTTAAATACACATTATTTTCAAGTGCCCAAGGAACCTCTGCCAAAAGTGTGTGTTCCTTCACCACATCCTGGGTCCTACAATAAATCTTAAAAAAATGTAAAGTATTTGTTCATGTATGGAATATGTTTTCAGTTTAATAATGGAATCAAACTAGAAGTCAATAATAGAAAGACAACAGGAAAAATTTCAAATGCTTAAAAATTAACACACTTATCAATTATTCCTGGGTCAAAGATGTCTCAGAAAATTAAAAATATACAGAACTGAATGAAAATTAACATAGAATATATTAAAAATAAAAAAAAACATCACTAAAGCAGGCACAAGAGGAAGCTTACAGTACTACAAACTATAGGAAAATAGAAAGTTCTGAAATCATAATCTAAGTTCCTAAGGAAATTAGGAAAAAATGGCCAAATAAATCCAAAACAAGAAGAATGAAATAATGACGATAACAGAAATCAACAAAATTGAAAGCAGGGAAGCAATAGGGAAAATCAGTAAATCCAAAAGCTGTTCTTTGAAGAGAGAGAAAAAAAAAAGGTAAAACACTCTCAAAACTGAAAAAGATAAAAAAGAGAGAAAGCACAAATCACCAATATCAGGAATTAAAGAGGGGTTATCACCACAGATGCGGTAGTCATTAAAATGTTAATAAGATAACACAATGAACAAATCTATGCACATAAATTTGAACACTTAGAAAAAACAAACAAACTTCTCAAAATCCACACACCACCAAAAGCAAAGCAAGATAAAATAGGCAACCTGGATAGTTCCATAATGCTAAATGAAATTAAAAAGCTCCCACAAAAGAAATATTCTAGCCTGGATGATTTCTATGCAATCTTCAAAAAAAATTAAAAAGGAGAGAATATTTCCTACCTCATTCTATCAAGTTAGTATTACCCTGATACCAAATCCAGCCAAAGACAGTAAAAAACAAACAACAAACAAAAACTCCTGCACACAGGCAAACAACAACAAAATCCTAGAGTGCAATATCTCTTAGGAACTTAGATGCAGATTATCCTCAACAAAGTATTAGCAAACAAAATCCAACAGCATATACAAATAATTCTGTCCCATGACCAAGTGGAATTTTATTCCAGTTGTGGACGGTTATTTCAATTTTCAAAAAACAATGTAATCCAATAATGTAAAGAGGATAAGTCATAAGATCATGTCAGTTGATGCAGAAAAAATATTTGTCAAAGTCCGACATCCATTATATGATAAGAGCTCTCAGCAAATTAGAAGTAGAGGGAACTTCTTCAACTTGAAATAAAGCCTACACCTAACATCAGAATAGTGGAAGACTGAATGCTCTTGTCCTAAAATCAGTAACAAGGCAAGTATGTTGGCCCTCACCACTCATTCTCTGTAGTTCGAACCATTCTAGTCAGCAAAATATGACAATAGAAAAGTAGGGGCTATAAGAAGTAGCACAAGAGGATCCTGTGGCAGAACAGTTATGTATCTTGATGTAGTGATAGTTATGCAAAATTATGCATGTGGTAAAATTGCGTAGATGTCTACACACACACACACACACACATACACACAAATGAGTGCATGTAAAACTGGTGAAATCTGAATAAACTCTATGTATTGTACTGATTCCATTTCTTTGGCTTTGATATTATACAATATAATTATATAAGATAGAACATTAGGAGGTTAGCATGAAAGGTGTATGGGATCTCCTTGTACACTTCTATGCAACTTCCTGTGACTCTAATTATTTCAAGATAAAAGTTTAAAAAATCAATGTATTTCACCCACTGGTAGAATAAAGGAGAAAAAATATCTTCTTTCAATAGATGAATAAAACGTATTACAGAACATTTAAAATCCACTAATTATTTAAAAAAGGTGCGAAGTAGGTAAAGAAGGAAGCTTCCTCAGTCTGATTAAAGAAACAAATGTGGGGCACCTGGGGGGCTCAGTTGGTTAAGTGTCTGCCTTTGGCTCAGGTCATGATCTCGGGGTCTTGGGACCGAGCCCCACATTCGGCTCCCTGCTTGGCGGGAAGCCTGCTTCTCCCTCTCCCACTCCCCCTGCTTGTGTTCCCTCTCTCTCTATGTCTCTCTCTGTCAAATAAATAAATAGAATCTTAAAAAAAAATAAAGAAACAAATGTGGCCATTTCCACCATCTCAAGTTGTGGGAAACAAAAAAGGAAAACACATCTGTGTAAGTTATCTTACGTTGGTGTGGATGTTGTAATGGGAAAGATAGTATATTCATTAGCATTTGGCCATGGGCAAGGAGGTCAAGAATCAAGTAGAAGTAAAGGATTCATTTGGTCTGCCTACTATAGAATAGGAAATTGAATTTCAAGAAGAAGCCCAAGAAGAGGGAGCTCATAAAATAAAGAGGCTGGAGCTTTGAAGGAAAAAAAAAGGCCAACAAATGAAAATGCAATTTTCTTCTCATAAGGTAGTATGTGTGTAAGCAATGTCTTATGTGCATGTGTCATTGTGTGTGTGTGTGTGTGTGTGTGTGTGTGTGTGTGTAAAACCTGGTAAAGAGGATTTGGTCAACTGCTAGCAAAATGGTAGTTCTGAACTGGGAAAGAATATGTTGATAGACCTTCTAAGTGCTTTCTTTGCACTGATCACATTTAGATGTGATTTTATGATTGATTAACATCTGCAGTTCCCACTAGAGGCAACCATTGTTGTATCTGCTCACCATCGTATCTCCCTTCCTAGCACAGTCCCTGATATATGGTGGCACCCAATTAATACTTGTTAAATAAATAAAACTATTGAACTAATTCACTGGAATAAAAATAATAACAGCAATAGCTAGCACAGAGTGGTTTCTACTTAGTCGGTATCATGTATCATGCTTTACACACATTGCTCAATTAAATTCTTGTGACAACTATGTAGATGCAGTCCCATAGTTAGTTAATCTAGTGGGGTTCCAACCGGAAGTGACTCAAAACCAGAAGAGATTGGAGAAAATGTATGCCAACAACAGGAACCCTCAAAGACACTGAGGGTACTGGTGCTAGCTACTGGGAGCCTTCAGAAGTTCAACTGAGATGGTACTTTAGTTGATAAATTTAGAGTACTTCAGTTTTGTTGATGAGAATACTGGCCCTCAGAAGAATTTTAACTTTCATGTGTGTAAATCCATAAAAATCTTTTCTTCTGTAGCTTCTGATGTAGACTCTACTCTGGAAGACCTTCCCGCACACGATCAGATAGCTCTTCTGATATATTTTTCCATTATTTATTTCAAATTTAAAATAAAACATTTACACCATGATCAGTTCATTGTTTTTATTGTATAAAGACATACAGATTTAACTTTTGCCTCCAAACTGTTAAACAATTATGTCAACTTCAATTATTTAATAAGTAATTCCCCTCTCATACCTTCATCAGTTGGAGAGGATATCTATCTTATACTGAACTACTGTAGATATATGGTGTCTTTCTTGGTTTCATATGCTGTTCCTTTGCTCTTGATCTTTCTAATCCCAAACTGTATTAATTATTGTGCTTATAAAATTTGATATATTCATATTAAAATTCTTTTGGCTTTTCATTTACAAATGATATCTTTTGGAGAGATTTCATCAGGTTGTAAAATATCCATTAGTATTTTCATTTGAATTGTCTTACATTTGTAAGTGAACTCTGGGGAGAACTGATAGCTTCAATAAATAAAAATGCATATTATAGAGTTCAGATTTTCTTAATGTAGATATTAAATAAATATCAATGTAAAATAATGTAATTAACAAAAGGCATTAAATTCACTATTTATTTTTATGTTTATCTAAAGCATTCACATCAAGGATAGTATATTTTTACCAAAATTAATGAGCTGTTGGAATGTCAGAACACTAAGAGGGAACAAGTATAAAAACCTTAATGTCCTGTCAGTGACTGGTTAAAGGGCCAGATGCTATGGGTAATTTAATTGTGCTTATCGCCCAGCAGCAATCTCAGGAATGTCATGACACATGGAAGCACCTGCCTATGCTGATAAATCAAGTGATAACACTTAATAAGCTTAAGATGCTACAATTAAATGTTACCTTGAGTGATCATCCACATCATCCAATATAAATTAGGGTAATTCTGAGTTAAGATTATCTTCTGCCTGTTCTCCCATTAAGAAACTACTTCTACTACCACTAAAAATGATAGCTGCTAGCACTTCTATCATGTTTAAAACATGCTAGAAACTTGACTAACATCAACTCAATTATCAAAATAACCACACAAGGCCAAGCATTATCATTATGTTCATTTTACAGTTAGGAAACTCAGATACAGAGAGGTTAACTAATTTGCCCAAATCACACAGCTGGTAAGTGATAGCAAGCAATTTAAACTCATGTAGTCTGGGTCCAGGGCTCAGGGTCTTCACTCTGATTCTTTTCTGCTTCCCAGGACCCTTTGGACTCATGCCAAACTCTCAGCAGCAGTTGGGTTCCTGAGATCTTCCTCTGAGGATTAGCTGAGGCCTTATTTATAGGACATTCAGGGTCAGCTTCTTCGCCTCCCCAGTTCTATGTTCCTATCTTCCTCATTCTCTTACAAGGGGTCTCTCAAAAACCTCTCCTATACACTCTGCACCCAGCTGGCCATCTCTGTTTCCAGGAAACCCAAACCAAGACACATGTTAAAAATATACTTTCATCCTCTATGGGCTCCCTGCTCAGCAGGAAGCCTGCTTCTCCCTCTTCTACTCCCCTGCTGTGTTCCTGCTCTCGCTATTTCTCTCTCTGTCAAATAAATAAAATCTTTAAAAAAAAAATTACTTTCATCCTCTAGACACACTGCACTTGTTCCCATTCATCCATATATTTCTAATTTACATCACCAAGAATGTCTTTAGTATTATTGTGCCACTCTGAGCTCAAACTTTTAAGGTGACTCTTCATCACAAATAATATCCCAAGATTTTGTACTTACATTGAAAAGGATACAATACGAACCTGGCTAACTTGTCAAGTTTACACCTAGTTCTTCCATATGCAAACAATTTTTCCTGACAAAGTAGATCATTAATTGTTACTTTAATACATTCACAAATAGATATGCCAGGGGATGGAAATACCAAAGACAAAATAGAATCAATGGTAATACTTCAGTAAGTTCTAGTATTCTTGTCAACAGATAAGATAGCACTAGGGACTGTGCAGAGGAAATATCTCCAGCTCCAAAGGCTAGAGAGATGCAGGAACAGAGTTGGAAAAGTATTTAAACTTTCTAATTGTGCCTTCCATGGCTTTGTGCCAAACCTCAGGGTCAATGCATAGTATATGTTATGTAGCTTTGTGCTTCTTGAAATACAATTATTTGCAAAAGCTAAGTTACAGTAAAATGATACTTATTTTGCTTCCTCTGATTATGTTTGCTACACAGAAAGAAAGAAAAAGTATAAATTTAGATCTACTGAGGTTCTGACACAGAAAAGGTCTTATAATGTTACCATGAAAATTACAAAATGACCAGTGGAGGGAAGAGGCATGATATAGAGAGAATGGAAGGAGGCCAAAAAGCCCATTTAAAATCATAGTCATAATTAAGTTATTCCTAATGTCACATAATATTCTTTCTTTGAAGCACTTATGAGATTCTTTTTCAAAATGATTTATTCTTGTTACTTATACTGTGACCCTACCAACATTTTCCTCAATCCATTAAATATTCTGCACGTAAGGAAAATCCTTTGGTTTATTTTGAAGAGGTACATTTGGTGTTCATTTTCTATGCTCAGCCAATGACCTCATGAACATCTATTTGACACTAAATCAGCCTTGAAGCATCTCTTTCTTTTATATTCAAAACACATTTTCCTTTGAAACTACTTACTCTTAAGAACCATAAACTTTATTTAGTGGACTATGTTTTTAATTTTCAGTAGTTTCACATTGTTTGCACTCATCTTGTTCCCTTTGTTATCAACATGATTTCAACAAATACCATAGATAATTTCTATTTTCATTGAGCTTTAAGGAGGTTATTCAAAAGCAGGTGGCCTATTTAGTGTTGCATTCAAAGAACAGTTATAGACTATTCAAATGATCAGCTTACTATGGATGAGAAAACACGAACAGGAGCCAATTTTTAAAGGGAAGCTGATCTGTTTCATTAAATTAGAAAAAATAACTCTACAAATATGCAGGATAGCGTTGAAAGGAACTACCTTTAACTACCACCATCTTTTAAAGCTAAAAATTGAGCAGATATATATTATTTGTTAGCCTCTTCAGAGTACCCAGTGGTAAATTTATGTTGAATTAGAGAGCAGTATGGGCTTCAGAGAGACGGCCAAAAAACAGTTGGTTTGTTAGTTTCTTAGGCTTGAAGAAGAAGACAGGAAATGTTAGAGGGGTAGATCTGGAAGTTATCCACATATGTTTGATATGTTAAAGAAGCATATCATACAACTTAAAGAATACAGATGACATAAAAACAGGTAAGACTGATATCATTATCATATATATACTCTCATTATCATATATATATATATCAATATATATCATATATATATCATATATTCAGTTACTTCAATAAAATCAGTAAGTATCTTGGCAGCAAATGACCATTTATTATACATTTTCTGATACCTGAGAAAGAAATGTAGTCAGACATTTACCAAAGACTTAGCAAAACTTTCCTAAAGTAATTTAACAATATCTGTGTGGGCTTGGTAACTTTACAGGCATACCTCATTTTGTTGGGTTTCACTTTATTGCATTTTGCAGGTATTGCTTCTCTACAAATTGAAGAATTGTGGCCACTCCGCTTCAGGAGCAAGTGTATTGGTGCCATTTTTCAAACAGCATTTACTTATTTAGTGTCTCTGTCACATTTTGATAATTCTCACAATATTTCAAACTTTTTCATTATCATTATATCTGTAATGGTAATCTGTGATCAGTGATCTTTGATGTTACTACTGTAATTGTTTTGGGGTGTCACAAGCCATGCCCATTACTATGAAGAACTTAATAAATGCATGTGTTCTAACTGTTCCACTGATGGGCCATTCTTCCATCTTTCTCCCTCTTCTCAAGCCTCTCTATTCCCTGCGGTAGAACAATATTGAAATTAGGCCAATTAATAACCTCCAGTGGCCTCCAAGTGTTACAGAAAAAGTCATATATCTTTCACTTTAAATCAAAAACTGAAATGATTAAGCTTAGTGAGGAAGGCATGTTGAAAGCAGAGAAAGGCTGAAAGCTAGGCCTCTTGCACCAGTTAGCCAAGTTGTGAAGGCAAAAAAAGTTCTTGAAGGAAATTAAAAATGCTATTCCAATGAACACATGAATGATAAGAAAGCAAAACAGCCTCTTGCTGATATGGAGAAAGTTTTAGTGGTCTGGACAGAAGATCAAATCAGTCACGATATTCCCTTAAGACAAAAGCTAATCCAGAATAAGGCCCTAACTCTCCTCAGTTCTATGAAGGCTAAGAAACATGAGGAAGCTGCAGAAGAAAAGTTGGAAGCTAGCAGAGGTTGGTTCACCAGGTTTAAAGAAAGAGGCCATCTCCATTAACACAAAAGTGCAAGGTGGATCAGCAAGTTAACCAGAAGATCTAAGATAATTCATGAAGGTGGCTATATTCAACAACAGATTTTCACTGTAGATGAAAGAGCTTTCTATTGGAAGAAGACACCATCTTGGACTTTCATATCTAGAGGGGAGAATTCAATACCTGTCTTCAAAGCTTCAAAGGAAAGACTGAATCTATCTCTTGTTGGAGGCTGATACAGCTGGTGACTTTAAGTGGATGCCAATGCTCATTTACCATTCTGAAAATCCTAGAGCCCTTAAGAATTATACTAAATCTACTCTGCCTATGTTCTATAAACGGAACAACAAAGCCTGGGTCACGTCTGTTTAACCACATAGTTTACTGAATATTTTAAGCACACTGTTGAGACCTACTGCTTAGAAACAAAGATTTCTTTCAAAATAATACTGCTAATTGACAATGCACATGGTCACCCAAGACCTCTAATGGAGATGTACAATGAGATTCATGTTGTTTTCATGCCTGCTAACACAACATCTATTCTGTACCTGTGGATCAAGGAGTAATTTCAACTTTAAGTCTTATTATTTAAGAAATACATTTCGTAAGGCTATAGCTGCCACACATAGTGATTCTTCTAATGGATCTGGGCACAGTAAATTGAGAACCTTCCAGAAAGTTTTCACCAGTCTAGATGCCACTAAGAGCATTTGTGATTCGTGGGAAGAGGTCCAAATATTAACATTAACAGGAGTTTGGAAGTTGATTCCAACCCTCATGGATGACTTTGAGGGTTTCAAGACTTCAGTGGAAGGAAGTAACTGCAGATGTTGTAGAAACAGCAAGGGAACTAGGATTAGAAGTAGAGCCTGAAGATGTGATCAAACTTGAATGGATGAGGAGTTGCTTCCTATGGATGGTTTCTGGAGATGGAATGTACATCTGGTGAAGAGGCTGTGAAGATTGTTGAAATGACAAAAATGGATTTAGAATATTCCATAAACTGAGTTGATAAAGCAGCAGCAGGGTTTGTGAAGATTGACTCCAATTTTGAAAGAAGCTCTACCGTGGGTAAAATGCTGTCAAACAGCGTCACATGCTACAGAGAAATCCTTCACAAAAGGATGAAACTTCATTGTTGTCTTATTTTAAGAAATTGCCTCCTTAACCTTTAGCAATCAGCACACTGATCAGTCCGCAGCCATCAACATCAAGGCAAAACTTTCCATCAGCAAAAAGATTATGACTTATTGAAAGTTCAGATGGTGGTTAGTATTTTTTAGCAATAACATACTTTTTTTAACTAAAGAATTTTATAAATTAAGGTATGTATACTTTTTTTAGACATGCTATTGCACACTTAATAAACTACAAAATAAACATAACTTTTTTCTGTACTGAGAAACCAGAACATTCGTTTGACTTGCTTTACTGCAGTATTCAACTTATTGTAGTAGTCTGGAAACAAACCTGCAATATTTCTGAGGTATGGCTAAATAGGAAATAGGCTAACTTTTTCAGAGTGGCCATATCGTTTTGCATTCCCAGCAGCAGCATTGTATAAGAGTTTAGTACCTCTACATCCATTCTAACACTTGGTATTGTCTATACCTTTTATTTTAGTAATTGTAATTATTATGGTTTATGACTTCTCGAGCTTTTAATGTGAAAATATATATGATTAATGTCTTAGTATATAATATTGAGGGCTTTATTCTCCACATATATTTACTCACAATTCTCCAATGTGGCTTAGGTTGTTGATAAATTTACTGATTTGTTTAAAAGTGATTCAAAATGCATAAGAAATGAGCCTTTGGATGTGGAGAATAAGGAGATCCAATATTGAGAACTTAGGGAGACAAAATATTCTTTTAGAACCACCTGCCCTATCCACCCTCCCAAAAAACTTACATGACGGGTTATGTAATCTTTATTTTCAGTAATCTTTATAAAATGATAAAGATTGGCAAAAGCAATGTAAGATTAGAAATGAGATTTTTTTTCTAAATGCATGATCTGAGAGTAGATAGTTTCCAAAAGTTATGAGTTATTAACATGCTTTAATTCTTTAAAGGGAAAGGTGTAAAGGAGGATGGAATATTAAAATGCATTAGACTGATGTGTTTGTGAGCATTTAGAAAATAAAGCAGCAGACATGTGATCTCAGAATGGAAGATTTAGAGCAAACCATGTCAAAACTGGATCAATACATGAAGGGAATGTATAGAATTAGATATTCTTAATTTCAGGCAAATATATGACAAAATATCTAAAGATAATATTATGGGAAAAGGTTGCAAGTGGACCCAGAGCTGATTATATACTTTAACCAGAGTATGCTGATTAAGGGATTGATAGCAATCTCAAAGCAGTCTTAAGAGATTTTGGTAATACTGTTTCCTCATTATGAGGAGTATGCTGTCAGGAGTCCAATAAATACTTGGAAACAGAAGAACTGCTCTTCATTTTTCCTTCTTCCTCTACTCAATTTTCTATTCCCACCAGGCTTTCTTTTCCTGATTATGCATTATCTGACTTGTAATTTCTCCAAAACTACACATAATAGACACTTAATCCAAAGTGAGACAAAAGAAAAAAGCTAATGTAGTTAACAGACCTAGACCATCATAGGTAATGGCCCTCCATGGTATATCTCCTCTATTCCATGACCAGGCAATTAGCATTGTTCTATAGTTAAGGGCTTGGCTGAGACCTTATCTAGGGCTCCTGATACTGAAGCAAATGATCTTCTGTGTACATATGAACCCCTAAATTTTATTTAGCTCCCTACCACCAGATGTTTTTTGATAATTAGTCCCATAATCTTACATTTGTGAACAGTATGCTCCATTAACCAAATTTCCAAAGATAAGTTTCTTACTAAGACCAACACAAAACTGCATGTTCAATAAGTCAATTATGTAGGAAACTCAAATGCACCTATATTTCTGAGGTTCTACAAAGGGAGCCTCATTAAATACAAAGGTCGGCCCAGTGTATAAATTAGAGTCATTAATTTCAGATAAGTCATATAGCTATAATGCTAATTAAATATATAAAATATGAAGTCAGAAACCACTATTTCACCATTTTGTTTACTTTACTCTAATTTTAGCCTTCACAAACTCTGTAATATATCATTTTTATTTTATTAAAATCTTAATATTAAAATTTAAACAGTGAGCTATAGTCATAGGATATTTTGAATAACTTTATGTAATCATAGCATTAATAAAATGGTTATTCATCTCTTTACTATTTTTCCTCTGTGTTATACAGTTAGAAATACTTAATGAGCTCTTGCATTAAATTTATTGAAAAAATTTATATTATCTCCTTTAATCATCATATAACAAGATGGACTGGCTTAGGTAAAGCTAAGATTGAGGATTATGTCACTTTTACAAAATGTCTTAATGGAACCACCATTTCTCACTTTATCCTATTACCCCTTATTCCTAAATACTTAAGATCAGATGTATTTTTTGACACCTATAGGCATTATTAGCAAAGATCTTAGTTTGAAACATGTATGTTGCCTGGAAGGGGAGAAATTTCAAAGATGTTTTCGTATCAATCAAAGCAT
Organism: Phoca vitulina; assembly: GCF_004348235.1. NCBI lineage: Eukaryota > Metazoa > Chordata > Mammalia > Carnivora > Phocidae > Phoca > Phoca vitulina. The sequence goes on from NW_022589718.1 coordinate 16,922,400, forward strand.
TAATATCCACTGACAATTTTGGTTGATTACCTACCCATGGTGTTGAGAAGTAGAGGCCAACACCCTACAGGGATGGTCTTTAAAACCATAACACAGAGCACTCTTAAGTGGAGCTGGCCTCATAGAACTACAACGATTGATCCCAGACTAGGGCATGGAGTACCTGGAAGGAGAAGGAGGACAGAAGCTAGCAAGGATTGGAAATGACTAGCCAAACCATCTATTTCAGAATTTGGTCTAGGTTCCAGGAAGAAAAATCCTTAGCATCCCTTGATTCTGCATGTCTAACACTACAAATACTTGAGAATTTAATTGAATATTTGAGATAATGCATTTTTCTGTTTTTAAGTTAATAACAAACAGTAACACCTCAAAAGTAATATAATGATTCAGGATGTTCAAACAATTATATGAAATACTCCTGTGAGGGGCGCCTTTGTGGCTCAGTCCTTTAAGCATCCAATTCTTGATTTGGGCTCAGGTCATGATCTCGGGGTTATGACATGGAGCCCGGCATTGAGCTCCCCGCTCAGTGGGGAGTCTGCCCAAGATTCTCTCCACCTCTCCTTCTCTTGCCCCCTACCCCATCTTCAAGCGCTCTCTCTCAAATAAATAAATCTTTTTTAAAAAATGAAATACTCCTATGATAAAACTTTTCAAAACGTGCACACTATTGTCTTTTCTTCAGACAGTGTAATTCTTGTTACATCTGAGTTACACAGATTAAGGGTCCTAATTTTTACGAATGCCAGCCTTCTCCTAATATCACAGTCATCTGCTTTGATGTATTATTTTCTCAAATTGATTAATTAATATTAGTCTAATTAATTAATTAATATTAACAATGAGCTCTGAAACATCAACAATGCATTTGATCATTTAAAATGTGTGTCCCATACTTAACCTAAGTGTTTCGTTGATCTATTCTCCCAGATTTGTACAGACTATTTTACATAAAATATTCATTCTCATTAAGTTGTCCCAGATTATTACAGCATTCTTTAAGTTAAAAAAAATGAGTCAATGACAAAAAACATAAATTTGGTACGTGAGAATAATCTGTAACCTTCTACTTTTTATATGTCCTACACCATCTGCAGTCAATTAAGCGATTCCCAGGTGTTCACAGTAATTGCTTTAACGCAAGATTACATGTCACTTTAGGGGTCATTAAATATTTATTATAAAACCCTCATCTACATTTTTCTCCATTCATTTAGGGATAAAACATGCTGATGTTTAGTTTTGACAAAATTAAAAAAAATGATTTTACATGTTGAATTAAAAATAGTTTTTTTATAAGTCAAAATTTGGTGAAAGAATAAAAACAATGATGCTGATCTAGTTGTGCTTATTTACATTCTTTATTTTAAGTGAAAAATACGTACTTATAATTTGTGGCTAAGATGTCAAAAAATCAAATCAGATATCATTTTGTCAGGACTAGTGAATAGTGGGGAATTTAATGGGTCAGAGGATTCATTAACTAATTTCCTCTCTAAAGGTAAAAACAGATTTTACATTCAGGAAACAACCATGGAGATAATCTAGCATAATACTCATTTCATAGATAAGTAAAACCAAGAGGTTTGACCAATTGTACAGAATTATTTATGTACAGATCAAATAAAAATTACAATAACTAACATATACATGAAGTGGTCCAAGTACTTCACATCTGTTCACTTACTCAATTTTCACATCTACTGTAGGAGATGGACACTCATGTTATCCGCATGGAAGCTTGGAGTATGGAGGATGCCCTGAGTAACCTGGTCACAGTGCTGGGAAGTGACAGATCTGGGATTTAATTGGCTCCAGAATCCATGCTCTTAACTATTAAAATATAATTCCTTTCTAAGACTACTTTCTGACTAAAGTATGATTTCTAGGTGAATACATTCTTCTAGAACATTTTGATATATAAATTACATGATTACACTCATGATATTATTATTAGTGAAAAATCCACCTATTCTTGTGTTTTGAAAATAATTTTCACTGAACTTATGTTCTGATGTCTTTTGGTTTTCTATAACATCTCTTAATAATTAGTCATAATCAAAGTGCCTTTCTAGCAAGAGTGTTTTGTGACAGGCATTGTGAAATCTTTGGATATACAAATTAACTTAAGTATGTGGAACATTAAAAAATGCTCATGGCTTAATTAATCTAATAAACATTATTGTATAATAAATTCTTAATAGTAACATAGTTATTATTAAAATTATGTGATTAAATTATGTGATTAATTTGAGAAATTATGTGATTTTATTCACTGCTTGCATTACTGAAGGTTTATTTTGCCATGATAGGTGACCAGTAAATATTTTTAGAAAAGCTTCTAGACTCAAATTACCTTGTAGTCTATTGCACTGAATAAAATGCTGATGTCTCAAACAATCCTTCGGTGTGTAGTAGCAGACTCAAATGTTTATTTAAGTGTTATGCTGGCTTTCTTTCCCAATATTTTCCTTACACTAATTCTATGGGGCAGCCCGTGTGCTGTGTGTGTGTGTGTGTGTGTGTGCGCGCGCGCGTGTGCCTGCCTGTCTTCGATGTTGGAAATATACTGAGGTGGGCAGAGAGGCATCAACACAGTTAAGAGTCTTAGGGTTTTCAGTTTTTACTAAAGGATATCAATTTTATCATCAGTTCACTTCACTTCTGAACTGAAACGACTCAGCCACAAACTTTAACATTTTGGGTCCTCACTTCATCTGACCAATGACAAGCCCAGGTTCCAGGTGAAAGTATCTATCATAAAGAATATTTAATAGGCAGAGAAGCCTAAATATTTATCCCTGAATTAAGTTGAACTGGTAAACATGTTCCATTTCTTGCTCCCACAGTTATTTTACCTAGTGGCACTTTGTGGTCCCGCTCTGAGCATTCCTTAAAGCACCACGCCATAGTGTTGGCAGGCCAATGCTTCTAACAGGCTACACTGTATCATCCAGTTTTCTTTCTATTAAACAACGTGTACATTTTGTGCAGTGTATGTGAGAAAAAAACCCTGGTTTTCCATAAAAAGCTCCGATGTTTCTCCTTAAACATAGTAGGATCACGTCATTAGTCACATTTCTCTTTACACCTTTACTACCAGGAAGGTAATGTGGCTTAATTAATCATTATACAGGATACAAATAGTTTCCATATGGATAAAGAAGGTACTAATTTTTAATGTAATTTTGTATATATGTACATTTTAATTTTTTATCTCTTTATAAACTTATGATATTTTAAAAATGGTTGTTTCATCATATGGACTTTATTATTAGTGTATACTGACTCAAAATCCTGAGAAAACAAATCAAAGAAAAATATTCTCCTTACAGAATCTTAGTGCCTAGTTGTTCTCATCAAGCATATCTTCTCTTATCATAAATAAAGCAAATTTGATTTTAAGTGTATATAGCTAATTGACAGCTGCTAGAAAAGGCACAGAACCAGTAATGATGCACACCTGCCACTCAATACCCCCCACTCCCTGACTGGCTGTCTTGTAAATCCCCTGGGGCAATGAAGGTAAGTACCTCAGACCTCAGAAGAAACCAAAAAGTCAACTCTGCTGCACAAGTTGTCTCTAATTGTTTTTTATTTTATGTGGTGTTTAATCCTCAAAATGTGAATTATGAAAAGCAAACTAGTACCAAATGTTAATATCATTTTGTTTAATTTCTAGCAAATGACACACTGTCTTATTACCATATAGTAAGACTTATTTAAGGCAGCCATGACTTGCAGGTTTGAAGAAGTAATGAAGAAAGACAGAAAAATGAGAAATTACAGATTGTAATTAAGGTTTCTATATAATTTGGATATGTCACTGATTCTTGATAAACAGAAATGAAAATATCCAAGATGAGTCAATGATTCTGACAATAAAAGTTATCAGTTCCTGGGAGTGAATTTATTCTCCAAAATTTACCGAGCATTAAATAAGGAGAATTATGATGATATATGACACCTTAGATGAAGCATAAGATTGTGAGTCTAAGCAGATTTTAAAAGTAAATAATCAGAACAATGACATTCCAATTATTTAATACCCAATTAGCATTAATGTTCTACTGAGATAATGTTATAGACATGAAATTACGGACCTTCTTATCATGCTTAGCCACAGGACCATATAGCAGCTATTCTGGGTTTCCTAAACATGATCGCTTATGACTGAAATTTAAATGAGGGAGACTACTGAAAAAAAAATATGTAAAACAAAACTAGCTCTGCCCATTAATATTACTGCTTGTTCAACTTTTCAGTTTATCCTCCTTTTACTTTTAGCCTCCAGTACTCAACTGATGATGCCTAGTGACCAACTCTTATGATGTGAACGTTATGTAAAATAAAATTGAATTATTATAAATAAAGTGCAATTATATTTTTTGGAAATACATATATGCTAAAATATAAGTTGCATTTTTGGCTTCATTAAAGCAAATAGCATATCGAAAAGTGTTTCATATACCTACAAAAGAAGTAGACACAATCAAATTCATGTTTATAAATCTCACATTTCAAATGCCATATTCTTGTGTAATTTAAAAAGAACTATTGGAAATATACTTTTATATTAAAGTGCTCATTAATTTTTCATTAAGATAAGGACAACTCATTCCTTGAGATTATAATTTACTACTTATAATATACTTGGAAATATACTTTTATATTAAGGTGCTCATTAAGTTTTCATTAAGATAAGGACAACTCATTCCTTGAGATTATAATTTACTACTTATAATATACTTTTATATACACACATATATTATCAATATTAAGTAATTTCCCCACAAAAAAAGTACAGCATTCTAAAGATATTTTGACAGTTACACACAATCAAATCTTTTTACTACTTTACACAATTACAACTGACTTTTTATTTGCCTGTTTTCTTATAAAAATTGACTCAAATAATAATCCCAGGTAATATGAATCACTAATTTTTTGACAATATGAGAAAACAATATTTTATCATTAACTTATATTTATAACTTCTAAAGCCTATAAATCTTAAAATATAAATAATCTCAACACCATATTTATAAGTAATTGATAAATGTTAAGATTTATTATATTCAACTAATATGTCATTTCTAATTTACATTAGCAGATAATACCTCTCAGGAAATTATTTACCTAAAACAAAGGATACATAGACCACATGATGTTATATCTCATGTGTTTTATTCTGTTTACTATAACTTAACGTACACTAGGGAGGTATTTGTTAGAAAAATGGTGCATTTCATAATTCAAGAGTAATAACAACAAAATACATGTGATTGTCTTATAGTAACACATTGACAAGAGTAAGAACTACCAAATAGAGGAGACTATAATTAGCTTGTGAAAAATCAAATCTTATGCAAGATAGTTGGGCTGAAAAAGGATATCTAGTTTTATATTAGAGAAATAATAAACTTTTGCTTTCCCCAATTTAAACAATCACGAAGCTTCAAGTGGAGTAAGATGGTATGAGCAATCTTTACCCCCAGAGCACTCACCTACTGTCAGCTGTCCAGTTAACTGCCCCATGTGATTTCTTGCATTCACTGTTACATTCCTGTCAGATTGTAAGACCAGTGGACTATCCTGGGAAACATGCAGAAAATAAAGAAATCAAATAAAAAATAGAAATAGAGTCAAACTTAATCTCTAAAACTATACTGCATTTGTTTGGGTATTACCAAAATTCTATTTCTTTGTTTTATATTAAGCATTCATTTTAACATCCCAAATATTGACTGGACAATATGAAAAAAAATACAAGTGTTTCATCATAACTACTTGACAGGATAGGAATGTTTCCACTTTGATAAATGGACATTAACTATTTGGTGCAATAATTTCCAACTCTACCAATTGCTGTACGTCCAAGGTATAGACACTCCTCCCCTCTCCATCTCCCAGTGGAATATAATGGATATGTCACTGATTCTTGATAAACAGAAATGAAAATACCTACCTATGGAGATGTTTTAGACCCTACCCAAATGAGGAAGTTCCTTTTTAAGTTGAATTTGCAACTTTCAGGTCCCAGCTGAAATGTCATCTCATCAAAATTGCCTCCCCTACAAATTCATTCAATCCCCAAACTCCCAGTCTCCATTTATTTTGTTCAGAACACTTATCACAAGGCAAATTTATTTTGCATATATATGTGTTTACTTGGTTTTGTTTGTTTCTGTCACAGAAGGAAATGTCCATGGGACAGGGAACATGACAGTCATGTGTATATAATTATATCCTCACTACTTAGCATACTGCTGGAAAAAAAGCATTTACTAGGTATTTATTGAGTGGGTAAATAAATTTTCATAATAAATGATATTAGCTTGTTTATTTACCTCATGTGGAAATGCCCTGTAAATTATAGAATGGCTTATGTAGGGAGGCACATAAAATATAAGAATATAAGATGTTTGCCTGGAAATTCTCATTTAGAATATCTAACTTTGGTTAGATGTTTACTTTTATCACTAATTTAGCATTTAACAGTGCAATAATTTATTGAAGGATATGGCCTTCAGAACCTGCATATTGAGCTTTTGCCTCCACTGCATTAGACAAGTAATTTACAGCTGCCTAGACTTTCATTTTTATGATCTAAAACATAAGCAAGGTGATCATTTACAAACTGTCCATCCATTCATTCATCAAGTCTTTCTGAGTGCTCACCATGCAGGCTGTAATGTTCTAGAGGTTTGGGACATCTCAGTGATCAAAACAGAACAATACCTGCCCTCATGGAGCTTTTAATCCAGGTAAAAAAATTCTATGAAAATCTCTCCCAATACCATCCTCACAATCTAGGTGGTATGTCACTTCTATGTTAATGTAAATACACAAGTGTTTTTATATATAAGCTATATAAAAACTCTTTCAAGATTAGGATTTGAGATTTGTGACTTGGAGATACATAGAAGGACTTTATAGGCTTTTTCCTAAAGCAGATTTGTACCACATCTGACTAGATACAAAGCACTGAGTAAAGAAGTACACACACACACACACACACACAAACACACCGCGTGCGTGCACGCTTTCTTTTAAAAGTGGGTTTTAGTACTATGGGTTAACTAAGATTTGATTTTTTAAATTAATTTTCCACGTTTTGAAGAATATGTTTATTCTGTAAAGTGAGACTTGGTTGTACAAAAACCACTACAGTTAATTTCATTCTCTGTCTTTCTTACTACAACTCATGTCTTTGTGCCACAAATCAAAAATGTTATCTATACATTTCAAAAAAAAAAAAAATATATATATATAGTGCTTTTCCCATAGCTATTTCTAGGCTGCAGTCATTCATCTTTGAAAATATCTAATGTATTTTAAGTTAATTCCATTTTTCCTTTTGAGCAATGTGTTCGAATTCTGTTTACAGTATAGGTCATGGACTAAGGAAGGACTACATGCAATTATATCCAGTAAAGATACTGCACAAAGTACAGGGTTCTTAAAAGCAGACACAGATTCTATTTTAGGGTGGTAGAATTAATTACACGTGACTCATGCATTTCAAAAGGGGGTTTTGAATCCAATAAAATTAATATGAATGTAAGAAACAGCAAAGCCTATAAAGTAACTTGCAGTTCAAAACACCATAAAAATACATTGGTTGAATTTTAATTCCAATTGTTTTAATATTTTTATAAAATAACATATACAATTAATGTTTAGATTTTTAAAAGTTGATGACAATATATACTTTTATTTGCTTTGCTAGACCTAAATTTCTATGAACTATAGCATAAAAAAGCATAACCATTAACACTGTAATTTCAGGACTATGTAAGTATATTAAAATAATTATTGTCTTACTAAATATTTTAAGATGAGAGACTAGTCCATTATAAAAGGCAATATGAATTTCATCTGGTTTAGTAGACAGACTTGAGTTACAAGTAAGAAATCTAATCATTATATGTCTTTGTTTACATTTTAATCTACTTTTCCCTTACTGTAACCACAGAAATGAGGTTCTTCCCCAGCATTTATCCCTTTTCTTCCCATGAGTCCACTAAATTTCCCCTCAGAATTAAATATTTATATCTAAATTAAAACTTCACTATGATAAAAATAGCAATCTTTTTACTAAAACTCAAAGCATATAGCTATCAGGAGTAATGAACAATTCTGTATGCTGTATTCACGTAAACATTACTATATTATTATGTTATACTGACTTGTTAAAATATAATTAGGTGAGCTGAATGAAAACAAGTAACTATTGGGGTGCCTGACTGGCTCAACCGGAAGAGCATGCAACTCTTGCTCTCGGGGTCGTGAGTTTGAGCCCCACCTTGGGTGCAGAGATTAAATAAACAAACTTAAAGAAAACAAGTAACTATTTTTGTTAAACAGAAGGTAATGCATGTAAGTTAATCATCTTCACTGAAAAATCACACTATGGTTTCTGCATTATATATCAGGACAGTGACATCTCTGGGGCTTAGAACCATGGCTCATGCATGACCTATTATATAACACCCACTCAGTACTAATTCAAATATACAGAGGTGATAAAAAACCTACATAATAAAAATGATAGCAACATCCAAAGAAGATAGAATCCCCAGCAATCTATAAATCTAATACTAAACACATTTTTTAGGTAAAAATTAGTACCAAGAAACTACCTCTTTCCAAAAAAAAAAGATTGACATTTAAGAATGCTTTATATCTCCTTTCTTGTGTTCATCTCTCCAAAGGTCTATGTGTAAGAAAATGATTTCCACTAAGAAATCATTGCTTTCCACTCTCTGCTCTACATTCCCTCCTTACAGTCCTTTGTCTTATATTCCTGTATTCCAGGACTTTGAAGGCTAGTGTCTAATTTCAGATATTAAAAGAAGCATAGCAGTACTCTCTTATAGCTTATTCTTGCTGAGAATATCAAGGGGAGAAACTTATTTGGTAGTATTATCTCATGGAGGAGGAATAAGACATATAAATTCTGTGTGAGGGTAAGTAAGTAGGTGGCATATTATTCTGCACAATATAGTAATATAGGTATCTTTTCTTTTTGGAGAAAAAAATCTTCATCTTTTGATTCAAATATCTGTCCTCCCAAACCAGGAAATCTCCTGGCAAGTATATCCCAGGGTTCTGGAGTTGCCCTGTATCTCGGCTGTAACTCTAGGAAACCTATCTGCCTTCTTACCTACTCTTGAGACAAAGCAGGTGGGAGACTCAGGGAGAAAAGCAATGGTACCATTAAGTGGGCCTGAAAGCCCCTGCTTATGATTCTTTCATGCACACATTCTTTACGCCGAGGGCCTGATTGGAACCTTGCTAATGGTTTTAAGAAAATAATGCAATATGTCCTTCTTATTTCAATGTTTTTGTCAGAGGCAGTGCAAGCGAATGAGGTAAAACAAAAACAAAAACAAAAACATTCCTTTCTTCTCATTTTTATCGTGTCCACCTTTGTTTATCTTACGTATTTACTGATTACCTGTAATGTGTCCAGCTCTTTGCTAGTTACTGGGTAAAAAACAGAAACAAGGGGACAAACTTTCTTTTCTTATGGAGTTCATAACCTACCACATAAAGCTAGACAATTAACCACAAAAATAAAAAAAATAAAAAAAAACAGAGAATGTTACTAGTAGTAAGCTGCTGTAATAGAGACTTTTCTCACGAAGTGTAAGTTATACTGATGAGAGGAGACTGTTTCTGCATACACATAAGTTATACTGATTGTATCCTGTTGTATGTACGTGAGGCACTTCATTCTTTCTTCCACACCTATTAAGTTGTAGAAATAGTAGTCAGAGCAGCTAGCGCCTACTGACGCTTAACTCATGCCAGGCTCTGTTCTGAACACTTTCCATGTATGAGCTCATCTACTCAGTAGCTTAAAATAAAACCACCCATGGCAGTATCAGGAAATAAACTGGTTGCAAGACAGACAGTGCACCCCCTGTTTGAGTTCAAGTAGTGCGTCTGCCAAATACTTCCTGCTTCACTTGGCGAGTCACAACATCTCTGAACCATGATTGCTTTATCTGCAAATAGGGTAATAATACATAATTTGTGGGCTTTTTGTAAGGAATTAATGAGATGATATATACAAAAGGCTTAGATTAGCAGCCAGCCTCTGCTGAAGGTCCTATTAGTGTTTTGCTTTTATTATTTATTCCTCACTGTAATTATAGTATTCTAATAATAGTACTAGCTACTATCATTTCTATTTTACAAATGAATAAACTCCAGCAAAGAACGTATAAGTCACTTGCTCTAAACCAACATGGGTAATAAATGACAGAGCAAATATTTGAACCCAGCAATTTGGATCTAGAATCTCCCTCGTCAACCACTATGAGATACCCACCTCTCTGGTGGTGATTCAGTTCTAGGCTTTCTACAATGTCAGATCAAAATGTGAAAATAAATTTAAAAGTAAGTGAAGAAAGTATAATTTAAAATTAAAAGGACAATCTGAGGGGCGCCTGGGTGGCTCAGTCGTTAAGCGTCTGCCTTCGGCTCAGGTCATGGTCCCAGAGTCCTGGGATCGAGCCCCGCATCGGGCTCCCTGCTCTGCGGGAAGCCTGCTTCTCCCTCTCCCACTCCCCCTGCTTGTGTTCCCTCTCTCGCTGTGTCTCTCTCTGTCAAATAAATAAAATATTTAAAAAATAAATAAATAAAAGGACCATCTGATACATACACTGTCTTAGAATATAAGACGTGACCTCCACACTGCCATCATCCACGTTTCAGTAAGGGTCTGGTTCATTTTGTTTCATTCTGTTTTCTCAGGTTCTAGAGCAAGAGTATATACTCCTGAACTGCCCTCTGCACCCATATTTTAGAATGTATCACTCACCCTACTTGCTATCCTAAAAGAGAACATAATTAATGATCTGTATTGTTTGGTGTAAATGGCATGCATTTGGCATGTCATTGTTTGAATTTATACAGTTCGACCTGAGTTTTACCAGGTGAGGTTTCTTATCCTCACTGACTGAAATTATACAACTTTGCAATAAACTTCCATTACCCCCCAAATTCTCTATCTCCCTTCTCCTCAATATTCAATCAGCTATGTTAGGAGCGTCTCTTAAGTATACGCTTTCCTGTCTTTCCTGTGACCACTCCTGTGACAGACTCACAGCTCACGTCGCAACAACCACCTTTCCTTACATTGATTCTTCATATCCAGTGGTATTTTTCTAAAACATTTTTTAAAATATTGGCATGCTCGAATTAAAACAGAACAAACTAAAGCACTTACTGTTTCCTCATTTCCACCTTGGAAAAAAATTCACGTTCAGAACATACAAGGTACTTTATAATAGGATCCAGTTCTGCTTGTGTAGCTCTATTTCATATCACTTCAGCATGCAAAAATGACCCAGATTTCCCATGTTTCTGAAAATATGCTACTTCTGTGCCTTCTCATCTTCTGTTCCCCATGCCTGAGATTCTTATCTACTTCTCTGGAACTGGCAAAATTATATTTTTCAAGTTCCAGCTCAAAGTTGCATCATTTCTGAAGCATTCCTGCTCTTCCAGCATTAAAATTCACCTCCCACTCTCCAGTTCCTCAATCAGTGTTGATGTCTATCATGGTACTTGTCACGAGATTTTTTTGCTTTGCTTTGTTTTGATCATTCCTTTGTTTATAGCTTCCATTAGACTGGACTGTCCTGAAAGCACGGGTGTTGTCATTTTCCTTTACTCATGCTGCCCCCTTTTGAAAGCAGAGTTTGTGTCATGCTTGGCACCTAGTTCATGGTCAATAAATGCTGCTGAGTGAATGAATTGAACTGAGCATATTTACAACATAATGCACTCAGACTACCTGTGTTTACCTGGATTTGTGTTCAGGCCACAAAGAACTTACTAAGCTTTTGCAACATTTTTTTTCCCCCCAGAGCAAGGTTTCTAAAAAACCATGGAAGTGGAACAAGTCATATCACATTATGATGTGATTTATAGTCATAATATCTCTCTGAACCAGGCAGACTTCATTCCTTTCCCTAAGCGTTTGATCCACTTAAGAAGCTGAAAAACAGGTAATATTTTAATTCTTTGGTTAAGAAAACAATTACTTGAAATTTTATTTCTTTCAGAATGCAAAGCATTTAACTGTTGAAATTTGTATTTTAAAGGTAGAAGAAGTACTGATCATGAAAAGGAATCTATCTACAGATGTTAAAGTGACCTCCTCAAATTCTCAGTGCTCACATTTTAACCTGAATGTGAGGTAGTGAAGGGGAGAGAGCATGTATTCACCAATCAGCTTTTCTGTGTTTCTATTCAACACTTTTATTGAGAATTCTTCATTTTCATTAATTTTTTGCTATAAATTATCAAGTCATGGAGTTCACTACAAGGAATATCTTGTGAGAATGATCTATGACTTCTGATGGTCCTTCTGGCTCCTTCCTGTCTCTTTCAAGCTACATAGTAAACCTAGTAGTCTAGACATACTCCTCCTGAGGGTCTCCTTAGCCCAACTGCTAGCGATGAGTGTGTCTTCAGAATAATGCCACAGGGAGCAGTTCCCTGCACAGAGTTCCATTTACAGGGAATCTTTGGTAATCTGCCACTTCCTGTTATCATTCAAATTGCTCCAACCCAAACTTTACCCATGGATAGGCTTAGAAAATGAATGCTTCTTGAATCAGTATCCTAAAAGCGAAAAGTATTATATTTACCTACGGTAATGAAGATCCAGATCAACGAAAGGCCACTGTTGCTTCAACCAGATGACACTAAATTCCCAGAGATGCCTCTTTTCCTCTCAGGGGACACTCGCTGCCCCAGGAAAATAGTTTCCTCTTTCCATCTCTTTCTTGAGTTGTCACTTTGTCCCTCCGGCTGCCCCTTCAGTCTTTCTTCAGGCTGATCTTGCCCTCATAGTAGTTTTGAGGGTGCCAACCTGTTCATTCTCTGCCTAACCAAGAGCCTGAAAGACATACACCCCACTGATGGGGTAAGGAAATTGGGTGCTGCCTCATAGAATACATAAATTGTGCTCACTTTGATGGGCAGAAAGAAACTTTAGAGTATATGTAAATATCTTTTGCTTAACCAATTCATATGTCCTAAAAATTAATGGAATTAATTATTTTAAATCATTTATTTATATGGAACGAGGAACTATTTAAGTCTTCTAGGAATGGAACTATTCAACGGTGAATGGGTAGGTATTTCAGAACAAGCAGCGTACGAAGCCTCTCCCACTTCTGTAATAAAATGCTACAGGATATGCCACATGTGTATTTGTAGATGAAACAGACTTTATCTTCTATAAATGCAAGAGATGAGGACAAATAGAGAGTTAAGCAAGAAGCTAAGTCTCAATTAAATTATTTTTCTTTTAGCTTGCTTGAAATTGGCACTAGAGAGGGGCACCTGGGTGGCTCAGTCAGTTAAGTGCCGACTCTTGATTTCAGCTCAGGTCATGATCTTGGGGTCGTGGGATCGAGCTCCACATTGGGCTCTGCGCTTGGAGTGGAGTCTGCTTGGGATTCTCTCTCTCTCTCCCTCTGCTCCTCCCCCCACTCATGCTCTCCTTCTCTCTGAAATAAGTAATAAAATCTTAAAAAAAAAAAGATATTGGCACTAGAGAAAGGATAAGAAGTCTGCGGAATCTAAAATTTAAAAATTGCTGCACACTTAACAAAAAATTCACCTTTCTCAGATAAGAGGTATGTAATTTTCCAAGAAATGCCTTTGTGTGCAGGGATAGAGAAGTTAAAAGAAAAAATCAAAATCATTTATTGGATTATTTCCCATAGAAATATCTTCATTGATATTAGTTAAGTTTCTTCTAGTTATAAAGAGCAACAATAACAGAAATAACAACAAATCTTTCTCTTAAAATCTAGTTGGCTGATGAAGCACTTTAAGTATCTGAAATATCAGGATCAACTTTTTAGTTGATTGTGTGTGTGTGTGTGTGTGTGTGTGTGTGTTTGCACGTGGCTGCACATGCATCTATGCTGTTACTGATTTTATGCAGAAACAGATTAGGGAAATCAGAAATATAATGATTATGACAAACATTTTTCCATAGTGACAAAAGACAGTGGAATGACAAAACAGATAATAAGAAAAACAATTGGTTATAAAATTAAATAAGTGTAACAGGGTCATAATACCTATGATGGTTACTTTCATGTGTCAAATTAATGGGGCCCCGGGATACTCAGATATTTGTTTAAACAATATTCTGGGTGTGTCTATCAGGGTGTTTTTAAATGAGATCAAAATTAAAGTTGGTAGATTGAATAAAGCAGGTTGCCCTCCCCAGTGTGGGTTCATCTCATCCATCCATCGAAGACCTGAACAGAACCAAAGGGGTGAGTAAGAGAATTTGTTCTCTCTGCCTGAATGTCTTTGAAGTGGGACATCAGCCTTCTGCTATCTGACTCAAACTCAGACTGGACTTTATACCACCAGCTATTCTGGTTCTAAGGTCTTTGGATTTGGACTAGAAGAATACCATTCGTTCTCCTGGGTCTCTAGCTGGGTCTGACTGCAGATCCTGGGACTTCTCAGCATCCATAACTATGTGGGCCAATTCCTTAAAATAAATATGTAATTATATATAACATATAATTATGTTATATAATACTATCTATATCTTAGAGGGAGAGAGAGAGAAAACCTATATATAAGTTAAAAGTTTCGTGTAGATAATTTTTGTATTTGAGTTAACCCACGAGAACCTAATACATTACCCATATTAATTACTAAAGGAACATGGTAAAAATATGTATATGAATATTAAGCAACAAACCAACCCTACAGATAACATTTATTGTGCTTTTATAATTATCTATGATATTCTATGCTTTGAAGCATTTTGCTAATTATGGTTATACCTTTGCTATATTTGATAAGACAACTGTGCAAATATATATATATGAATAAATCCTCCCTCAATTTGTGTAATCATTACTTTAGAAACTATGGCAATTTTCATCCTTTCTTTGTCAACCAAATAAAAGGGTGGAAAGTATCCCTGGGATTACTTTTTCAAAGGACTACAGCACTTTCAAATTTCTGACATTTTTTTCATGCTAAGATAATATAAAGAATAATCCTTGGTCTCTTAATAGGAAAATCTAATGATGACAGGTTTTGGGGCTAGAAGAAATGTAAAATTAATTATATTTTTAGGTATATAAAAATGGTAACTATAACATCTGTGGTCAGTGAACATTGAGGAATATTTAGAATATGTCAGACCAATTAGCACATGACATGACTAGAGAAATTACTCTAACCTGATGCTCAGAAATTTGTAATGCTCATACAAATCATCTTAGGATCTTTCTACATGCAGATCAGAGTGAAACCTGAGATTCTTCATGCCTAACAAGCTCCCAAGTGATACCATGGTACTGGTCTGCAGATGACTGAATAGTATGGGATCCATTTGGCTGAGGTGTAGGAATAGACAGCTACTTGCTAGGAGCTTCTAAATCTGCAATGTGGCCTGAACCCATAGATCAAGCAGAAAATTACAGCTGTCTCAAAAAATTATTTTTGAGCTATTCCCCATAGCACAGCAAGCCTATGTTTAACCCACAGATTTATAAATTAGGATGTGTTTGCCCTCTACTTCCCGACCTCCATGGAAAAGACTGCTCACTAACCCACGACACTTCTTCCTGTGCACACGGCAGTCAGGCTACATTTTCTAGTCTTTCTTGTAGGTGATATGGTTGTACAACCAACAATGACAAAGTTGTCGTCAGAGAAAGATAGGCAGAAGTGATAAAAGACATTTGCAGGCCTGGACTACAAAAGCCTTCCAGCCTCGTGCTAACTTCTCCCTCAGACGCCCCACGTGTTGTGGAACGACTCATGGAGAAAACCTAGGTCTCTAAATGTCTGTGCAGATCTGAGACACTGGTCCTACCAACACCACCAGATTGTGAAATGACAGATAAATAGTTTTTGTACTTCAATTAACCCATGAGATACCAGAGTTATTTGTTAACAGAAGCGCGCTTATTCTGATACAATACCACCTTTCATTCTCTTCTAAAAGGAGGTGACTGTCCCAGTGTGTCCACCCGAGGCCTCCTCACCACAGCGCCCTGTGCAAGTCCTCCCTCCCTGTCTTAAATTTTCTCCATATTCCTCTCCTTTAATAATCATACTGACATTTCTCATAACACGGATATACTTTCAGAATGTTATGATGCTACGGATTGATCTGTTAAATGATATACTTAACGGTGATGATATTTAACAATGTATTTTTCTCTTAGGAGTAATTAATCAAATTGGCTTCATCTAGAGGAGAGATCAGAAACTTTTCCTTAAAGGGATAGATAGTAAATACTTTAGACTCTACAGACCATGCCGTTGCTGGTCTGTAGCAACTATTCAACTCTGCTTCTGTAGCTCAAAAGTAGCCACAAGCAAGACACGAATGGACTTGACTGTATTGCAGTAAAATCTTATTAAAAAAAAAAAAAAGGCAGACATTTGCAAGCACAGGTTACTGACTTCTGATCTAAAGAATGAATCTCTGATGGATTTCAGATCTCAACATTATAGCAACTATGCATCCAACATTTTTCAAAATAATGCTAATATCATAATGATTTTATTTTTGAATGATTTTTAAATAAATATAGTGTTAACTTGATATACATTTTTAAATATAAGAATTCATATAAAAATAATTTAATTATGATAAATCTAGGTATAAATTTCACTTTATAAAACTCTGCTTAGGATACTTCTTAATTCTAGAAACTGATGACTCCTGTCTTTTATCAGTTTTGCAAAAACAGTCATCCATTATCTGTTTAATAGTGCCTCCACTTCATTGTTTACATCATTTCCATGCAGAATTTCCTTTAGATATGGAATATACGTTCTTTCATTCTATCTGTATGTTTTCTTAACTCTGTCTCCTATTTCCCATCTCCCTGTCTCTGTGCTACCTGCCTGCTTAGGGCTTCCAACCTTGTGTATGTACTCCTCCTTTCAGTGGTGTTACTCATCTGTTAAGCTATCCACTGAGTTATCAATTCACTGGTATATCTTTTTTTAAGAAATTTGGTTATTTTTTCACATCTGACTGGTCAATTATATTTGTTTATGTTATTGTTTTTTATTTGCTCTCTTATTCCAATTTGTTTCTTAAACATTATTATCTATATCATTTTAATATTCTATATCTGAAAATTCTAATTGCTAAAGTAATTTAGAGGTCTAAATTAGTGAATCATTGTTTGTGTTGAATTTGTCTTGTGTTGGCCCATTCCCAGATTGTTTCTTTTTATTGTCTGTTGTTTAGCTCCATGGTCAACGTGAGAGAATTTCTAGGAGCCTGGAAGCATCCTTCTGGAGAAGATTTGTATTTGCTCCTGCTAGGCACTGGAGGACAGTGCTTATCTGGGAAGATATGAATTCAAAAGGGCAGGACAACATTTACAAATTCTCAAAGGACAGAGTATTTGTAACCGTAATGGCCTGATGTTCCTTATGCTATTCAGCTGGTTATTAATTCCCACGGTTTGAAGTTCTAGGTATTGTTAATTATCATTATGGGAAACTCTGATTTCAGTTTTCATATCCTGCTACTTTTAATTAATTAACTAATTAATTAATTTTTTATTATTATGTTCAGTTAGCCAACATATAGTAGCACATCATTAGTTTTTGATGTAGTGTTCAACGATTCATTAGTTGTGTATAACACACAGTGATGTCCTGCTATTTTTTTTAACTCTCTCTCTCTCTTTCTTTTTGGATTTATGGTTTCTCTATTACCTTTTTCAAGTGAAAAAATTCAATTACATACATCTAGGTTGTCAGTGGGACTTTATTTCAGAATAGAGAGTCTACAAATTTACTAGAAGTCAAAGTTCTCATTATATGCCATTTTTATATAAAAAATAAACTTACTATTCAACAATATATAAAAGAAGCTTAAGGTATAGAGATGAGGGTTGAGAAAAAAACAAGGATAGAATAGTGAGTGACCTGAAGTTAGACAAGTGAGTACCTGGAAACACCAGATACTTCTAAAAAGTAAGTATGCATGTGTGTATGTGCTCCTATGTGAAGGAAGGATGTTTGCAAATTCAGAGTTTATAAATCGCCATATCACAAGGGAAGTCATAAGCAACTATGATACATTGTTATATGGTAACCAGAGCACATACTTTTCATTTTGGTTACTAGTTAGTCTAATCCTTAAAATAGACTTTAATATTTCCTAGAAAGATTGGTGGAATTCATATATGAAGAAAAGAATCTTTATCTGTGTCTCAATGTTGATCCATTATGTAAAAAGTATTTTTTAAATCACAGAGAAAGAAAACATTGTTTTGCAGAGTAAGCTATTTATATTAAGCCTGTAGAAACAGCTAAAAACTTCCAAATGTAATAAATTAATCAATTTAATAATAGTGAATATTGGAATTAAAGGGATTTTTCTATTAAAGCACAGAATTTGTGATATGAGAAATCAGTGAACTCTATGGATTTTTGGAAGTCATTTTAACACATAAAAAGTATTATAGTTTTTCTGAATTGTTCTATTTTCCATTAAAAAAAAAAAAGACCGATGCCATCTGAAGAGCAAACACACAGAGGAACAAAACATAAAATACTTACGCTTTCATTAAGATGGTACTTCTTCCAAATGATATTGTGTTATAAACTTAAACACAATGTTAAATTGGCACTAAAATTTATAAACAGAATTAAAGGCCTTTTAAAATGTGAGAAATAAATGTGTCCAGACACATATCTTATTGCTTGTTGTAACAAGCTTGTTGCTAGGGTTGAACCCTGAATTTTACTTTGACTTTTTTTCTAGCAGTTAAAGACAAAGTAAAAATGTTATGTTATAAAATTGTCATTGTCTGATAAAAGCAAGCAGAGAAATATTTAGGGAGAAATATTTTCCCTTAATATTAGCATTTAATCTCTCTCTAAGAAATTTAAATATACTCATTTAGAGCATTTGTTTCCAAATTCAGGCAAATCAAATAGTTCACTGTGCTGTCTTCCCTGAGGCCTGCCTGACCTACTGCTGTCAGGAGCCAGATGTTGAACACTAAGAAAGAAGCCAGAATTTCTACTTATGTCAAATGATAAGTGAAGCAGTAGAAATGAATGAATGAAGTGTTAAAAAGAAAAAAAAAAAGAACACAGATTTTATTTTTTTTATTTTTTTATTTTTTAAAGATTTTATTTATTTGACAGAGAGAGACACAGCGAGAGAGGGAACACAAGCAGGGGGAGTGGGAGAGGGAGAAGCAGGCTTCCTGCCGAGCAGGGAGCCTGATGTGGGGCTCGATCCCAGAACCCTGGGACCACGACCTGAGCCGAAGGCAGACGCTTAACGACTGAGCCACCCAGGCGCCCCAAGAACACAGATTTTAAAATTGAATCCAGCTGTTAAATTTTGTTTAATCTCCCACTATTATTATGTCAAAAATAATATGTTAATTTGGTACTCATTAATGATTTCTATTAATAGCACATAAGATTAAAAAGATTTTGTTTCATCCTTTCTGCCAAACATATTTACAAGTAGAATGAATGTGTATACTTAAAATTTTAGAAAGTGAAAGATAAAATTTAATCTTTTTATCTGTAGGAGGAATTTGTAATGCCTGAAATTCATTATTCTAAATATGAATGATCAACTTACTAAAGCTGTAGAGTGTAGGGGACTAATCTATATTAATATCTATTTACATTTTGCACTGTAAAATTCTTCATAATTACATAACTATGAATTTGCAAAAAGTTAAAAATAACTTCCTCATCTTTGAAGTGAAGTACTGAACAACATTTACAAGAATCATACATTGAGTTCCTATTATCTCTCCCACTATAGCTGGTTTTGCTCCCTCTTCCAATGGACATGGAGATGGGGAAGGCATCTAATATGACACTATGTGTCTCAGAACTAGTTCCAAGTAATTCTCCCCTCCTCTTTCCTCCTCCTAATCTTTGAATCCCAGGTCATCACACTACATAATCCACAACTCATACCTCCATTTCTTGGTTCACTCACTGTCATTCTCTCCCCTCATTTCAGTCATAATTCGTAGTGATTTCAGTTACCACAGAGATGATCTTCTGGTACTCTGAACTATTGGATTCTTGCTTTATCCTCCCATGATCTTGTCATACACCCTTCATTAGCCCCTCTCGTGTTCATACTAAGACTGTCTGTCATTACTAATAACTGCAATTCTTCCATTAAGCTCCACCTCAAGTATACCACACTTGTCCTTTCAACTTACTTACTCTAGTACCTGACACCAGATTAAAAAAAAATTATTCTGGATTTAGGTAAATTAAGATTACTATTCAACTGATAAAAATATATACTACAAATTTGCTTTATCATCAAAAGGAAAAAAAGGATAAATTTATCAGAAATCCTTATCACAATTAAAAATTTTAAAAAGATAATGCAAAACCAAGAAGAATTTGTCAGAAACTTTTAGAAATGTTTTTCTTAATGATTTAGGTAACCCCCCCCCACAGTGGGTATACATCTTTGTGGATAAAGATAACTTATTGCTAGAATGAAAAAGGTTCAGCATGAGATAGAGTCTACTTCTGTTGTGTAATACATGGATTGAGAAACTTGTTCACACACATGAGGAGGTAGAAATAAAGCGATTCGGTATATGAATGTTACTTATTTTTTGAAGTCTATCCAAAAAAAGTCCCATCACACTGATTTATCATCAACATTATAACTGAAAATACTCAATTAGGTACACCTTCAACTCTGTAATAAAGAACTAATCAGAAACCAACTAATTTGCAAAATATTCTGTTACCCAGCCATTAGAGTTATTAGAGATCCCTCTTTTCAGGGAGCATGCCTAAAAGTCTCTACTAAAACTAAATCAAACGGTTTTTTATATCATATTCTCCCTCCAAGAGTTACTTTGTGTAACCCTACATTCTTTGGAACATAACATGTTGGTGAAGTTTATAGATGGTTGAAGCATGTGATGTATAAAATGCTTTTATTTTATCCCATGTTACAGTTATATTTTTACCATAATTTTGGAGCCAAATATTTGCTTTATTCTATCCATGAAAATGTCTACCATATAACCTAAGAAAGATATGAGAGATACATACATGAGACATGGATTTGGCCATATAATCATTGGCTAAATATGGTGCCATAAATGTCTCCTATTGTGACTCTCTTTGAATTTCTATTATCAGACTCTCCTTTAAAATGATACATTCAGGGGCACCTGTGTGGTTCAGCTGGTTAAGTCTCCAACTCTTGATGTCGGCTCTGGTCATGATCTCAGCTCAGGATCATGGGATCAAGCCCTGTGTCGGGCTATGTGCTCAGCGTGGTGTCTGATTGTTGCCCCACCTCTGCATCTCGCCCTGATTGTGCACACTCTCTCTTTCAAATAAATAAAATTTTAAAAAAATAATAAAAAGATACATTCAATAACAGTAGTCAGGGGGTAGTAGTCAGGGAGATCCCTACATGGAACTTGTTAGCACTCTAGACACACCATTCTATAAGATAACAGAACTCAGAATATATCAGCTCCTAAGATAACTCACTTCATGCTTCACGTAACATCCCTCTATAAGTCCTACCATGAGTTTTGACACCCAGTTTGTGAATCTCTTTCTCTCTCTTTTCTTTTTTGATTCCATGAAAGTTTTTTAATCGTAAAATGATGACCTTTAGAGAAAGATAAAACCCATATTTTCATGTGAGGAAGACCTGGTTTTGCTTTCACTGAACGCCTCTCATCCATCAGATGAGAATCCCTAGGTTTTAACACCGCCCAGTTAACCTTACAGTCTGTCTTATTTCTCAATCACAGGAAACCACCCACAGAGGGCAAATTTGAATTGTCATCCTTCCAGGCTTACATCAGAAGCTGCACCATCAAACTGTCTGATATTTACTTCTACTACAATCTTATTGGGAGAAATATTTAGAGAAGATTGTTTGGAAGTTATGTTCTTCTGACTACTCTTTATGTGAGGATTTAGTTGGACATATATAGAAGATTATTCCTGTGTCAATCCCTCCCAAACATCAATTTTAATTTAACTGCATTTAAAAATAGTTTTCACAATTTTTATCAGGGACACACTATCAAACCACATTAAACATGTTTCTGTTTTTCCTCAAACTATTTTCACAACATTTACTATTTTGCTCCATCATCTTCTTATGAAATTCTACATAACAAATTTATTTGGCCATTTATGCTAAGGAGATCTTTGTTTTCTTTAAATAACAGGTTATATTCCTTTACTTTGGAAACTAAAATTATGTAACCATGTCCCCCCGCCCCATTTTTATTCTTGAAGTCAATATGGAAGCTGTAAGATAAAAACTGCACCTGTACAAGGATGGACTTCATTTTTTTCTGATCTTGCCCTACTTTTAGTCTTAAGTTTTCCAGTCCTGCTTTTTTTGGTATTATTGTTTATATGTTGCTACAGTTGGGCACATTTTTGTTATTTTCATTATACTTTCTGGAATGAATTAGGCATAAATAGAAAAAGTAATGCATCATAGTATAAATCGTGTTAATATGCATATGTACATATTTAACATGAAATAATAAATGCTGTGATAATTTAAATTGATATGAAGCAATGCTGGAAGCCTAGATTTAAATACAGATGGACAGACATAGATAAGGATAAATAGATATATCTATATATTCAAGATTAAAAAAAGATAACTTGCTTCAATATCTTTTAAATAATGAAATGGCAGAGGATTTTGATAGCTGTTTTAAATAAGAACCTTGTAGACATTTTGGTTGAACCTAGGCTTTTACTTTTTTAAAGATTTATTTATTTATTTAAGAGAGAAAGAGAGAGAGCAGGAGTAGGGGAGGGACAGAGGGAGAAGGAGAAGGAGAGAAGCAGACTCCCTGCTGAGTGCGGAGCCCCATGAGGGGTTTGATCTTATGAACCTGAAATCATGCCTTGAACTGAAACCAAGAGTCAACTACTTAACCTACTGAGCCACCCAGGTGACCTGAAGCTAGGCTTTTAAACTATAAAACATCCCGAGTAGTGAGTCTGTATTATTCAGAAAAAGTACCATTAATTACTAGATCATGTTATATTTTTGAAAGTATTACCTTATATCCTAGCAGTGAATATGGATATTAAGCGATCCTTTCCATATCTTAAAATAACTTGAGTAAAATCCTATTTTGTCCACATATGAAGATTATAATGTAAATAATTAAAAAATAGCATGTTCTTGTGAGGAAGAAAAGTGCATTTTTTCTTTCCCAATTCAAAGTTTCTCTGGACACAAAAGTTATACGGTTAATAACTAGGCTGGAATATTTCATTACAAATATGGAGCAGTGCATTAGTTCTCTGTACATTGAAATCTTCTACACATCTTGTCTACATCCCTAATCTCCTGGGAATCTTCTAATTATGCATTAAAACAAAGTCAAAATCACACTGCAGAATCTTAGACTAACTCTAGAGATCCACTTGACATTCTGAATGAGCCAAGGGTAGTGAACAGGTGACAGATTAACATTAGCTTCACAGGTTATAGGTCCAGTGAATTAACAGACAGGTAGAAAGAAACATAACACAAGGCTAACTTAGAAACTATTGCAATGATATGTCTTTGCCTTCTTCACGCTGGCAACCTAACTTCTAAAAATCATTAGACATTCTAAATAATGCAAAGGCAGAGAGCAGGTTTTTAACCTTACAAAATGTTCAATAAGCAGCCTAACCATCATCATGACACATACTTGATTGCATTTTTGTGTTTGATTCCAGAGTGTGCTAAAACCCTATCTTCTATACTTTAGTCATTTATGTTATGAAGAGACTTTTAGCCTTACATAACCTCCAGGATATGAATTTGAAATACTACCTTTTACAAAGCAAATGCAATTTTCAGTTTGTCATGGGGTACTCCAATTATACTATATATAAAAGATACACTGAGCTTATTAAAAGGATACATGAATAGAAGTAGCCCCACAGAAATGTTTAAGCAAAAGGCAAACTATGTTCCTTTAGTAAACAAAGACACATTTTACAAGATGAAATTTCACTAAATTCTTAAGCCATCAGATATCTTGCTCAAGCAGAATTGTATTCCCTTGCCTCTAACACAGAGCCAACTGAACTGGTACCTGAAATGAGTAGGATGATACTTCGTAACATATTTAAAGAAGGTCCTTCTCTAAACAAATAGATTCAATAAATTTTTTAGGCAAATAAATATTTTGATAGTTTATGTTCTTATTATTAAAGAGTGACTTAATGTAAACGTTTCTTTGGAAGTTAAGGTCATATAGGTCATAGACAGATAGATATAGATAGATATTAACTGAAGGTCTATAATGAGTTTACTCCCTTAAAAAGTTTTACTGAACATAAAATTTTATCACCCTCTGTAGAACAATGCAAAGCCAATCTGCTCCTTTGGATCAGTCCCAAGTATAAACTGCCTATTTGGACTAACTAGATGTTTTATAGTTTTTCTTAAATTTACTTGTCAATATATTGACCAAAGTGTAATGCCAAGAATACCAAACCAGCAATCTAAGGCTCAAAAAAGAATGATCAAACCCTTCTCAAGTTGAGTATTCACCCTTAGATAGAGTAACAGTCTCCACAAACTGTCGAATAAATTATTCAGTTTCACGGGGGTACAGATTCTTTCTTTAGGATATACAAAGAATACAATAAAAGTCAACAAGAGATTTTAAGACTGTCAGAGGAGTCAGTTAACCCCCAGAAGGAGAAAGCAAAAGTAGTATAAAAAAATCACTGAATTTTCAAGGTAAAAATATTCCTGAAAGATGTGTTATTGTCGAACCCATTAAATTTAAAAAAAAAAAAAAAAAAAAAAAAGAGTCCACTATTTGTAACCTAGTCCTACCCTAATCAATTGAAGCATGTGAAGCATGATGAAAGAGGAACTTAGAGTAGGGATAGGATACAGTTGTTTTTTTTTTTTTTTTAAGATTTTTAAAAATTTATTTGACAGAGAGAGACACAGTGAGAGAGGGAACACAAGCAGGGGGAGTGGGAGAGGGAGAAGCAGGCTTCCTGCTGAGCAGGGAGCCTGATGCGGGGCTTGATCCCAGGACGCTGGGATCATGACCTGAGCTGAAGGCAGATGCAGGATACAGTTTTTGAGAGAATTCGATCTGTGACAGCATTACTCCTTGGAGGATCACATGGTTATCAAGTAGAAGTCTAAACTAAATTCCATTATCTCAACGATGAATTGAATGAACCTCCATTTTCTTGATAAAATCATTGGTAATTTTAAAATATATGATAATAGGCTAAAAAATGAAAACTTTTTTCTCTTAAATATTAAATAAGCATTTCCTGAAGAATAAGAAGATAGATTCATCTGGGAAATGCTCCACATGAAAACATGAGTATTTTTTCCTTTAGTTTTGTTTTCATTATTGTGCTTTGTGTCTAATGGAAGTGGTGGTATTCCTAAACACAACATAGCAAAAAAAAAAAAATAAAAATAATAATAATAATAGCATTTTGAAACTTTCCTTAAACAAATTATAGAATGCAAATGAAAGTGTAGTAGTTTAGGAGAGAACAACACAGAAGGGCACAGTACTATGTTTTATACATCTGAAAAGATTTAAAAAATCATTAAGAATACTACTGTGAAGATTTGTATTTTGAAATGTCTGTGTCTTATCTCTGACAACGTCCATCCGTAAGAGAAGAAAAGGATTGCTTTTATGTCAATGTCCAAGTACTAGGAACTTAAGATAAGCCTTTCTTCCTTATCTCAAATCATCAAAACTATCCTATTTTTAAAAGCTTTAGCCTTGGGGCACCTTGGTGGTGCAGTCAGTTGAGTTTCCAACTCTTGGTTTTGGGTCAGGTTGTGATCTCAGGGTGATGAGATCTCCCTCTTCTCTGCCCCTCCCACTTGTGCTCTCTCTCTCTCTAAGAAATAAATAAATAAATCTTTTTAAAAATAAAATAAAAATAAAGAAAATAAAAATTTAGTCTTAAATTTTAAATTTTTTTAAATTTATCATTAAGGAGTCTGATTCTAATGGCACTTTTAAGATGGCTCTCAGAATACCCCAGAAGGGATACATAGGCCAGCAAGAGTATGTTGGAATTATGTTGGACCACTATATATATCTATCTAATCCCCTGTCCCAGGATATTTCATCTGACTCCTTTTGGGTACCAACCTTGAATACCTAGTATGACTCTGGAAACCAAAGCCTACCGCAGTAGGTTCTTGGTATTCTCAGTTCTGACACTCTGTTAAGTCGTTTTGGGTTTATATCATATTTATAGAACACATCAGGTCAAAATTTCATTGATAGAATTTATGTGCCTATCTCATTTCCTTTCTTAAAGAGGATTAAACAATTATTTCTTTCCTAGAAGTGGCTGAAATTCAAATACCAAAGAGTCCTACTTACTTTTTGGCCAGTCCTAATACTATCTAGTCCTTGTTGGTCTTACAATTCTGGAAAAAGGCTAAAGAAAATGCAAAAGTCTGAAATACTACCAGTTTTTATAAATTGAACCAAAATATAATGATCCATTACCAGGAGACAGAGACTATTACCATATAATTTTAACAGACATGGTCCTAATCTGTAAGGGTCTTATATTTTGGTGAGTAAGACATTTAATGTGATAGAGTGGAAAAAATACAATGAGTGGAAATGAGTACAATACAATGACTACAATAGAGTGGAAAAAATACAATGTGTTACCAAGTTCTGTGGAAGCACTAAAGTGACTCACCTAAGGGCATTGTTAAGGAAGGTTTTCTGCAAGACATGATGTTTGCACTCAATGCTAAATAATGTGTAGGAGGTAGCCAGGAGAATGTATGGACCCAAGAAGAAATGAAGGACATTTGTGGTAGTGGAAAGAGACCAAGAAAAGCCAGAAGAAGAACGAAATGGAGGACTGAAATACATTCAGCTCCACACAAAGTGTTCCAGAGAAGACTGTGAGATAAAACTAGTGAAGAATGGGGAAATCATGGGGGAAATGATAGGCCATTCTAATGAGCTTGGATCTTATCCTAAGCAAATATGAATCACTTGAAACCCTTCTAGTTGTCTATGGTCAAAGCAACTAATAGGAAAATTCATGATGTCTGAGGAAATGAGTTAAAAATGAAATGAATTATGAGTAAATCTCAGAAACACAGTTGTGGCATAGACCAGTGATCATGAAGAGAATACTAGGATCTATGATAACACAGTCACTGCAAGTGGTGTAGGGAAGATATTGAATGACAGAATATAAAGATCTAGACTGAGCTTCTTTCAGTGACTATCTAAATGGCTTTTGTGGAGGGACTTAGAAAAAAAAATAAAATTAAAGTGAGTTCCTAAAGCTTAAAGGTTTATGGAGCATATCATTTTATGTTTTGTTTTAAAATGTATTTGTTTTCTTATTTAATTTGAATTTTAATTGGTGTGTTAGACAATGCCCCTTAACCTTTCCCATTTTCCAGGTAATTTTGATAATTTTTAGTCCATTATAGATCTAAGCAATATCCTTGATAGTATGCATACTGGAGTACATGTGTCCATCAAGTGACAGTCCCAATGCTAAGGAGTTCTGAGAAGGTATTACATTTCATAAGATGATAAAAGACCTCAAAATGAATATAAGATCAATGAGCAAAAACTCATGGGAAAAGAACAGTGAACATGAGCAGTGTCATTATATTTTATTCATTCAGTCTGTCTAAGAGTGCTACTGCTCTGTATTATAGGATGAGTTTTGCTGATATTTTGATAGGAAAAGTGATACTGAACTGGAAAAAGATGACTTGAAATAGAGAGCCATTTAAGCTACATAAAAGCCATTTCCATTGTATATTCCTTAGAGTTTGTCCATTATTGAAATCATATAGTTTCATGATGCTGTTATGCATAATATAGTTAATTTCCTCAGTGTTTGCTGCTTTTTTGACAGACTTTTTGTTGTCATTGTTTTACTCCTGCTGCTTCAAGCAGGCCATGATGATTAATGAGGAGCAATGTAAAGATGGGACATTTGTAAAAGCTCTTCAGGGCCTCACTCTGTAGAGTGAAGAGGTTGGGTTCATTGATCTAAAATATTTCCATTTTAACTGTTGCATATATTTAAGAGTACTCCACGGCTTTTATTTACATATTCATTTTGTATTTACATCATATTCTTGCCAAAAGTGTAGATTTTTCTCTTCTTCATTTTTCTATACCTGATGCTAGGAAAATTAAATTTAGTCTATTCAAAGATTGGTCAACTCAGGATTTAAAAACATAAAATTTTATACATATATGAAATAAAGTTATAGCCTAATTTCCTCTAACTTGAAAGTTTTGGGAAATTACATTTATTGTTCATATTTCAGCAGATTTATTAAAATTACAGTGGTTAATATCTACTATGATACTTAAAAAATTTAGTGATAAAATATAATGACACAAAATAAAAACAATAAAAGCACAATATTGGGATTGGTATAGACAATACATAGAGAAATTGCATATATATGTATATATATACACATATATTCCTCTACTGCCTTTCACTTTGTTAGGTACTATTGTTGCACATGACTTTCCAGATTTCAAGTTAAAAACCTGGCTTTCTTTCAAATATTTGCTATAATCCAGTACTAAGTTATTGCATTCACTAAAAATTTGCAGATAGCCTCTCATAATGCATTTTTGACCTAATAATAAGGTTAAGAATAGTATTTTAACAAGTATCAGCTATATATCATAGTTGCAAAACCCATAAATTTTATCGTTGGCTTCTCAATTACCATAAGATAAATAAATACTTCTTTCTTTATAGTTATATATGTGTGTTTTTAGATGTGAGGAAGTTGTAGAACAAAGATTATTAAATACTGTACGCACATTTGCATTTGTTACTCTTGTTCATTTTTTTTTACGATTGATTTATTTATTTTAGAGACAGAGAGAGAGAAGACACTCAAGTGGGGGAAGGGGCAGAGGGAGAGAATCTCAAGCAGACTCCCTGCTGAGCACAGAGCCCAACTCAGGCTAGATCTCACCGGTGAGATCACCACCTAAGCTGAAACCAAGAGTAGGATGCTTAACTTAGCCACCCAGGTGCCCCTCTTGTTCATTCTTTAATCAGTAGTTATGTAATTAAAAATTCTTACAATAAACATTCTTATTTGAATGTTTCAAGTATATTAAATAATAGAATGCAACATCTAACTATAATCTATTGAGCAGAATGAGCATAATTAATTTCATTATAATACATCTGTTTATTTCAAATTATTGAGTATATATGTTAAGTATATTTACAGGTTTGTATAACTTATACAATGTAAATAGGAAATGAAAAATAAAAGGGTAAAAAGGGTATTAAAACAGTAATTACACATAATTCAACTCTACGTCATTAACACAATTCTGAACATTTTGTGCTTGTATATTTTCTATGAATATATAGTCACACATTACGTGATTTCTTTTCATAACGATGGGGTTAATTAATATACAGTGGAAATCAGTTTAAGGTTTTACCATAGCATTATGCTGTAAAGACTGTCAAACTTCAATTATTATTTGAGAATATGATTTTAACAGTTCAAAAATCTTTTATCACAATATATTCTACTGTTGTTGGATATTAAAGCTTTCCCCTTTTTGCTATTTGAATTCTGGTATAAATTTTCTTATACTGAAATTATTGTGTAAATCTGTATTTCTTCAAGATAAATTTCCAGAAATAGAATCATATTGGCTTCCTTGTCTTCATACTATTTTTGATTACTTCTAAACGAGGTATTACATTAGAAATATATGCAGACCCCAGAAGATCATCCAGAGCTACTGTGTATTTACATAGTTCACAAGGTGATTCTGATGCACCCTCTTTAGCATAACTAAACATTCAGTTTCAACTTTCAGATGATCTCCATGACACAGATTGCCTTTGGGTCATTGATCTCTCTGACAGAGAAGTTTCCGGTGATACTGTAGCAAGTTCCTTAAGTCAAAAATCCTGGAGGACAAGGCGTGACGACATTATTCTGTGAACTTCACTATCCCCGGTGCACATAGAGATAAGGTCTAGTGAGTAGAATGTTATCTGACTGTGAACACAACAGCCCTGGAGCCAGCCAAGTGTTGACGAGGTCAACAATCTTCAAACATTTTTGCTTGGGTATCCCTCACGGAAGGATGTCCTTTCTCATACACATTTAGTTGAGATTTAAATATTTAACTATACCTTAATAAGTCTTCTTTGCTAACAGGAAAATAAAAGTAATAAACATTTTATAAGGTAAAATAAAATGAAGATTGACTATAAGGGGAATAAATATTTGATGATATTTTCATAAAAGTTTATCATATTTTCTTTCAAATAAAGACTAAATTTGAAAGAGATTGTGTAAAATTTTGTGTTGGTATTTTTTTTTTTTTAAGTATTTTGGGACATGAGATTGTCCTGAGAAATATTCCAGTGACATTTTAAAACCTATATTGCTTCCATTCAAAACCTATATTGCTTTCATTTTTCTGAATCTGGAACATCCTGATAGGGGCCAAGCTTCAGGCTACACAGAAATAATTATAACAAAAGAAAAGACAGGAAGCCAAATGGGTTTAAGGTGTCTTGATTAGTCAATTAAAAATGTTTCGCTAAAACAGTATGTCAAATTATCCCTTTGCTTACTGTCTGAGGAGGGGTTTTTATAACATCTGGGCATTATGTCAGCCAAGATTGGGTTGTATGAGGACTGTGCTTTCTTCTGTAAAGTGGAAAAAAGGTATTGTGAATGAAGGCTTTATAACTTATAAGGTGGTTTCAAGAGAAATCATAAGTGAGAGTTGACTATCTAATAATTGAAAATTTTAAGATAATTTGGAACCAGATTCCTTAGAAATTCTTCATGTATCTCCAGGATTATCTATACTTTGAAAACTTTTAGGTGAGATGAATTTCATTTGTTACTGACTGATTAATATGAAGTGGTCAATATAAACGTTAATATATGATAATGTTCTCTCCATGAAGACATGTAGATAATTCCATGTCCAGCAAGGCCAGAAAAACTACTCTGAGCAGATGCCTCATTTAACCAACATAGAAGATTTAGAAATACAGCTCTATCAGAGGGGGAATTTGGAATCACAATTTTACTTCGGTATTGGAGCAAACCTGAGACTCACATCCCTTTTACACCACAGCTTTTTCTCTAACTTCCTACATGACTGTCCAATTTATAAACTGATTCTGCCCAGTTTTCTGCTAAGGATAAAACAGACAGATCAGCCTGCTTATCTGGGTTTAGATATCTTGGCTTGTTCTTTCAAGCATGGAGTCTCCTTTTTCCCTCCTAGAACCTCAGCTCTCTACCCTTAAGAGAGGGTGATCCTCAGCCACATCTGCTTTAAAGCATTTTTTTTTACTGCCTAGAAACAATTGAACAGTTGCTCCTACCAGCAGTCTCCCAGTTTTGCTTCTCTTTTTGTAAATCTGACATTGAGAAGCCAGTTAAACTTTTCCATTTTCATTTTTTTAAAGTATGGTCTTGACATAATTCCCATGGGCCGATAAAGGATTTTTCATGTCATGCATACTTCAATTCATTTACCAATGCTTTCAGTGAAAATTTGACAGCTGAATTATATAAATTCCATTTTAAGTAGAGTGACCAAATGTCACAGTTTGCCTGAGACAGTCCCAATTTGCACTACCGTCCTGCATAATCACAAGTGTTCTGGTAAATGTTTAATAACTGGCTCTCCAAAATTGAAAGCCTTGATTTGGAGCATTTGGCAATTTCTGTGGTGTAAATGATCCTACGTTGGCTGATTTCAAACTACCAACATGACAGCATTGAACATGGAGTTGTAGTGAATGTACACAATTATCTCTTTTTTTTTCTAGGTTTAATTGACAAAATTTAATATATTTAAAGCCTACAATGTGATGACTCGATATACATATACAGTGTGAACTGATTCTCACAATCAAGTTCATTAGCAAATCCATCACCTCACATAGTTTACCTTTATTGTTGTTGTTATTGAGAATGCTTAAGATTTACTCCCTTCGCGAATTTCAGTTATACAACACAGCATTAACAACTATAGTCACCATGCTCTATATCCTCAGAATTTATTCACCTTCTAACTGAAAGTTTGTAGCCTTTTATCAACCTTTCCCCATCTACTGGATCCTCCGCCCACTGGCAATCCTCCTCTGTGTTATGGGTTTGACTTTTTTTGTTTTTGTTACATCCCTTGTATAAGGGATACCATGCACTATTTGTCTTTCCCTGTCTGGCTTCTTTTACTTAGCATAATGACTTCCAGGTTCATCCATATTGCTGCAAATGTCAGGAATCCCCTTCTTTTTTTAAGGCTGAATAACATTCAGTGTGTGTGTGTGTACATTTATATATAAATATGTATATGTATACAATGTATATACATGTTTTTATCCATTCGTCTGTTAATGAAGACTCAGATTGTTTCCTTATCTGGACTATCAGAATAATGTTGCAATGAACACTGAGGTGCAAATATCTCTTTGAGCTAGTGATTTCATTTTCTTTGGATATATGCGCAGAAGTGGGATTGCTGGATCATACGGCAGTTCTGTTTTTAATTTCTGAAAAACATCTATAGTGTTTTCTATAGTGTCTGTACCAATTTACAGTTCCACCAACAGTGTATAAGGATTCTCTTTTCTCCACTTCTTCACCAAAACTTGTTATCTCTTGTCTTTTTGATGACAACTATTCAAATGTGTGAGGTGATATCTCATTGCAGTTTTGATTTGGATTTTCTCGATGATTAGTAATGTTGGGCATATTTTCAGGTATTTGTTGGTCATTTGTAGGTCTTTGGAAAAATGTCTATTCAGTTCCTTTGCTCATGTTTTAATTGGGCTGGGTATCTTTTTTTTGTTTTGTTTTTGCTATTTAGTTGTATGAATTCCTTTTATATTTTGAACATTAAATCCCTTATCAGATATGTATTTTGGAAATATTTTCTCCCATTATATAGGTTGCCTTTCCATTTTGTTCATTTTGTTGGTGGTTTTCTTAACTGTGCAGAAGCTTTATAGTTGGATGGAAACCCACTTGTTTATTTTTGCTTTTGTTGTCAGTGCTTTTGATGTCAAATCCAAAAAATCTTTGCCATGACCCATGTCAAAGAGCTTATTCTCTATATTTTCTTCTAGCAGTTTTACAGTTTCAGGTCTTACATTCAAGTCTTTAATCCATTTTGAATTTATTTTTGTGTACAGTATAAGATGGGGTCCAATTTTATTCTTTTGCTGTGGATAACCAGTTTTCTCAATACCATTTATTGATGAGACTATCCTTTCTCCATTGTATATTATTGGCTCCTTGTCAAATATTAGTTAATCATATATGCAGGGGTTTATTTCTGGGCACTCTGTTCTGTTCCACTGATCTATGTCTCTGTTTTTATTGCAATACCATACTGTTTTGATTACTAGTGCTTTGTAATATAGTTTGAAATCAGGAAATGTGATGCCTTCATCTTTGCTCTTCTTGCTCAAGACTGTTTTGGCAATTCAGGGTCTTCTGTGGTTCCGTTTGAATTTTAGGATTGCTTTTTCTATTTGTGAAAAATGCACGATCATCTCTTGCAAGTCCCTAGGAGTCACTCTTACATACCACCGTAGTAGTGAAACACCCTTTCAAACTTTAACATGCCCTGGTTTGGAGAATACATTGGATTTATCCTAATTTTAAGCTAATGGCTGTTTCTGATGTACTAGAGAGGGACTCTAAATTTATTTCAAAATATTCACACTGCATCCATATTGGTGAGCAGCTTGCTTTAACCTCAGCTTTGGCCTATGTGGGTGTAGAAGAAACTGTGGTGTAAATGAAATTTTACATTTGAATTGTTATATTTTGGCTTGCAACTTAAGATCATACGTGCAAACTTTTGTTTCAGAAATCACATGTATTAACTCCTAGATGGAGAGGATGATGACAATCTATTTTCTTCTCTCTATATCAATTAAATATATCAGTGAATATCAAATTAAAAAGTAAGTGAAGTTTACATTTAAGTAAAAGGAGAGTACTCTAAAACTCTCTAATTTTATTTGTGTAATGTTTCCTTCATTTAAATCTCATAACAAAGAGCTTTTCCTCAATGACAATAATTCATGAAGTTCTTTATTTTAAATAGGTACAAAACTATTGCTAAAATTAATAATTAAAAATAATAGAAAATGGCTCCTCTTTTGTGATACTCTTCTTGGTAGCTTAGTCCGAGCCTCAGTGCTTATATTTTATTAAAATAATTATATTGCACCTTGAAAATGACTTAATGTTTCCTTTCTTTATATTCTAGTAAAATTTTCTGGTTTTACCTGAAGAAGTCCTCTCTCTTACTCTTCCTGAAATCAGGTTCATATGCCACACATTTCTTCCACACAAAGTGGCCCTGGGATGGTCATCCAGTGCACAAACTTTCCCAGGGCATTCCAACAAATTAGTGCTCATTGAATCTCCTGGTGAGCTTTCCTACTCCTTGTTAAGACACTTAAATGCAGATTTTTGATATTGTCAATAAAAATGTCTAACTACACTACTCCACTACTCCCAATTCTTATGTTTAAAGATTTAGAATATTTAGATATTCTATCTTGCTTCAGCCAAGAAAATCCTAAGATATGGGATAATATACAATATAACCTACCACCATGTGTGTTGGGTAAATTATTTCAGTACTTGTCCTTAACAAAGAAATGAAACACAGGCAATATCAAATGCAACCTGAATACTAAGTCTAAAAATTAATGAACATTATAATAGCTTTTCAAGGGATACATAACAAAATATTTTGTTTAAGTATTTTATCTCAGCTCAAAAATGTAGCAACTTTATCACCCTATGTCTTAGGAATTTGAGAGTTGCTAAATTCTTTTTGTTGTTTTACAAAATGGGATTATTTTTAGTAAACATACCTGCTAATTTCTAACAAGAAAACAGACAGATGGCCTTCTTCTCTCTTGATGCTCTTTGTTAGAAAGGAGCTTCAGGGGGAAATTCTTCAGGGTGTCTTTCTTTTATTAAATACCCTCTTAAATATATTTTAATATCTTAATATTTGCTTGTTTTCTTGATATTTTATTTGCATATTTTAATATAGAATTTTAAGCACGCAATTTCTTACACTCCGCTGTTGTTTTATATTGCAGTGAAGTAAATCTTATTCTAAACATTTGACAGAAAAAAAATAAAGTATTGAAAATAATAGACGGAGGCATTCACCAGAAATTTCAAGTGAATTCAACACATGACTATGTTTCAGCATCCTTGAAGTTGATGATTAATTATGCACAAAAAGGAAACAGTTGGTTTATATAAATATTTCATATTATAAGGTTATACACAAGCCATTTGTTTCAGCTTCTGATGGACTCTAATGTTTTATAGAAACATTGATGAGACCAAATAAAACTTGAGTTTAGAGTATAGATTTAAGTTATTAGAACTTTTATACACTGTTATATGTTTTTTCTAGTGTTACCAAGATTTAATATAGGCTTCTCTTATGTTCCAAACATGTTATTATATATGACAATCTCTTTCAAAATGCATTCCAAAAATAGTTTTAAGTGGTGTTCATTTGGAGACTTGCTGAACATTTATTTCAATGACCTCAAATATGTTCTTTCTCTATCCTTTTTCTTATTTAAAAGTAAGCTCTATGTTGAACATGGGGCTCGAACTTATGACCCCAAGATCAAGAGTCACATGCTTCACCGACTGAGCCAGCCAGGCACTCCTTCCTACCCTTTTGTTTTTTTTCCACAAAAGTTTATTGTTTATACTTTTGAATTCATACTTCTCAGGGACTCAAATAAGACAAATATTACTATATAAACTGCAATGCAAAAATAATGATACTAATATTACTTGGAGCATGTGTAAATAAAAAAATGTGGCCCCAAATTCATTTGCTCCCCAGACTTTTGGCAGATCTCTATTTCTGGTTTGCCTGTTAGTCAACATCTTTTAAATAAGTGAAGTTTATCAGAGCAATATTACTCATCTAATGTCAGAATTTTAGAATTGAATATGAGACATCACAGAGATGAGCTAGTCCGAGTCTTTGATGTTTATAAGAGAACACAGAGAACATGGGCAGTGTGGCCATATGCCCACAAGTTTCATAGGTCAGAGCTAACTCCTAGCTATCCCGACTCACAGTCAAATTTCAATTAGGTAACCAAGGTCAAATATTTAAACACTTTTAAACTGTGGGCTTTTTAATCATGATGGAAACCAAATGTAAACCCATCAAATGAAATTAGGTATCAACTTGGTTTTCCTCCATTGCCTATTCTTCTCAACTCTGTATGACAACTTCTCCCCTGTCCCTTTGGATGAAATCTTGTTAAAGCCCAGTGAGTTATCTGGACAGTCTCAGAAAATTAAAAGTCTTCTTTGTAATAAAAATGCATTTAATCACTGTACTATTCAAAAGCTTCAAACCTCCTTTCTTCTCTCTTATCTGGGGCCTGCTGAGTCTAGCTGCCTTCACACTTAAAGGGGAGATATGTTTCCTTCCTCTCTTTGACCACTCAGCACTTCTACTCTTCCTTTTCCTCCTCCTCAGTGTCAAAACATGTGAGGGGGTAGGGACAGAAGAAATAAAGGGAAAGAGAACACTCTCACTTCACTTCCCAAGCCAGCTGTCACTCACTTAGAACCATCTGGTTTAGGGGAACATTCAGCATTGTTAGTCTGCCAAATTCCAGGAGTGAAAGCCATCTCAATGTGCCAACCTTTCACCTCTTAAATCTCTCAGGCCTGCATTAAACATGGTCCACTATGTCTTCCAAGTCCTAGGGAAAATGTATCATCCTCCAGTGGGAGCATCCCTGTGCTAGAGCTGGACATGCTTCTCCCTTGGGGTACAGTGGAGCACACATACAAATAAAGCTCTCTTTTCTTCAACTATGCAAAATTCTGTACCTGTGCATCCTCTGTTTGGTGGGCATTACAAGTAGCATAAATTATTTTCTGATGCCTCTTTTGCAAGTCCTTCATGGTAGTCTCATACCTTACTTTGGAATGTAGTGTGTATTTTCTTTGGTTCTCAACTGAAACTGTGATGAAAACAATTCCATTTCATCACCTTGTCACAGATTCTTAGAAAAGTGTAGCATTCATTTTTACATTCCTAATGCTTATCACAGTGATTAAAACATAGCAGGTATTCAATAATTGTGCTTTTTTTGAATGATTGAAACAATTGTTAATTGTTAATTTAGATCCCACGCCATGTAGAACACACAGAAAGAAACATGTGATTCTTGATTTCTCCCCTGTGAGTTCAACAACAAATTTCTTACCAAATCTTAATAATTGTATATCTTTTCTATCACTTGAATCCTTTTCCCCTCCATACCTTATCTATATCCATTGATGAAATTTAGGTGCTCACCCTCAGTAGGACTGTTCTAGAATACCCATAACTATTTCTCTATACCTTTTTCTCCTTCCATTCAGTATTTCATACTATCTTCAAGGTTATTACTCTAAAAACTTTGACTTTGATCATTTCATACTATCCCACCACTCTGTCCTCCATTTTAATCCATTTCTGGTTTCCTCTCATATATTGAATAGAGTCCAAATTCCCTAGAATGATGTGCACAACAAACTTTTTCAATGTGTCTAACTCCCCATTATTGATATGTATCATTTTCCAACTTACCCTCTTGAAGTTCAACAGTACTCAACTGCAAAGGGATTACAGACTGGGCCATGTTCTTTATATTTTTCAACTTCTGCAAACCTTTTTCCTTTGCATGGAAAACCTTCCTTTGTTATATATCTGATGCTCTTCAAGTGCTAGTGCAAATGATATTTTATAACTTTACTCAGAAATAGTGACCTTCCTATTTCTGCTAACTCCAGACCATATTCTCTTAATGCATATATCACTCTATATCATCTGTTTACATATCTGCCTTTTCAACTTGACTGAAGGGCAGTCTCCTTATAATCAATCAAAGAATGAATGGTTGCAAAATCAATGATTTAAACCTTAAATTGCTAGTATATTGGTGGGAGGAAAAACACATCATGAGCATAGAATCTGGAACACAAATGGGGAGAGTGGGATGGAAGGATTAACTGTGTAAATTCTATAATACTTACTAGTTTCATTTATTTTCAAACAGTTTAATAGTCACTAGAACAGTACAACATTGTCTGCTTCTCCCCACTCAGATCTCTGGATATTTTAGTCAAGCTAAGACTACTGTGAGCAAAGTGACCACAGTAGTAAATGCACGCATAGAAGCAGTATTGTGAGATAGTGAGTGCATTAAGGTTTTCCTGATCAGCTCTTCACAACTATTGGGCAACTCATATCAAGTTGAAAAGGTCTTAAAAGAGGATAAAAGATTGTGAAATAGTGATTACAGACTCTCAAAGGTTTCTATATTCTCTAAATCACTATTTTCCAAGCAGCATGCATCCTGCCAATGAGCTGGGTATCTATGGGAGATACGATCTTCCAGCTATAAAGCTGGTTCTCCTAAATACCAGACCACATCTTTGGGTTACTAACAGTAACAATGCTCCATTAAGGTATCATAATAAAGAGGCTGGTGTTTTCCTATGATTTACCTCTATGTGGGACTTTGTGATGTACTCAAAGTACACAAAAAGCCCCTAAGAAATCTCCTTAGTAATCCACAAGGTAGTTTTAAATTCTCAGCCCACAAAAATATGGCAACTGCTATCATAATCTCCTAGAATGCCATGTCTCTCCCCTGATAAATTGATGTTTTAAGGAAATATCCCTAATTCTTAGTCTAGACATTTAATGAGGACATGTCTCTTTTAAAAAATTAGTAGGAAGATATTGCTCCACTTTTTGTTCTTGCTATATAATTTAATTTTAATTACCTATCTTAGGTTGAATTCCCTAGAAATCAGAGCCTGAAGAAAACGCTTATGTGTTAGCATTTTCTGTGAAAAAAGTACAATTGGTCCCTGGGGAGTACGAGAAGGGGGATAAAAGCAGTGAGGCAGGAAAGAAGGAAAAACATACGTAATGAGAAGAGTTACCCAGATGGCCATCCATTGTCAGAGAAGCCTTATGAACGATGACATCTGAGGACAATCATCTGTCAGGGACAATAATTATCTGCTTCCCTACCCTCTATTGATCAAATGCTGTACCACAATGTTTTAACTCCCGCACACTCCCGGGTTGTGATGCCAGGTCTCTTTAGGCAGCTATTAAGAAAGCCAGAGCTCCTGTGGAACGTAATTGGTCAGGCTCACAACAATCTTTGGTCAATGTCAAGCATGGGGTTTCGTGATCTCTTGTGGGAAAAGTTGCAGCAGCAGCAGGAGCAGAGACTGAGCTTCATAACCAGAGACTGGTACAAGCAGTTGCTAAAGGTCTGTCTAGCCAGCAAGCAAGGCAAAAGCATGGAGCCCAGGTGAAGCTTAAACAGAGACCATCACTCTAGCTATATCTCATGCCTTTTCATGACACCAATCTATAAAAGCCAGTGTTGCCTGAGATCAATCTAACTACTTTAGATGGCCAGTTTAGCTACTATTTCTTTGTTCTTCTTGTTTGTTTGCTTGCCTCAGAAGAAGCAACTGTACATGATTCTTGAGTTCGCCAATCAAGAGTCAGCAGGTGATTAGCTTCCAGTTTTATGGAAAACTCTAGAACTGCTTCAAACAAAGAAATAAACAAAATGAGTCCCTGGAGTTGGAGGTCATGTGCATGGATGTCATTTCACTATTAGAGCATTGGCCTCCAGTTTCCTCTCTGACTCTAGTCAGGGATGGTTGTAAACCAGAGACAAATGGGTGGCAGCAATGGCAAAACCAGGGTGGTGGGAGTAGACTATGCCAACCTCAAGAACCACCTCAAAAGGAGACCATGTCTCCAAATGTTCATGTCATTCATTTGTTACGAGTATCTTTTCAGCCAAAATAACAAACTGTCTTCCCTTAATGAGAAATAGCTGTGATTAGCCATCATTTGCTTTTGAGAACAGAAGCAATGCTAGCATTGGTAACGAATCACATAGCATCCTAGTGATGTCTGGTAAGGAAGGACAGTGATGTTGAAGAGATCACATCAGGGATCACTGATGGAAATGAATCTACCTGTTTAGAAATGTGCAGTATTCTGTGGTTTTAATCTGAAGAGGTGCTTGTCTAGCCCACTCAATAAGCAGTAACACAACATGTTTTTCTTTTAGCTTCTGCGCATCAAACCACAGCTACCTAATTCATTTTTGAAAATGCAAATTCAAGAGTCTGACTGTTTGTAGAGTATACTTTAGAGATAAAAGAAAAGAAAACAGATGTGGGTATGTTTTAGCTTTTTAAAATATATCATAGATGAATAGTATCCAAACAATTCTGACTATGGCTAATTTTGAGATACATTAGTCTAAAACTTTATGTTCCACGTCCCCTTTAAACTCTGCCACAAAAATTATGGTTATTTGATATTCATTAGAAAAAATGGAAAAAATACATATTAAATAATTTAGAGTTCAGCTTTTTTTCTCCATAAAATTTTTAATTTTCCTCATAGTAAAAATACAATATGTTCTTTATGGGGATTTTAGAAAAACAGAGAACAAAAAGTAAATAAATGAAAAGCACCCAAAATCTCTATCTCTGGAAATAATTACTGAATTTTGGATATATAATTAAATAGGTAGCTAGATAATATAATTTTTTACCCCATATCTCAAATTTTTCTAATTCTTCCATCTTCTTCAGTCATTCTTGATAACTTTTAGAAGATGTGTAGGCCTGGTCTTTTCTTCCTTCTGGCTTAGGGGTCAACCAGTTATAGTCCACTTGACAAATCCTGCCTGCTATTTGTTTTTCTACAGCCCAAAAATTAAGAATAGTTTTTACTTTAAATAGTTTTTTAAAAAATCAAGTGAACAGTAATATTTTATGACACATGTAAATATATGGAATTCAAAGTTGTGTCCACAGATGAAGTTTTCTTGGAATACAGTCACATTTATTTGATAACTGTGTTATCACAGTTAGGTTATAAGATTCATAAATCTCTCTTGTTTGCTTCTGGAACTCCCTCAGGCTGAATTTGAGGAAGAGAATCAGCAGTCCGTGTTAGTTCACCATTTTGTTCGGAATTGTACTTCTATTCCTATTTTTTTATTCATATTTGTTTATGTGTAAAGGAACTAAAAGCAGTCACAAGAAACAAAAACAGTGGGTATGTGGAAGTACGTGGAAATGGTGTGGACCTAGATAAGATGGATATATACTTCTATTACATATACCTCATTGGAATGTACTAGCTATTTTTAAATTTTATTTTAATTATTTTTTTATTATTAGGTACCTCTATTTCTAAATTAAAGAAACTTGGGTAATTATTGGCACTGAAAAATTCCTTGTTTAATTTTTATTATAGAAGTTTTAAAACATTTACATAAAACCTCACAGCTATAATACTGACATTGATGATTATTATCAAAATATCTTTGGAGTAAAGGTTAAAATAGTATAGCCACATTACAAAGGATTTATAATATTTTAATTGGATGGATATTAATAATATAAACTTTTACTGACAATTTGAAAAGGAATTAACGGACAACCTGGTTTATTTATTAATCAGTCTTACACATTTTTTTAAGGGGCAAGGTCAATTTATTTCCTTGTTTCTATTTATCACTAGACAATTGTTTCTCAAACTTCAATAAACTTTGACTTTATTTCCCAATTTCAGCCTCTGTGAGTGGTGTATGCTTGTTATAAAAATAACAGTAACTATTTGTATGACCAGAGCAATGAATTATCCAGGGCATGTTGAGTACAGATGCAGACAAATAACGAAAAAGCTGCAATGTGTAACATGCTATTTTTCATGGAAACATATGAAAACTAGTTACGAGTTCACCTTTTGTTTCTTTGGAAATTTAGATAAAGAGCTTTTCTAAAACATACATCTATAACTTTATGAAATATTGTTTTTTATAAATTTTATTTATTTATTTATTTATTTATTTACTTATTTATTTATTTATTTATTTAGAGAGCAGGGGGAGGGACAAAGGAAGAAGGAGAAAGAGAATCTCAGGCAAACTCCACGCCGAGCACAGAGCCTGAACTCAGGCTTGATCTAAAGACCCTGATGAGATCATGACCTGAGCCAAAATAAAAAATCGGACGCTTAATTGACTGAGCCACCCAGGCGCCCCTAAACTTTACAAAATATTAAACAATTTAGGATTCATCTGTATATTGCCTTTTTTCTTAACCACAACTGTAGCCAGGTACTCAAAAACTACAGGTTACCACAACAATGTACATGCAAATTTTGAATTTGGTGTAAGAAATTCTGTACTTGTTTTGATTAACTTTTCTTTTTAACCCCTGTGTAATAAAGAGAACAAGCATATTGTGGCAGGAGACTGGGTTAGATGACTCCATGAATATCTTGGATTTTTCACAATAAAAATAAAATTTGTATCTACTTTACTAACAACATAAAAACAAACATACATGAAGAATCCTTAACTATAGCATATATTATAGCACGAGAGTACATATAGCTACCTTCACTGTACAACTTTTGGCAAGTAAAGTAACGTATATTGTTCCACATAGATGATAGATGAAGTTCAATCTTAGCATCTGCAAAGGAAACTCACACTCTCAATGACATTCACTGTGATATTTAATAACTCTGAAATTTCAGAAAACTCTCTCTTATTTCTAATCTCATTCATGTTGTCATACTCCATTTTTTCTAATTAGGTCCTTAGAGAAACATAAATATCAACTGTCCCCCTGCGAAAACTCATTCTTTAACTCGATTTGTAAAATAACATCTTGATCTTGGTCTAAGTGAACTAGGTCTAAATAAAAGTTAATCAGCTTTGGGGCTTTGCTCAACTCCTTTCTATTTTGTCAATGCCTTTTCAAATTGAGGAAGTCAAATGTGGACTTCTGCCTGAACCATATGACTTGGGATTTTGTTCAAATGGGATTAAATTTGAATTAAGAACAAATTAATCTACTAGGCAGAAGACTATATACACAATCTTCCATTATTGTCAAATATAATAACAAAGCTATGGATGATAATGAGTATTATTCTATTTTGAATCCGTATAAATAAATGGTCTGTGTGTTCTGATACAGAAAAGACATGGACAATATTGTATTAACAATTACAATTTCCAAAAAAGGTAGGAATATAAATCTAGCTAATGCAATATATATTATAGCAGAGTAGGAAAGAATCTGTATGATTAAATGTGTGTGTAACCTCAAGGTAAGATTTTATTCCTTTATCTGATACTACTAAATTCCTCTCATATTGCTATCACTAAATTTTCTAAGAGACTGGACTAAATGCAATTTCATCATTGATATTATACCCATATAAAATACGACTCTAAGAAGAGTATTGCTTTGACTTCTTATAGTACTATTATTCCTGAGCCCTTAAATCTCAAATCTTTGATGGTGTTTTAATGGTACTTAGATTTTCTATATTGTCCACCTAATTAGAAAACACCACCACTAATAATAATTATTACTGTGATTCCTTTGTGGTTAGAAAGAAAGTTTGTGTGAAACTGATTTTGAACATCTTTCCGCCCAGGGAATTATATTCTTAGGCTTTTGTTCCTATTAATTTGACCTTTCTTCAGTGTTCTTAATTCATGTGCTTTGGCTTTTTTACTGAGCTTTATTAAAGATG
Source organism: Phoca vitulina (assembly GCF_004348235.1). Taxonomy (NCBI): domain Eukaryota; kingdom Metazoa; phylum Chordata; class Mammalia; order Carnivora; family Phocidae; genus Phoca; species Phoca vitulina. The sequence continues at coordinate 16,966,181 of NW_022589718.1, forward strand.
ACTTACTTGGCCAGTTATCATATATATGGAGGCAGGACTGGGAAGATGAGAGACAGAGAAAGTATGTAAGAAAAGAGAATGACATCAGTTAACATAGAAAATAAAAGTGGTTCTTATATTTTGATAATCACATCCTTTCTTAAATGAGGTCGATGTTATTCTAGATCAGACAAAGATTTCCTGTGCTACTATGTATATTTTACCACAACTATAAATTTTGAGACTTTATGTGATTTTAATTAGTATAATAGGACAAAAGATTTTTCAGTCACATTCTTGAGATGGAGTCCTAGCTCTTTTGAAATGAATGCATTCAAGATAGTAATTTAAGAAAAAAAATAAAATAGTAACTTAAGGTAGAGAAGCCATGAAACTTAGTTTTCTTTTTAGTATAATTGGCATAGGCATACATATCTCATTAGTTACTACAATCAAATGAGGTAGTAAGTTTATATAATATTAATAAAAATGTATTTCATGAGTTCTTATGTCCCAGGCAATATGTCAAAGTGCTTTATGCACATTATTTAGAACATCTAATGTGCAATCTATCATTACTAGGTCCATTCTCCCCCTCTCTCTTGAGTTTTCATTTAGCTTTTAATTTTATGCAATACTTTTATCCACTAAGGTAGATTTTTTTTCCCCCATTATGGTAGATTCTTAAGTTTTTTATATCACAATCTTTGGGAATCAGATAAAAAGTATCCTTTCATTATCACAAAAAATTTCAATTGACTTTTCAAAAGTGGGGACACAAATTTATAGACTACTTAGAGATCGATGAAATCTATATGCTAGGTAAATAGAAATAAGACGACCAGAGTCAACTCTTTTAATAGAAATATGCATCAAAAAAACATTCTTCTTGAATTAAAAATATATAATCTGAGAGAGTAACAAGGAATATTTGAGTCAGTCCAGAACACATAGAGGGAATTATGATAGGACACTTTGTTATAGCAAAAATACTTACAAGAAATATATGTGTTTATATCTAAGAATCTTTAGACATAAAAGAAGATTGTCCCTGAATCATAAAATTATTTTTGTATATACGATTCAATGTGTCCTAAAACATACCTATTTTCCTTGTGCTCTGTTCTGTATTTCTGAATGTCATCAATCTCCTCCTACAAACATTGTAATTGCTAGATGTATTTAACTTCGTCTTTATCAAACCAGTTTTCAAACTATATTGGCTCTGGTTAAAAAGAATAAACGTAGTCTTCTTTGTATTCCTTCCATACTATCAAAACAAAGAACATTATTCAGAATATTTTTCTCCTACTGTACTTTAATTGAATTCTGATTAACCCCTAACAATACTGATACCTCTGCATCACTTTCTAAAAGTTATTAATTATTGGATACCATTATAGCTCAGTGTCAGAGGTAAGTTATATACCTTCACTCCACATTCACACTATTGTTCCTCTTTCTCCTAAAAATCCATATAGTTTTGAAGATCCTGCCTATTTATTACAACCCCTTCCTATCATCATTTATGCCATTAACCATCTCTTAGTCCCACTAACTGTGACTTCTAAACACACACACACACACATACACACACACACACACTCGTATTAATATTTTGTAAACCAACTCACTCTCTTCCTCTGTATTGCTATGATCATTCTTGGTGTTTTAAACACCTAGTGTTTCATTTATTTTATGTCCCCAATTACAACTACTATTTCTCAACCTTTCCTCAGCTACCAACCTCAGTGGTTGCATACTAAAATCAGAAAATAGACCACCTTCAAAAATCATAAATGAAGCCCCCCCACACTCTGTTCCCAGCCACCTATTCTTCTGTCTCGCTTGCTCCAGTGCCCCTAGTACAATATTTGGTTTCGATTTTTCAAGACCTTCAACCCTTTGAATGACCCATTTCTCCCTATCATTAGTCCTTTCTGACTATGCTTCCTTTCTTTTCAAATCCCACTTCCCTAATTCATCAATATAGTCACTCTCTTTCAAATACTTTCAACATGCTTCTCCTTTCACGTTTGTTGTAGACTGAGAAATGCTAACCTTGAATGAATATCTAGATCATATTTTCCTATGTCTTTTTCCATATAACAGAATTGCTGGAAACAATCACATAAACAAGGAGGCTGATCCCATTGTGGGTTCACAATTATGAAACTCAAGTAGAACCTCAGTATTTCCCAGTGTTCCTACTAAGTATCCTCAAAAAGTCCTATTTCTCATTTGGCTCAATTAATTTTTAACCTTTTTTACTTTTCAGAAACCCTCCACCCTCTTTCCACTGTCTTAACTCTCTCAGTATATTACTACAAGTTCTCTTTAAGAGAATTCAAGGTAAGAGAGTACTTAACTTTTTCTTGTTCAGGAGATAAAGTTCCCCTACTTAGAAAAGTTCCAAGTCATCCTCATGTGCTCTGGGTATTCATCTTCTAATCTTCTCAATAATCTTTCCATATATAAATAAAAATTACTTTTCCTGAAACATGTGAGAGTAACTTGAGAACATCACATTCCTGTACCCGAAACTTAAATGTGTATTAAAACAACAACAACATTCTCTTATATAATCATGGTACAATTCTCAAATTCAGGATTTTTAACAGTGCTGAGATACAATTATTTAATGCAAGAATCAGCAAACTTTTTTTGCAGAGGGCCAGATAAATATTTTAGGATTTGTCATCGTCTCTACTGTAGTAGCTCACAAGCAGTCATAGGCAATACATAAACCAATGAGTGTGGCTGTGTTCCTCCTACAGCTTTATTGATAAAAATAAGTGCCAGGCCCTGAATTGAACCACATTTTACATTCCCAAATTGTCAAATAAAAATTTTAATAGAATTCGTTCTTGTTTAGGACTTATTTTGTTGCTAGCTTGATTTTTCCTTGTAGTTCCCTCAACTTTTGTTTTATATATTTTGAAGTGTTATTAGACATACATAAATTAAGGATTGTTTTCTTTTCCTCTTTAATTGACCATTTTATCATTAAGCTACGTCCCTCCTTTTTTCTAGTGATATTCTTATGTTAAAAAAGACTTTGTCTGATTTTAATATAGTTATACTGATCTGCTTTTAATTATTATGTGTATGGCATATGTTTTTCTTCATTTTGTTTTCATATTACCCATGTCATTAGCTTTATAGTGTTCCTCCTGTCTTCATTCTGACAATCTTTGTCTTCCACTGGGAGTTTATTCCACTTAAATTTAATATTAGTATTGACAAATGGATTCAAACTTATCTCCTTATGTGATTTCAATTTATCCCAGCTGTAGATTGATCCTGTCAATTTCTGCATAAATTTTACTATTCAAGCCAAACAATGCTTTTTCATAATTTTGAATATTAACATTTTTTCACTCTAGAATGTTTGTTTTGTGCCAATTCTCTCTGTTGAAATTTTTGTATACATCTTCTCCACTCTTTTTTTCATTCATGTAACGTTCATGTTTATGTGAATGGCTGTTTACTCCACTGCTGACAGCATGTGTATGTCTTACCCTACTGTCTGTTTTTTCTCTTGATTTTTCATTTTTCCTGACTCTTTGTTTGTCCAGTAATATTTAATTCTATGCTGTGCATTGTATATAAGATTGTGAACAGTACCTTCAGATGATATCTTCCACCAGGAAAGACTTCCCCTATTTTATTAGGCAGATAGGTGAGAGACTTAATACATCAATCCTTTAGGAGGTTGATTTGAATCAAGGCAGGGCTTCAGGCTTATTAAATCTCTATTTTCCCTGATTTACGTCAGTTCCTTAGTAATAATCTTCTTGGATTTTTTGCTGAGAGACTAATAAATCTCTTGTTCTTCCATATAAAATAGATGACATTTCATTCTCCCCTTTGGAGGTTTCTGAGCTTGGCTTTAGTCTTGTACCTTCCAAAATGGAAAATGTGCCAAATGCTTTAAGGAAGGAACAACCTATGTGTTTGATATTGGCCTCCACCTTCTATAAGAACTTTGCATTCTAAGTTTTGAGAAATTATTGGAGAGTTTACTCTTTTAGATGCACTCACCCTAACATCTGAACCTTTTCAACCTAGTTTTCCAGCTCCAGAAACCTGCAGATTTCCTTTGAGGAGATAGAGTCTTGCATCTGGAATCAATACATCTCCATCCAATAGCATCAGACGTGTGAGACTAACAAACCTTCAATGGCTTCTTGTTCTCCAGGTAAAGTCCATCCATCTGGGATAAGCCAAATCTTTAGTTTATACTTAGAAGTTTCAATATCTCCAAAGGAAAAAAAAAAAAAAAAAAAAGGCCTGGGACCATCAGTCTACCTTATAAAGCACCCCTTGCTATATAGTTCTAGTTCATTTGGTCCTTGGTGCTTATAAAGCTCATCCATGTTTTTAAAGGCTGTGTGGAGCATTTTAAAAAAATTGTCTACCTTGTTCTATTTGTAGCAGTAAGAATTTTAGTTGGCTGAGATTTCCTATGCCCTCTTTAAAAGCAGATGTTAAACCTCACCACTTCTTATTATTCAATTACTAAAACAAAGGGATGTTATAAATACATGCTAGAATCTGCCAGACATTTGACTAACATACAAACTTTGTAGGAGGTAGTGTGATCTGAGTAGATAATAGTAAAGTGTATTCACTGTATTTTAAATAATCATATTCAGTACTCATACTGTAATGTTAATGTCAAATTTAAGGGCAGTTTCTCAAGATATTCTAGAGGGCATCTGTTCAACCTTCATGGGTTCATAAAGGCCCATAGGACATATCAAATTCTGTTTATACTACAGGACAGAATATATAATATACTGCATGAGTAAAAAAGTTGCATTTATAAAACTAAATAAAAAATACACTTATATATAAAGTGATGCATCCCAATGACAAAATATATGAATAGCAAATGGATAAGACCTGGCTTATCAATTCATGTGAAAAGACCTAACCATGTAATTGCCAACAAGTAAATAGTACACAAGGGTGTTATAGCCACCAAAGAACCTAAAAAATGTATAGCCAACCACATCAGTAGAAACATATTGTTCAGAATAAGAGTCAACGTTCTACCTGTAGTGGTACTGAAAAATCTGAATTACTGAGTTTAGCTGGGGATTCAGTTAGGTTTCTTCCACAGAATGAAGTTAGCCCAGAGGAAAGCAAGCCCAGATATGTTTAAAGAGGGCATGTACTGAATGGAGCACCGGGTGTTATATGCAAACAATGAATCATGGAACACTACATCAAAAATTAATGATGTAATGTATGGTGATTAACATAACATAATAAAATAAAATTAAAAAAAAAACAAACAACTTGTCAAATGGAGAATAAGCTAATGAACTGAGTAAATTTAGCCTAAAATCATCACTAGCAGAATGTTGATGTGATGTGAAATATAAATTAGCTCTATTTTGTTCAACTCTTGAGAGAAAAACTCAGTCAAATAAGTTATAGGAGGCAGCTATAAATATGGCGAAATTACCCACTTGGAGCTATGTAAGGGGCTGCCTTGCAGTGAAGGCTGCTCCACGACAGTAGAAACTTCTTAGTGCCCCACCACCTCTCAGAAAGCTTGGACAGATGATTAAACATTATTTAGGTCATATTTCTTATATCCACAATATTTATCGAAAACACATGGGCCCACATACAGTGCTTGATATTGGCATTTTAAGAAGAAAAAAAAATGATTCTTGCCATTGGGGGAGAAAACAAAACTAAAGAAATTAATATTTAAGAAAAAAAAAAGTATAAGAAGCCTTACCATCCCACAGCACAGGAAAGTGGTTTCTATGTCTCTACATTTAACGATTCTAGATCGGTGATTGGTTCATGTAGGAGAAACAAACAGTGCACAGGTTCTCTATCAATATAGATCTATGGGTAAAGATTGGAGAGAGGTTCATGTTGCAACCTTCAGTGGTTTATATCAGGCACAAATAAGAATTCCTACCATTGTTGACAATTTCTGTAAAAAAGTTGTGTCTTCTCACAACTACAGAAGATCCCTGGACTTATGACTTTTTGGCTTTACAATGGTGTGAGAGAGATACATATTCAGTAGAAATCACACTTCAAAGTCTGAATTTATATTTTTTCCCAGGCTAGTAATATATGGTATGATCCTCTCTCGTGATGCTAGGCTGTGGCCGTGAACCACACATCTAGTCAGCCACACCATCACAAGAGCAAACAACCTATACACTTACCAGTCATTATGTACCCATACAACCATTCTGCGTTTCACTTTTAGTAAAGTACTCAATAAATTACATGAGGTATTCAATGCTTTATTATAAAATAGCCTTTGTTAGATAATTTTACCCAACTGTAGGCTAACGTAAGTATACTGAGCATGTTTGAAGTAGGCTAGGCTTAGGTATGATATTCAATAGGTTAGATGTGTTAAATGCATTTTTGGCTTATGATATTTTCAGTGTACAATGGGTTTTTCAGGATGTAACTCCATTTTAAGTTAAAGAAGATCTATAGACTAAAATACTAACTGCAGAAAACAAGTATGATTCTGCTGTTATTTTGGCCAAAATAATTTATTACTATTATATTTAAAAGGAAGATTATCAGGATCAATTATTAGTAATAGAAACTATTTAGCATTTGGATTTTGGCTACATGCTAATGAAGTAAGTGCATTTGGCTTTTTCTCCAAAGAGTCTGCAAATTGGTTTTCTGTGTTAAATCTTATGTGTAAGTCTTTAGTTTTCTATAATGAATCTTTCACTTCCTTGCATGGTATTCTCTCTGAAGGATACTAAAGTGTCCAGCTAATTCCAAGAAGTTGCCTTATCCCTAGCATATTGTTCTAATCATATTTCTACCTACTACCATTTTGCTCAACTGGGCAGAACCTAATTCAAAAAACTGCCTGTTCATAAAGCCTGATCCAGTCAGGTTAGTTATAAAGGAATTCATCATTCTCTGACCTCTATTTACACTTATACTTAGCAAACTTGTGCAGAGTATATCTTAAATGGGATGGAAAACTCAGCTGCAGCAAAAGGGTTCCCTTCTCACAAACCAAGCTCCAAATGATTGACAGACCTTATTTAAAGTATGTTGAAAAGAATTATGAGGCTTGGCTGAATTGATGTGTTAGTAATACTGTATATCTAACATCATAGAAGGCATTACAGAATATTTTTACTTGGTAAATCATGATCAGTTACTCATACTATTAAAAATTATTTGATCATTTTTAATGAAAACACTAACATTACATTATATTTACATTATTTTTAAAGTTTTTAGTTAAATTCCAGTTCATTAACATATAGTTTAATAATAGTTTCAGGTGTACAATATAGTGATTCAACACTTCCATATAATACCCAGTGCTGATCATAACAAGTGCATTCCTTAATCCCCATCACTCATTTCACCCATTCCCCCACTGACCTCTCTTTTGTTAACCATCAATTTGTTCTCTATACTTGAGAGTCTCTTTCTTGGTTTGCTTCTCTCTCTCCCTCTTTTTTTTTTCTTTGCCCTTTAATCTGTTGTTTTGTTTCTTAAATTCTACATATGAGTGAAGTCATATGGTACTTGTCTTTCTCTGAGTGACTTATTCTGTTTAAATTAATACTTGCTAGCTCCATCCACATTGTTGCAAATGTCAAGATTTCATTTTTTTTTATGGCTGAGTAACATTCCATTCTCTGTGTGTGTGTGTGTGTCTGTGTGTGTCACTTCTTTTTTATCCATTCATCTATTCATGGGCACTTGGGCAGTTTCCATAATTTTCTTTTTCAAGAAAGCTTTGTGAAAGTGCTGATGGTATTTTGGTAGGGTTGCATTAAATGTGTAGATTGCTTGGGTAGCAGAGACATTTTAACAATATTTATTCTTCCAATCCATGAGCATGGAATGTCTTTCCATTTCTTTACGTCATCTTCAATTTCTTTCATCAGTTTATAGTTTATAGTTTTCAGAGAACAGGTCTTTCACCTCTTTGGTTAGGTTTATCTTTTTTTTTTTTTTTTAATTTTTTTTATTGTTGGTTAGGTTTATCTTTAGGTATCTTACTGGTTTTCGTGCAATAGTAAATGTGATTGATTTCTTAATTTCTCTTTCTGCTGCTTCTTTTCTCTTTTTCTTTTTCTTTTTTTTTGCAAAAGATTTCTTTATGTTGATTTTGTTCTTTTTTATTTTTTTTATTTTTTAAGTTTTATTTTATTATGTTATGTTAGTCACCATACAGTACATCATTAGTTTTTGATGTAGTGTTCCATGATTCATTGTTTTCATATAACACCCAGTGCTCCATGCAATACGTGCCCTCTTTATTACCCATCACCGGGTTAGCCCATCCCCCCACCCCCCTCCCCTCTAAAACCCTCCGTGTATTTCTCAGAGTCTATAGTCTCTCATGGTTTGTCTCCCCCTCCGATTTCCCCACCTTCATTTTTCCCTTCCTTTTCCTAATGTCCTCCATGCTATTCCTTATGTTCCACAAATATGTGAAACCATATGATAATTGACTTTCTCTGCTTGACTTATTTCACTTAGCATCATCTCCTCGGTCCCATCCATGTTGATGTAAAAGTTGGGTATTCATCCTTTCTGATGGCTGAGTAATATTCCATGGACCACATCTTCTTTATCCATTCATCTGTTGAAGGGCATCTTGGCTCTTTCCACAGTTTGGCTATTGGGGACATTGCTGCTATGAACATCGGGGTGCATATGGCCCTTCTTTTCACTACATCTGTGTCTTTGGGGTAAATACCCAGGAGTGCAATTGCTGGGTCATAAGGGAGCTCTATTTTTAATTTTTTGAGGAACCTCCACAGCATTTTCCAAACTGGCTATACCAACTTGCTTTCCCACCAACAGTGTAGGAGGGTTCCTCTTTCTCCACAACCTCTCCAACACTTGTTGCTTCTTGCCTTGTCAATTTTTGCCATTCTAACTGGTGTAAGTGGTATCTCAATGTGGTTTTGATTTGAATTTTCCTGATGGCTAATGATGATGAGCATTTTTTCATGTGTCTGTTAGCCATTTATATGTCCTCTTTGGAGAAGTGTCTGTTCATGTCTTCTGCCCGTTTTTTGACTTGATTATTTGTTTGTTTGGGTGTTGAGTTTGAGAAGTTCTTTATAGATCTTGGATACCAGCCCTTTGTCTGTAGTGTCATTTGCAAATATCTTCTTCCATTCTGTGGGTTGCCTCTTTGTTTTGTTGACTATTTCCTTTGCTGTGTAGAAGCTTTTTATCTTGATGGAAGTCCCAAAAGTTCATTTTTCTTTTGTTTCACATGCCTTTGGAGATGTTTCTTGAAAGAAGTTGCTGTGGCCGATGTCGAAGAAGAGGTTACTGCCTATGTTCTCCTCTAGGATTTTGATGGATTCCTGTCTCACATTGAGGTCTTTCATCCATTTTGAGTTTATCTTTGTGTATGGTGTTAGAGAATGATCGAGTTTCATTCTTCTGTATATAGCTGTCCAATTTTCCCAGCACCATTTATTGAAGAGACTGTCTTTTTTCCATTGTATATTTTTTCCTGCTTTGCTGAAGATTATTTGACCATGGAGTTGAGGGTCCATATCTGAGCTCTCTATTCTGTTCCATTGGTCTGTGTGTCTGTTTTTGTGTCAGTACCATGCTGTCTTGGTGATCACGGCTTTGTAATATAGCTTGAAATCAGGCAGCATGATGCCCCAGCTTTGTTTTTCTTTTTCAACATTTCCTTGGTGATTTGGGGTCTTTTCTGATTCCATATAAATTTTAGGTCCTGTGACTTTACTGAATTTATCAGTTCCAGCAGCTTTTGGTGAAGTTCAGGCTTTTTTTTTTTTTTCTTAAGATTTTATTTATTTATTTGAAAGTGAGCGAGCAAGAGAGAGCACAAGCAGGGGTAGAGGCAGAGGGAGAAGCAGACTCCCCTCTGAGCAGGGAGCCCAACATGGAGCTTGATCCCAGGACTTTGGGATCATGACCTGAGCCAAAGGCAGAGTTAACCGACTGAGCCTCCCAGGCGCCCCTTTCAAGGTTTCTATACATAGTATCATGTCATCTGCAAATAGTGAAAGTTTGACTTCTTCTTTGCTGATTTGGATGCCTTTTATTTCTTTTTGTTCTCCGATTGCTGAGGCTAGGATTTCCAATGTTAAATAACAGCGGTGAGAGTGGATATCACTGTCTTGTTCCTGACCATGGAGGAAAAGCTCTCGGTTTTTCCCCATTGAGGATGATATGAGCTGTGGGTGTTTCATATGTTGATGTATGTTCCCTCTAAACCTACTTCGTTTTTTTTTTTTTTAAAGATTTTATTTATTTATTTGAGAGAGAGAATGAGAGAGAGAGCACATGAGAGGGGGAGGGTCAGAGGGAGAAGCAGACTCCCTGCTGAGCAGGGAGCCCGATGCGGGACTCGATTCTGGGACTCCAGGATCATGACCTGAGCCGAAGGCAGTGGCTTAACCAACTGAGCCACCCAGGCGCCCTCTAAACCTACTTTGTAAAGGGTTTTTATCAAAAATGATGTTGAACTTTGTCGGATGCTTTTTCTGCATCTATTGAAATGATCATATGTGTTTCTTATCCTTTCTTTTAATGTGTTGTATCACGTTGATTGATTTGCAAATATCGAACTACGCTTGCAGCCCAGGAATAAATCCCACTTGATCATGGTGAATGATTCTTTTAATATATTGTTGGATTCGGTTTGCTAGTATTTTATTGAGAATTTTTGCATCCATGTTCATCAGGGATACTGGCCTGCAGTTCCTTATTTTAGTGGTGTCTTTGTCTGGTTTTGAAATCAGGGTAATGCTGGCCTCATAGAATGACTGTGGAAGTTTGTCTTCCTTTTCTACTTTTTGGAATAGTTTGAGAAGAATAGGTATTAACTCTTCTTTTTTTTTAAGATTTTATTTATTTACTTATTTGAGAGAGAGAGAACAAGAGCACAAGCAGGGGGAGGGGCAGAGGAAGAAGGAGAAGCAGGATCCCCACTGAGCAGGGAGCCCAGTGCAGGGCTCAATCCCAGGACCCTGGGGTTATGACCTGAGCCGAAGGCAGCCACTTAACTGATTGAGCCACCTAGGTGTCCCAGTATTAACTCTTCTTTAAATGTTTGGTAGAATTAGCCTGTGAAGCCATCTGGCCCTAGACTTTTGTTGGGAGTTTTTTGATTACTGATTCAATTCTTCTGCTGGTTATCGGTCTGTTTAAGTTTTCTAATTCTCCTGTTTCAGTTTTGGTAGTTTATATGTTTTCAGGAATTTAACCATTTCTTCCAGATTGCCAATTTGTTGTCATATAGTTTTTTATAATATTCTCTTATAATTGCCTGTACTTCTGGGTTGTTGGTTGTTATTTCTCCTCTCTCATTTGTCGTTTTATTTATTTTGGTCCTGTCTCTTTTCTTTTTGATAAATCTGGCTAGAGGTTTGTCAACTATTATTTTTTTCAAAGAACTAGCCCCTGGTTTCATTGCTCTGTTCTTTTTTTTTTTTTTCCCCCTTCCTTCAGCTTGCTTTAGGCTTCATTTGTTGGTCTTTTTCTAGTTCCTTTAGGTGTAAGGTTAGGTTGTTTATTTGAGATTTTTCTTGCTTCTTGAGGAAGGCCTGTATTGCTATATACTTTCCCCTTAGGATGGTTTTTGCTGCATCCCAAAGATTTTGGACTGTTGTGTTTTCATTTTCATTTGTTTCCATGTATTTTTTTTTTTTTTTAATTTCTTCTTTGAGTTCCTGGTTGAGCAATTCATTGTTTAGTAGCATCTTCTTTAACCTCCATGTATTTGTGGTCTTTCCAAACCTTCCAATCTTTTGGTGCATGGTATGATTTCAATCTTTTTGTATTTTTTTTGAGGCCTGATTTGTGACCTAATATGGGATCTATTCTGGAGAACGTCCTTTGTACACTTAAAAAAAAAAATGTGTATTCTGCTGTTTTTGAATGGAATGTTCTGAATATATGTGAAGTCCTTCTGGTCCAGTGTGAGATTTAGAGGGAAGATGGCAGCAGAGTTGGAGTATCCTAGGCTCATCTCCTCCCATGAAAACAACTATATAACTATTAAAACACCCTTAATACCCCAGAAGTCAACCTGAAAAATGATGGAACAAACTCCACAGCTAAAGGGAGAGAAGAAACCACATTGAAGAATGTAGGAAGTGTGGAGACATGGTTTAGGGGAGAAACAGATCATGAATACTGTGAAAGGGAGACACCATGGTTGCAGAGAAGGGTGAGAGAGTAAAAGGAGTATACAGGGGAACACACAAGGAGAAAATCTCCTGAAGCCATTGCCTCGAAAATCAAGAGGTCTGAATTTCATGAGTTCTGGAACCAGTGGGGTTTAAAGCCTGGAGTTTTGAAGTGAGTGGGCTTGGCTGAGGTAGAGCCTAGACACTGCCCTGCTCTTGAAGAGAAGGCACGCAAACAACCTGGGGACAAATAGTATAGAAATAGTGATTTGAAGAATGCCTAGGCACACAGGGAGGAGATTATTCCAGTCTTCTTGGAGAGCTTCCCTGAGAGGCAGCATTCACAGAGATGCCTCTCTGGGAACAAAAATGCTGGTTGGTGCCATTTCTTCCCCCACCCCTCAGCATAAACACAGGGCAAGAAGCAGCAGAGCACAGACACTGGCTGCCTAACTTGTTTACACCAAGTCCTAAGCCCTGTGCTCTGGCAGGACTGCCCTTTCTAGTTTGTCTCAGTCCCAGCAGGCGGGCCCTTCCCCCAAGAAGACTAGCAGAGCCCTCCCCAACCAACACTCCCCCCCCCTGCCCCCGCTTATACCACGTCTCCTGACCAGAGAATTCTGCAGGGCCTTAGTTCTCCTCAATTAATATCAGGTCTCATTTCACAAGCAGACCAGAGCATACCTAGTTAAAACTCTACATTCAGGCCAAGGACCAAACACTGCCCACAGCAGGCCAGGAGAGCCCCTGCAGACAACTGGCTTGAAGGACAGAGCAGCCAAAACACAACAACAGAGCACACACACTGCACACACCAGAGACACTCCCTGAAGTGTCAGGCTGTGGACACTACATGACCTCTTCTTCAGAAGGCTATTACTTTCAGGAACAGGAAACATAATTGGCTTTTCTAACACACAAAAGAAGACAGAGACTTAGACAAAATGCCAAGACAGAGGAATTTATCCCAAATGAAAGAATAAGATAAAGCCACAGCCAGAGATCTAAGTGAAACAGAGATAAGTAACATGCCTGATGGAGAATTTAAAGTAACATTCATAAAGATACTCACTGGGCTTGAGAAAAGAACAGAAGATATCAGGGAGACCCTTACCACATAGATAAACAAGTTTAAAAAGAATCAGTCAGAGATGAAGAATGCAATAAACAAGATTGGGAACAGGCTTGATGCAATGAGTAGCAGACTGGAAGAAGTAGAGGAATGAATCAGTGATACAGTAGACAAAATAATGGAAAATAATGAAGCTGAACAAAAGAGAGAAAGAATTATGGAACAAGAGAATAGACTTAGGGAATCAGTGACTCCCTCAAACATAATGACATCCATATTATAGGCTTCCCAGAAGAGGAGAGAGAAAAGGGGGCAGAAAATTTATTTCAAAAAAATAACAGCAGAAAACTTCCCTAATCGGGAAGGAAACAGACATCCAGATCCAGAAGGCACAGAGAACTCCCATCAAAATCAATAAAAGCAGGCCAACACCAAGACATATTGTAATTAACTTTGCAAAATATACCGATAAAGAAAAAAATCTTAAAATCAGCAAGCCTAAAGAAATCCTTAACTTATAAAGGAAGACCTATAAGGCTAACTAGAGATTTCTCAACAGAAACTTGGCAAGCCAAAATAGAGTGGCATGATATACTCAAAGTGCTGAAGAGGAAAAATCTGCAGCCAAGAATACTCTATCCAACAGGGCTATCATTCAGAATAGGAAAGATAAGGAGTTTCCCAGACAAAAAACTAAAGGAGTTCATGACTATTAACCAGCCCTGCAAGAAATATTAAATGGAACTCTTTGAGTGGAAAGGAAAAAATCAAAAGTGACAAAGACAAAAAAAGGATCAGAGAACATCTCCAGAAACAATGACAAAAGGAGTATAAAATGGCAGTAAGGACATACCTATCAATAATTACTTTGAATGTAAGTGGACTAAACATCCAAAAGACCCCAATCAAAAGACATAGGGTATCAGAATGGATTAAAAAAAAAAAAAAAAAGAACAAGACCCATCTAGATCTGCCTACAAAAGACTCATTTTAGACTGAAAGACAACTGCAGATTGAAAGTGGGGAGGGTGGTAGTGGAAAAACATTTATCACACAAATGAATCTTAAAAGAAAGATGGAGTAGCAATATTTCTATGAGACAAACTAGACTTTAAAACAAAGATTGTAACAAGAGATGAAGAAGGGCATGATATCATAATAAAGGGGATAATTTAACAAGAAGATCTAACAAATTATAAATATTTATGCACCCAACATGGGAGCCCCAAATATATAAAACAATTAAAAACAAACATAAAGGAACTCATTGATAATGATGCAATAATAGTAAGGGACTTTAACATCCCACTTACATCAATGGACAAGTCATCTAAACAGAAAATAAGCAAGGAAACAATAGCTTTGTATATTTACCTTATTGTATGTTATTTTCAAAATTTGCTTTTAGAATATTATAATTATTCATTCATTGTATTCTTAGGATATATTTCCAAAATTAAATCTGTTGCATAGCTGTCTTTGACAATTTTTAAAAAGTATTAAAACATACATAAATTTACTCCTAGAAAGACTGAAGCCATTTATATTCCTATTAGAATTTTGTATCTGAATCATAATGACAAAACTATCATTAAAAATTTCATTTGAAAAGTTAACAAATTTATGTCATTATAGTTAACATGCATTTCTTGATTACTAGTGAGTTTAGTTTTTTCCTTGTGCGTGTTAGCTATGTTTTTGTGCATTAATTGTGATTTCCTTGTCAATTTTTTTATTTCACTAATAGAATATTTATGCATTCTTATAAGTGTAGAAGTATTGTTACATAAGAAGTATATAAACTTTTTTAGACAAAAATCATACAAGCTTTTTAGAAAGTATATAAGAATTTTTAATTGTTGCAAATTATTTTCCCTGTTTGCTAATTGTCCTCATTTCTTGAATATCATTTAATTTTTTTCAATGTGTATATATTCATATCATCTTAAAAAATATTTAAACTTGGAGATAAGGCAAAAATGTAAGCACCAGATCCTTTCAATGTCATATTAGAGTATTATGTGATAGGCTTAACCCAGCATTACTTAATTATCTAGGGAAATGTACCTCAATTTGACTTTACTATTTACCAGTAATTAAGGGCTTAGGCTCTGTGGAGAGACACATTAAATTAAAGATCTTTGCCCAGTAGAATAAAATAGCCCAAAAGGTTACAGTTTTATTGCTATGTAAGATATTAATGAGTTTGGTCTCTAACTCAGCAAATCTATTTCAATATATCTTTCTTTGCATACTATAAAAATCCTTGTTTTACAAAATAGTCTGAAACAGCATCGACATTTAAATGGTCATAGTACTAATGGGATAATATATCTTTGATATGTTTATTTTTATATATTCACGACAGTCATGCTTTTCAATTTTCAATATTTTGAAAAGTTTTTGCAGGCTCTACCAATATTCCCAATTACACTCAGTTGTCAGAGCCCATTAAGCTACATAGACTGAGAAGTGTACCTGTCAGGCTATTTAAATTCAAACAGGTCTTCTCTTGGTTTCTGAGGTGATTTCCAAGTAGCCCTAAGCTTTATTTTTGCAGACCTCTCATTTGTAGTGATTAGAATATGGTTTTATAGCCTGAGAATTTGGTGAGTTTTTTAAAGGGATAAAGGGATTTATTCTCTCTTTGGTGAGCAATGATGGAAAATATGGCTTCTTTTTTTGTTTGTTTTCTGCTATTTGTGAGAAGAAAATTTATATGCCCCTTAGAAATCAGAGCAACTTTTTGAAATAAGTATTGTGGATTTCTGTATATCTGTTTACTTTTGACTGATGAATGAGGTTGTCAAAATGAAGCTGCAGGATCTCCCCATGCATATATGTGTTAAAACCCTTTTCCTCTCATTATGTGAGTGTGGACTGCTTTCTTATTTCTGGAGTGTATTATTAAATTTTATTATAATCTCAAATTAAAGTAGCTCTGTATTAGTTGCTTTTTTATTGTGGAAAATACATATAACATAAAATTTACCATTTTAAACACTTTATTATTTTTTTTTTTTTAAAGATTTTATTTATTTATTTGAGACAGAGAGAATGAGAGAGAGAGAGCACATGAGATGGGGGAGGGTCAGAGGGAGAAGCAGGCTCCCTGCCGAGCAGGGAGCCCGATGCGGGACTCGATCCAGGGACTCCAGGATCATGACCTGAGCCGAAGGCAGTCGCTTAACCAACTGAGCCACCCAGGCGCCCCATTTTAAACACTTTAAATGAACATCTAAGTGCCTTTTACTATATTAACAATGCTGTGGAACCAGCACCACTATATAGTTCTAGAACTTTTTCATTAATCCTCCCCAACCAACCCCTCCGAAATGTTCCTGTATCCTTTAATCAGTCACTCCCCATTTCTTCATTCCCTAGCCCCTGGTTACCTCTAACCTGCTTTCAGTCTTTGCCTATTTGGGATATGCTACACAAATGGAATCATACAATATATGACATTTTGTAGTTTAGCTTCCTTCATTTAGCATGTTTTCAAGGTTTATCCATGTTGCGGCATGCACAGCTATTTCATTCCGTTTTTTAACTGAGTAACATCCCATTGTATGGATTTACCATATTTTACCTATTCATCCTGTAATGGACATTGGGTTGTTTCCAACTTTGGTAATTGTCAGTGGTGCTAGTATTATCATTCATGTACAAGGTTTTGCTTGAATACCTGTTTCCAATACTTTAGGTATATACTAGAAATGGAATTACTGGACCATATTCTAATTCTTTTTAACCTTTGAGGAACTGCCACACTGTTTTCGACAGTGATTGTACCATGTTACATTCCTATCAGCAATGTGCTGATTTCTCCACATTTCCGCCAACATTTGTCTCTTTGATTATAACCATTCTAGGGCATGTGAAATGGTATCTGACTGTGTATGTTTGTGTGAGTGTTTGTTGAGCATCTTTTCATGTGCTTGTTATTAATTTGTATATATTCTTTGATATACAGAGAAATGTGCATTCAAATTATTTGCTCATTTTTTGGGGTGCTTGGGTGGTGCAGTCACTTAGGTGTCTGACTCTTGGTATTGGCTCAGGTCATGATCTCAGGTCATGAGATGAAGCCTCATGTCAGGCTCCATGCTCAGCGTAGAGTCTGCTTAGATTTTCTCTCCCTTGCCTTCTGCCCCTCCCCGCTACACACTCTCTCTCTCTAAAATAAATAAATAAACCTTTCAAATTCTTTGCTCAATTTTTTAATTTCGTTGTTGAATTTCTGTTCTTAAATTGTAGGGATTCTTTATATATTCTGGATAATAAAGACTAAAGCCCTATCAGATATATGATTTGGAAATATTTGTCCCATTATGCAAACTTGTTTTTTGTTTTGTTTTGTTTTTACTTTCTTGGTAGTGTCCTTAGATGCACAAACTTTTTAGTATATGTGCTGCCAAAGTGAGCATGATGCACAAACTTTTGAAATTTTGAAGTCTCATTTAACTATTTTTGTTGCTGTTCTTACTTATGCTTTTGATGTCATATCTAAGAAACCATTACCAAATCCAAGGTCATTAAGATTTACCTCTATATTTTCTTCTAAGAATTTTATAGATTTAGCTCTTATATCTAGGTTTTTGACTCTATAAATTATTTTTGTATATGGTATAGGTAAGGGTCCAACTTCATTTGTTCGCATGTGGATATCTAGTTATCCCAGAACCTTTTTGTCAAAAGGCTATTCTTTTCCCATTGAATGGTCTTGGCACTCAGGTCAAAAATTAATTAATCGTAGATTCATGGGTTTACTTATGGACTTTCAATTCTGTTCCATTGCTCTATATGTCTATTTTTATGTCAGTATCATACTCTTGGTTATGTAGCTTGATAGTAAGTTTTGAAATCATAAATGTGAATCATCCAACTTTTTTTTTTCTTTTTCAAGATAGTTTTAACTCTTCTAAGCATTAGTTGGTTTACTAATAAATTAGATTAAAATATCTCTTGGGCACCTGGGTGGTTTAGTCGGTTGAGTGTCAGATTTTTTTTTTTTTTTCTTAAAGATGTTATTTATCTGAGAGAGAGAGAGAGAGTGAGTGGGAAGGAGAGGGAGAGAGAATCTGAAGCAGACTCCACACTGAGCTCAGAGTCAGACATGGCGCTCAATACCATGACGAAGAGTTGGACGCCTAACCCAGGCACCCTAAGTGTCAGACTCTTGGCCTCAGCTCAGGTCATGATCTCAGGGTTGTAGAATCAAGCCCCATGTCAGGCTCTGCACTCAGTGAGGACTCTGCTTGAGATTCTCTCTCCCTCTGCCTTGCCCCTCCCCTGCTCGGTGCGCACAAGCACACTCTCTCTACTTCTCTCAAAAATAAATAAATAAATCTTTAAAAGTAATCTCTTAAATTGTAGAATATGAAAAAAATAAACAAACAAAAACCAGCTTTTATCCTGCTTTCAGGATAGCAGTTTTCTATATTCAACATGCCACTAATACATATTTAAACTTTGCAATATGTCCGTTTTTGTGGAGTTACATAATGACTCTTTCTGTGAAAGACTTTTCAATTCTCTCTCTATATAAGATTCAAAGAAAACTCTCCTGCATGAGAAGTATTTATCAAAGGTATTTGCATAAGAAAAAAATGAGGCTTTCCTCATTTTTGGGCTTTCCCCACATACCAAGAATAGGAACTTTACTGTGTAATCTAGGCCCTCATTTTCTGTGTACAGGACCCAACTGCTTTAATAACACACTTAGGCAGAAGAAAAGCTTTTCCAATACTCTGTCCATTATCTTAAGAGAGAATGTATTATTCTTCTGGGCAATTCAATAGGTAGAAGAGGATTTTTAAGCTTCAGGGCTCAAGACTTAATGATATATTTCTAAATTCCATGTTTTATTTTATGGAACATCATTAACTAATATATTAATTTTATAAAACTTTATCAAGTATAAAAAATAAATGGAAAAGATTATGTATTTTTCTTTAATATTCCTACTCAGGAAATGGAAAATGAACAAATATATATACACAAGTGCCAGGGAGTTTTGCAGAAACTTACATGGGATAGACATGATGACCCCCACCCAAGTATAAATGAAGAAAGCAGCTAAGGAAGGTCTGTTGAAGGATATACCTCCTAAGCTAATTATTACTATAACAAATAATGATGAATGAGGTGAAATTTAAGAAAGAAAGGGAAGAAGAAGTAACACATGCAAACATATTGATTCAAGAGGCCATACTAAACTAGGGTTCAACAAGAAATTCAGCATATCCTGAAGACAAGAAACAAGATAGAGAGTAAGAAGACATGCTGTTGTTGATGAAAGAGAAGACTGCTTTATAGTGTGCTAGCTCCTAAATTATTTTATGTTAATGTTGTTTCTATAGCAATGTGGCATGGTAATTTAGAGTATGTCACTGAAAACTACTAGACCTTTCCTTACCTGGTCAAATTCTAACTCTATCATTTACTTGGTATGTGATTTTAGACCAGTTACTTAATAATTTTGAGCCTCAATTTGTAAATTACATGAATAGCTAAAAACACATGTAACATTATGTTATACACAGCATTTCTCAATAAATATTGTGTCATTATTAGGATATTATTATTGCTATTCCAGTATTAGTACACAAAACACACATTTATTAGGGTGTATTAATGTATAATACAACTTTGAAAGTCTTTTCATGATTCCTTAGGTTTTAGGATATAAAAGAATGGTCACCTTCATACCCCTGAAGAAAAGTAAACATAATGATTTACCAAAGATATATTGACTTATTGAAATTTTCAGAAGTAATCTCAAAAGTGCAGACAAAAATATCCTTTTAAGCTTGAATAGAGTCTAAAGAAGGACCTTTTTTCATTTTAAGAAAATCAAAAGAATATGGAAAAAACATAACTCAGCTACACATATCTAAAAAAATGAAGGAAAACCCCTGTAGACAATGAATATGATATATGTAAAATGAATACATTCAAATTTTAAAGCAGATTCTACACCTGTCACACATAAGTGCCAATTTTTTTCTTATTTTTTGTCTTTTCATCTGTGTAGAAAAATAAAATAGGATTCTATAAAACAGAGATATTTCAGTTTTCACAAAGACAAATCTTTGAAAATAATGAAATGCTTAGTGTCAGAATTAAATATCTCATGTCTACCTATGGACAACCAATGATTTCACATTAGCTTTTCACATTACATAGAAACTTCATCAGTAATTTGCACTTTTAACCCCAAAAGAAAAGTGTCAGTTTGGATATAAGTACACCAATTATTTCTAAGTAGTAAAGAATGGCTCAATTTTATAAATATAATGTGTTTCAATAATTCTCCAATCTATATAAAATATTCAAACTAGGTAATGCAAATTGACTAAGGTCAATGAACTAGTGAAGTTCATAAACCTCTGAAAGTATGTTGAAGTTATAGGGAATTTATTGATCTGAGATGTAGAAATTTTTCTAAGAGAATTATAATTAAGCATTTTCCTACTTTCTATGTAACTCCACCCCTTGAGAGGATTGGAAATAGATATTGAACACTTAATTAAGCCAGATCATTAATTAAAATGCTGCACTGCCTCATTACTGGCTCACACTGGTATCAGAACACCACAACAAACAAATCCTAGTTAGGCATCCCCCATCAATTTTATAATCACCCTTGGATTTGGCTTAAGAGGTCCACATCTCAAGACCCTGCTATATCAGCTTAAAGCTTACAGTATGATGTGGAAATTTTTCCCAAGTTTAAGAACAACAGAAATCACTTAAAATATTTCATTTTAATGTATGTTCTAAATGTTCTTTCCAATATTGTACCACATTCAGTCTAATAAAAACTCACTGGTATTCAAACCAAAATCATTGGTGAAAACACCTTAAACACCTTCTCTGTCCCTCTTCCTGTGCTGTGATTCCCTCTGCTCATTGGGAAGCCTGAACCACATCTTCTACTCCTGTCACCCAAGGTAAGGTCAGAGTTAAGTGTAAAGCCAAGATGTTTATATGAGACACTACATAGTAGCTTTTCTTGAATGTCTCTTTACTCTTCTGCTGAGGCTCTAACCCTGATTAGGGTAAGGTTTGTGTAGAGTGGGTATTTGACCTCTCTGGAAAAAAACAAACAAAACAAAACAAAATATAACTTGAAGAGCAGGTTTGATGGACAGCATGTCAAGTTCTAAATAAGAGAGTTTTCTTCAGGAAAACAAAGAGGATTGAGGAAATCTCAGTTTCTTGACCCATGATAGATAGAGGAAGAAGAGCCTGGAAAGAGAGGTGTAAAAGCAAAGCTATCTAACTTGTGTGATTTGATAATCTATCCCTGGGAATGTTCATAGTATTTTTATTCATAAACAAATTTTGATATATTCTTCCAATGAAATACTACTCGGCAATCAAAGGGAATGAACTGCTGAATGATGAAGCAATGTGGATAAGTCTTAAAGCTATTAGGTTGAGAGATGAAAGACAAAACAATACATATTATGATTCCATTTATATAAAGATCAAGAATAGGAAAAACTGATTCATGGCTTTCTATACCTCTATAAAGGTAGAATAGCGATTGCTCTGGGTGACAGGGTGAGGTTTGACTGGAAATGGGCATTGGGGAACTCTCTGGAGAAACAGAAATGTTTCTATCTTGACAGTAGTATGGGTCACAAGAGTATATATGTTTGAACTACATTTCAGAGTTATGCATTTCACTATACATGTATTATATCTATATTTGTTTTTTTAGAGAGAGAGCAGAGGGAGAGGGAGGGAGAGAATCTTAAGCAGGCCCCACACCGGGCACAGAGCCTGACAGGGGGCTCCATCTCAGGACCCTGAGATCATGACCTGAACTGAAATCGAGAATTGGACTCAATCGACTGAGCCACCCAGGCACCCCACATGTATTATATTTTAAGTAAAATATTGTTCTACGGCCAAATACAAGAAAGAAGGAAGGCAGGGAGGGAATGAGGAAGGGATGGTACAAGCTTGGGTTATTAGGTTAATATAGTACAATCCATATTCCCAGGTCTGCTACTTACTGTATGACCTTGGCCATATTACTAAAACTATCTAATTTTTTAAGTTTGTTACCTAAATAAAGGAGTTTTTCATGGTACCGTAAGATTGTTATGAAGATTAAATAACATGACAAATGTATGCAAAGTCTTTAGCACTGGGCTGCCTCACAGTTAATAATTGCTGGATGGCAGTGATAATGGTGATGGATAATAAGTACAGTGTAGGAATTATCTGGGGAATATGGCTGAACTGCAACACCTAAAGAGAAAAACTTGAGAAATTACAAACATCTTCTCAAAGTAGAGGTGACATCGTCTTTAAACCCTGCTTGGCAATCCCTGACACACCACCATGATGCCCAGGGAAGACAGGGCGACCTAGAAGTCCAACTACTTCCTTAAGATCATCCAACTTCTGGATGATTATCCAAAACGCTTCATTGTGGGAACAGACAATGTGGATTCCACGCAGGTGCAGCAGAGCCACATGTTCCTCTGCAGGAAGGCTGTGGTGGGCAAGAACTCCATGAAGCACAAGGCCATCCAAGGGCACTGGAGAACGCCCTAGCCCTGAAGAAATGGTTGCCTCATATTCAGGGGAATGTGGGTTTTGTGTTCACCCAGGAGGACCTCACTGAGATCAGGGACATACTGCTGGCCAGTAGGTATCAGCTGCCACCCGTGTTGGTGCCATGGCCCCATGTGAAGTCCCTGTGCCTGCCCAGAACGCTATTTTGGGCCTTAGAAGACACCCTTCTTTTTTTTTTTTTTAAAGATTTTATTTATTTATTTGACAGAGAGAGACACAGCGAGAGAAGGAACACAAGCAGGGGGAGTGGGAGAGGGAGAAGCAGGCTTCCCGCCGAGCAGGGAGCCCGATGTGGGGCTCGATCCCAGGATGCTGGGATCATGACCTGAGCTGAAGGCAGACGCTCAACGACTGAGCCACCCAGGCGCCCCAGAAGACCCCCTTCTTTCAGGCTGCAGGCATCACAACGAAAATCTGCAGGGGCACCACTGAAATCCTGAACGACGTGCAGCTGATAAAGACAGGAGACAAAGTGGGACCAGCGAAGCCACACTGCTGAACGTGCTGATTATCCCCCCGCTTCTCCATCCAGCAGGTGTTTGACAATGGCAGCATCTACAGCCCCAAACTGCTTTATATCACAGAGGAAACTGCATTCTAGCTTCCTGGACGGTGTCCCCAGTGTCAGTGTTATGTCTGCAGACTGCTTACCCGACCGTCGCACCAGTACCCCCTTCTATCAGCAATGTGTACAAGTGCGTCTGGCTTTGTCACGGGAGACTGATCACGCCTTCCCACTTGCTGAGGAGGTTGAGGCCTTATTGGCCGATCCATATGCATCTGTGGTTACTGCCCCTGTGGCTGCCACCACCGCTGTCACTCCTGCTGCTGCGGCAGTCCCAGCCAAGTGCGAAGCACAGGAAGAGTCAGAGGAGTTGGATGAGGAGATGGGATTTGGTCTCTTTGACTAATCAACAAAAAGCAACTCACAAAGCTAACTTCAGTTGTAAAACAAGGAAATAATGGCTTACTTCTCAAAAAAAATTTTTTTTTTTTTCTAAGAAGGAAGGACTCCACTAAAAGAATGTCCAGTATGTATTAGTCACTGAAATATTTACTTCTCCAGTACTGTTGCAGAGCCAAACTGCCTCAAAAGGAAAAGAGTAAGTTAGAAAAAAGTGAGAGATCCTTTGTGGCTACTAGAATTCTAACTACAGAGTAGAGTGAGAAGTGGGGTGCTGGACCCCAAAGAGGCGTGATCTGCCACAAATGGCAATAGTTTCATCACATAAATCTTTTTAAGATTTTATTTATTTGAGAGAGAGAGAGAGAGAGAGAGAGAATGAGTGGGGGGGGGGACAAGGAGCAGAGGGAGAGGGACAAGCAGACTCTGTGCTGAGCTCAGAGCCTGATGTGGGGCTCGATCCCATGACCCTGAGATCATGACCTGAGCTGAAATCAAGTCAGACACTTAACTGACAGCCACCCAGGCGCCCCTCACCACATACATCCTAAGGGTAGCCAGAACAATGTGGACCTGAAAGACAAAATTCAGGAGTGGAGGTACGTGAAGTGGCCAGTGCCAGACCAGGAAAGATAACAGCCAGCAGGTTCTCTGCCCCACTGTCGATGAGTGAATGAGTGAATCAACTTAGGATATTCAAGGAAATCATTATCATCATCACCACTGATGAGAGGACAAAAGGCACCTGAAGGCAAAACAAGAGCTGATACCCCACGAACGCCCTCCCCTTAAGGGGGAGTATGTATGACATTCCTCCAGCACTGTGGCCGCCTAAGAACAAAGGCAGGGAGAAACAAATGGTCAACTGAAAAAGATTACAGTTATGCAGGATAAGAAACTCCACTACAGTTTGTAACTGTCTTAATGATTTACAAGAAAAACACAGTATTAATAATAGCCAGACTTCCAGGAATCTATAGAGTCAATTTCCTGGAGCCTCAATGTTACTTTCACCTCCACAGGATAGAAAACCCTATATAATCAGTCACTCTTTATAATCACAGTGCAGCTCTCTCTGCCTGCGGGTCCTGTCCCTGTGCTATAATAAAAGCACCACTTTGCACTCTATAACATCTCAAGAATTCTTTCTTGACCATGTCACTCCACAATCCAGCATCATCATCATCATCCATGTATTGATAATTTACTATATGCTCAGACATTGTATATCGCTTATCTAGTTTTACCCCTTTCAAACAACCTTGTTGAGATCTAGGTATAAAATCCTTCAATGTACATATTTAAACTGAAAGAGTCTACACATGGCTTTCTTTAGAGCTTCTTCCCCTCTGCACGGAGCTGACTCCTGCTTTCTGAGAGAAGAAAGGACAGAATTGCGGAAATTTTTATTACAATTTCTACCTGAATAAGGATTCAAATCTCACAAAGACAACTTTTGAAAAGTGTAATAACTCCTTTTCTTGAGTTAACTGTCTGTTTACACTCAGATTCACCTTTGTCCTATTTTTATTTTGATATCTTATAGAACATACTACAACAAATTTCATAGAGGCCTTTTACCAAAAGAATAAAATTTAGACTTTTTAAATGAGTTCAATATGGAATCTAGAGAGAAAAAGATTATTTCTTAGTGTTTCAACTTTAGTTCCTCTAAAATGAGAATAATTTTATTTGACATAAGTTATTTTTTTCGGATGCCTCTGTCCCTTCATTGTAATACTCTAACCCCAAATCCATTTGACTGAATGTTAGAAAAGTAAATGTACTTTGAGTTGAATAACTTAAAAGTTGTTGGAAAACTTTTGAAACTGATTTTAGTAATTATTTAATTATCATGTTATCCTTCACACATAATTTTTAAGTTATAACTTCATTTTGTTGTTCATCTCCTCCTTTAGAAAACAGATTTTTAAACTCAAAGCACCAACCAAGTATTTTCAGATGAAAATTATAATTATGTAGCTGTTTGAATGTTTTCAAAATCCTCTTTCCAAAGGCTGCCTTTCAGTTAGAGCTCATCGATATTTTGCCCCAATTGTTTAGAAATATATGTCAACTTCTTTATAAGTGCTAATTAAAAGAAGTCACTGATTTACAAAGGGTGATTTTTCAAACACATGTATACACACGCACAGACACACAGCATCGAGAGAGTACAGAAAGGGAAGTTACAGCTCTAAAATATCTTCTCTTTCTCTAAGATTAAAACTTAAAGGCACACACATCACTGTAATTGGACCAAAATGTGAGAAGGAATCTATTATACTATCTTAATAACTATTTTTTAACTTTGTAAGTTAAATCCAGCTCTTAAAACTTAGAAAGCATTTTATATAATTTCTCCAAAATGAAAAAAAAATAACTTATCTTCTAACATGAAATTTAAAAACTTCCGTGAAAACGTGAGTTAGATATTGGGAATTTTTTCCTGAATTGATTGAATATATGATTTTACAGATCCAGATTATCCTTATAATAGGTAGTCATTATTTCTATTTATCAAACCAGGTATATTTTACCTGCCTGGTCCTTTTTTTTTCAGAGAAGCCTCTACTATGTACTTTGAAAATTTTTATATTTTGTTTATTTGTTTCACACTTTAATTTTCCTACTTCTTTAACCACTGTTCCATAAGGACGTCTTTCTCCTCCGACAAAAACATCATTCTGAAAGTTCTGACCTATATCAGGTATTTCTGTCTCTCTCCAACTTCATTCAATTGCCACTCACTTAATGAGCTTGACCATTTCACCATGTGCTGGCTTCCTCATCTGTCCTTCCAGCTTTATGTTTGACTGAGCTTCTATTTGCCAAAAGCCTGCTGAATATTTCTATCAAAATGTCTCTCTGGAAACTCAAGCTTCACCTGTCCCAAACTAACGCTATTTTTGTAACGAATATTTTCCCCTAATATCCCCCTGCATCAAATTCATTCTGTATATAACTACCCAAATCCTATTCTCAACTAAACCCTAAGTCACTTAAGTGCTCAAAAAGCATTTAATGGCTCTCTATTTTTCAGTCAGTAAAATCTCAATTTGTGATTCAAGTTCAGAGAGACAATTAACATGACCCCCCAATTTTTCCAGTTTCAGCCATGTTTATATTTCTTTCCCTGACCACGTGCTCAAGCTACCCTCTTAGACAGAGGGTAGCTTGTCTACCTTGTTTTCTATCATCTTTGAACACCCTCATCGAAGGTCATTAACCACCTGAGATATCTGATGGGCACTTTTGTCTGAGATAATTTGGGAAATAAAAAGATCTTAAAAACAAAGTAAAACAAACCTATTTAAAATCTCTAAACATATTTTGGAACCAGTTTCTACAAGGAATAATTTACTGCAATGTATTCTCAAATTATCTGAAAAGCAAAATCATTATAAGAAACATTACATAATGGAAACTAATCCTAGCTAGAACATATGAGAAAAATACATTAATACAAAAGATAGAGTTACTTTAAAAATAAAATATAACTTTTCATTTATCCTATAAAAATATATAGATTAGAAATTCTAAATGTAAAGTACTTGGATTTATTTAAAAACCAATATTGCCTCCCCACCCCACCCCCCACACACACACTAGCTGGATGTTCATAGGTTATAAGTCCTCTTATTTAAACCCTTGTACAGAAAACCAAACATTGCTTCAATGAACAATGAGTCATTTGATTCATAGAAGTGACAACCTAAAATTATGTATTCCAAATGTATATTTTTGTTACAACTGAATGATTCTAAAACACTTCCAATGAAGCATAACACATCAACAGTGACATACTGAAACATCAGAGTCTTCTGGATTGTCAGTGGAAATAATGGATAACCAATTACACTAAGTAGCGAAATATCAATATATTTTGCATTCTAAAAATAAAAAATAAGAATTGCTTTATGTTCATTTCATTATTGACTCAATCTTTTTTTTTGGAATTACAATATTGCCAGAGACTTTTATTTTTTATTACTAGAAAAATAAATGGAGTTGCAGTGTATCTACATAGGTGAGAGGGAAATTATTCCCTTAGTTAACCAAGCCGTTATGGATTTTTTTTCTAAAATAAATAAAGACATTTATAAGACATCAAAAACCTAATTTCTATTCAAACTATCATTTATTCTTTTCCTAATTTATTCTTACTATTTCTCTGAAACACTAGAATGAAAATCATGATGCATATAGTCTGCTATAGTTTTTGTTTGTTTGTTTTGTTTGCTATATTTTTAATTTGGCTTCATGTTTGTGAAAAAAAGATTAATAAAATCATAAAGTCACCTATAAATGATATCACAATATCATTTTCCTAAATGAAAATATGAGGGTATTTTTATATCAGAAAAAAATCTAAAATGCTTATATCTCATAAGTATATGGCTCTACATCCTTTTGCTGTAGTAAAGCAGTATCCTTTTTTGGGATTTATTTTCCTTCCTAAAAATGTGGCCAAAATGAAAATTGTAAATTCTATTTGTGTGAAAATTGTCATTGGAATTTTGATAGGAATTACACTGAATCTGTATATTGCTTTGGGTAATATGGAATTTTAACAATATTAATTCTTCCAATCTATGAACATGAAATATTTTTCTATTTATTTGTGTCTTCTTCAATTTCTTTCATCAATGTCTTATATTTTTCAGTGTACAGGTCTTTCATCTCCTTGGTTAAATTTACTCCTAGGTATTTTATTCTTTTGGATTTAATTGCAAAGGGGATTTTCTTAATTTCTCTGAAAATTCTTTGTTGCTATATAAAAATGCAACAGATTTTTGCATATTGATTTTGTACCCTACAACTTTACTGAATTCATTTATTAGTTCTAGCAATTTTTTGGTGGAGTCTAAGATTTTCTATATAGAAAAACATGTCATCTGCAAGTAGTGACAGTTTTACTTCTTACCAATATGAATGTCTTTTATTTCTTTTCCCTGCCTAACTGCTCTGGCTGGGACTTTCAATACTATGGTGAATAAAAGTGGTGAGAATGGGTATCCCTGTCTTGTTCCCAACAAGGAAAAGCCTTCAGGTTTTTGCTATTGAGTATGATGTTAGCTGTGGACTTGTCATATATGGTCCTTATTATGTTGAAGTATGGTCCATCTAAACCCACTTTGTTGAGAGTTTTTATTATAAATGGATGTTAAATTTTGTCAAATGCCTTTTTCTGCATCTATTGAGATGATCATGTTTTTTAATTTTTATTTTGTTAGTGTGTGTATGTTGAACCATCTCTGCATTCCTTAAATAAATCCTACTTGATCATGGTGTATGATGTTTTTAATGTATTGTTAAATTTGGTTTGCTGATATTTTGTTGAGAGTTTTGCATCGATGTCCATCAGTGATATTGGCCTGCAGTTCTGTGTATGTGTGTTGTCCTTGTCTAGTTTCAGTATCAGGGTAATGTTGGCCCATTAAAATGACTTTGGAAGTGTTCCCTCCTCTTCAAATTTGGAAGAGTTTGAGGATGACAGGTATTCAATCTTCTTTGAATGTTTGGTAGAATTCACCATTGAAGCCAATTGATCCTGTACTTTTGTTTGTTAGGAGTTTTTGATTACTGACCTAATCTTCTTACTAGTAATTAGTCTATTCAGATTTTTTATTTCTCATGATTCATTCGGTCTTGGAAGATCATATATTTCTAGGAATTTTTTTTTTTAAAGATTTTATTTATTTATTTGACAGAGAGAGATACAGCGAGAGAGAGAGCACAAGCAGGGGGAGTGGGAGAGGGAGAAGCAGACTCCCCGCTGAGCAGGGAGCCCAATGCGGGGCTCGATCCCAGGACCCTGGGGTCATGACCTGAGCCGAAGGCAGACGCTTAACGACTGAGCCACCCAGGCGCCCCTATTTCTAGGAATTTATCCACTTCTAGGTTGTCCAATTTTTTGGCATATATTTGTTTATAGTAGTCCATTATGACCTTTTGTATTTTTTTGTTATCAGTTGTAACTTCTCTTTAATTTCTAATTTTATTTATATGAGCTTCTTCTCTTTTATTCTTAGTGAGGTTAGTTATAAGTTTGTTATTTTCATTAATCTCTTCAAAGAAGCAACTCCTAGTTTCATTGATCTCTTCTACTGTCTTTTTAGTCTATATTTCATTTATTTTCACCTTGATTTTTATCATTTCCTTCCTACTACTAATAATTTCACTTATATCTGGAATCTACAAAAAATAACACAAATGAATAAACAAAACAAAACAAAAAACTCATAGATATAGAGAACAGAATTGTGGTTTCCAGAGGGCAGGAGGTTTGGGGGGTTGGGCAAAATGGGGGAAGGAGATCAGGAGGGACAAACTTCCAGTTATAAAATAAATAAATCCTGGGGGTATGTATTACTGGGACTCTTGTTAATAATATTGTATTGCAAATTTGAAAGTGTTAACAAAGTAAATCTTAGAAGTCCTCATCAAATGAACAAAAATTGTGACTTTGTATGGTGAACAGATGGTGAATAGACTTAATGTAGATATCATTTCACAATGTATACAAATGTCAAATTATTATGTTGTAAACCTGAAACTAATATAATGTATCTCAATTATACTTCAGTAAGAAAGGAAATTATAGCCATTCAATTATAAGTCTGGAAATAGCACACCCACTTTCACATTAATTATAAATACAGTTTGGTTATATTATAGCAGTAAGACATGGCTTGATATAGAAAATTAAAGAGAACCAAGTTTAGAGATTTTTAGCCTCAGTGAAATTATCAATTAATAACAATTAGGAAATATAGACTCTGATAATTACATCAAAATCTATAATATTCATTAAATCAACTTTGAGACAAGCAGAACATACAAAGCATTAAAGTAATCTATCTTAGCTCAGGGTGCTTTATTATGTAAAGATCCTAGATCAAATAGATTGACACATATGTTTGCTGGTGTTTATTTTAATACAATATAATGCTAAGCTATAAATCTTCATAGGATAATCAATGTCAACAACTAATCTACTAATATTACTATCCTAAGAAAAACATAATTGCATAAATTCAAAGAAATGGGTAATGATTGGCATGATAGATGCCTTGTAAATCAGAGTAATGCCACATAAATTACATTTGTTGATATGATCACAATATCCAACATTCCTAATATTTATATTGCTTATTTAAAAATTGAAGGAAAGATTCAGCATCCCGAAACCAAGACTTCTAAAACAATTTGATAAGCAGCGTTTCCATATCTTCAATGTCATAAACATAAAATAGCAAAAATCTAGGAATCTTATCTGATTTTAAGTGAAAATATTTATCTTAAGTTTAATTTAAAATGTTACTTTTAAAACAAATGTATAAGTACATAATTCAATCTTTCATGAAAAATCATACTAGTAAACTACAAAAAAACTACAAAAAGTGCTATAAAATTATTAAGACCAGAAATAATGATAGCCTCTGTAGTAGCTTATAGAGTGACCACAAATTCTTCCCATTGGTGTATGTCCTTTGTAAACAGACTTTACTGTTTACCATTAGGAGATAGAGTCAATTTCTCCAATGAATTTGGGCTCAATCTTGTGACTTTTATTGGCTAATGGGTCATGGACAAACTGACTATAAGCAGAGCCTTGAGATGCACTTGTACACGGGGGCTGCCTTCTTTTGCTGCTGGGAGCCATTGTGTTTTCACGTGATTAAGCAGCGACTAACCTAAATGATGAAAGACCATATGTAATGTCATCTCAGCCATCATGGCCAACTGACAAATAACTGTGAGGACATTCTAGATTTTCCATCCCCAGGCCAGTTAGTACAAACTAGAAAAACTTCCTGAATATGCAAAAATTTGAGAGGAATAATAAATGCTTATGGTTTTAAGGTGTTAAGTTTTGTGTTAAAGCCTTTTTTTTTTTTTTTAGCAAAAGCTATCTGAATCAGTCTTCGAATATTGCTTTTAAGCAATTAAACTATTTTTCATAACTATTATAACAACAAAAAATAGTCTAATAAACAACATGATTACAGCAAACAATAAGTTAAATGTGACATTATGGTATGACATAAAATTCTTAATTAACCAAAATTAATAGTTTATATACTTCCCTATTAAAACCATATGCCTGTCCACTAATTTTATGAATTTTGAAATAACATACAAGGTTAGATATTTGAATGACTACTCAGCTAATTAAACATTATTCCAAATGTAGTAGTGTAAAGCACTTGGAAATACTAGAATTACTTTCCCTGCAAAGCTTTTTGCTAATTGGATGATTTCCCAAGTTCTCTCTGATAAACTCTGTTATCTAATGGTCAAGAGTATTTTGACTCTATTTCCCTCCTTTAGATTTTCATGATCAGAAGAAGAAGTCAAGATGGTGAAACTGTATTAAGCTGAGTGAACTGCGACATGAAATGCTGATTGCAAATCATAGATGAAGAGGGCAAGAATGACACAGTGGTACCTCAGCACTGATTTTAAAAAGATCAAAAAGCAATAAATGCAGGTATTTGTATAAATTATGTTAAGTTTCTCCTTTTGTACTTGAGGATAAAGTAAGAATAATAGAAATATAATTCACTTCACAAATACCTCCTGGCAAGAAATGCAATGGCAGACAATTACTAATTACACCTAAAATTTATTGAAGACCATTATTTGCAATAATTTATATTTCAAGGAATAAGAAAGAGATAGAGAATAAAATGAACTTAAATATTTTATCAAGGAAAAATACTGCTACAATAACTTTTACTACACTAATAACTACTACATAGGTAGGCAATGGGCAGTGACTACAGGGCATGAAAGAGCTATGACATTTAATTAACCATTCCTCTTATTGTTTCCTTCCTTATTTCCCAGACATTTAAATTTCTAAATTAATACTTTCGTGACCTGGTTAAAGACTAGAACCATGTAATTCAGCCTTAGAGTGGTGTCAGGGTCAAAGAAACAGTTCACAGCACAAAGTAAATTTTAATAGTTCAAAACCTTACTTTGCATATCTCAAAATCTATGAAAAGAATCTGAATACATAATTATTTTTCTGCCCCATCCATGTTTATAGAATCTGACAAATGCCTCCAGTACTTTTCAGCTTTTCTCTCCCTCTTTCCATTCTTTTTCTCCTTTCCTGAATTATGTACATTGACCTACCCTTTTTTTTTTTTTTTTAAAGCAAGAAAGACTCCTTTCTCTATGTTTTTAACTAAAGAAAAAAGAGAGAAAATGACAATATCCTCTGGGATCCTGAGGGATAGTGTGAAAACTAGGGCCTTGAAACGAGTTCAAATTTTTGGCCTGTGACATATGCTTGTTATAATAATTTTAAAAAACTGAAGTGTCTAAATTAAATTTGTATTCTGTTCTGTTTCATTTCATTATCAAATATAAATTCTACTAACAAATTGGTGGGCATTTTTCCATCATATTTTCCTTTTTTTAATAAAAAATACACAAACATATATTCGCATAGAAGAATTTTTCAGTTGTTGTTCTTGAAAGGGAGGGAAAGAAAAATAAGACAGAAATGCAAGAATGACTCAGCAGTATGATAAAATGCTTTTATATTATAGATGTCTAATACCTATGTATAAACAATTTCTAAAATAAAATTTTAGACTTCCTGTAAAATAAAAGCATTTTATCACATTGCATATCAAAATGTAAATACTCCATCTCCTTAAAACTTTTGTGAGGTCTTTACAGAATTAAAAAAAAAAATCATGTGTGAATATATCTGTTCATTTTAGAGGATTAAGAAAATAGGGAAATCCAGGAAATGACAGAAATCCATATTTGGGTAAATGTCATAGCAGAAGTAAAAACTTTCATATGATACAGGGGGAAAAACAAACCAAAACATTCAAGAGTGACAGAAAATTGGAGCCAGAGGACCTAAGTTCCCTGGAAATCCATACAAATCTTATAAGTGGACTTGAAGATATATATAAAAAATCTTAAAGATTCAACCAAAAAAACTGTTGAAACCAACCAAATTTGTAAAGTTGCAGGATATAACTTTAAGTTTCTAAAAAGCAGGATGACCAAGGGCAACATATAGATTCATTGTAATAATAATGTTACACTTAGCATTAATAAAATTAATGAAACCAAAATTACATCGAATTAACTTATTCTTTCTTTTCTTAGTCTCTGGGAATTTTAGGATCTTGATATGTCTTAGTAAGTTTGTGATAAAGATTACTTATTTTGTCACATGTGCTATTTAAAGCAGGTTCTGTTTTATAGGAGGCTGCTTTTACTTCAAAAGAGATTTCAATTGTTATGGAGATAGAAAATTAACAAGTAGAGATTATACCTTAAATCTTTCAATTATTTTATTAATGCAAATCAAAGGAAAATCAGAGAAGGGGGAAGTATCTGAAAAAGCAAAAATCGTGACTATAATAAAGTATGAGCTTTTATGATTAGGAAGCATACTATGGTAAAATATGGACAGAAAGGTAGTTACAGTATTTGTAATTGGATTTTATTGTGATAGTTCTGAGTGTACAATGAATGAAGTGTAGGATGACACTAAAAATATTGGTCAAAACCAGTGTTTTTCCAGGTATAATGCAGGAGTACCAGAGATCCAACAGATTCTTCTCATGGATGGGCCAGATCTCCATTTCCATTTGCATTATATTGCTTTTATTTTTTTCAAGATTTCATTTGAAAGAACAATCTCATATCTAGAAATCATTTATAAACCATCAATTGAGTAAATATGAATATTTTAATTTGTAATAATTAAGAGTAATGGATTTTAGTATTAAGATACTGAGTATTTCTGTTTAAAAAATATATCTTTATCTATGGCTCAGTGTAATACCTTTTAATAAAATTTCTAACATTCTATGTCTCAGAAATATTAAAAAGAATGATTGTCTACCACATTAAAATACAGCAACCTCAAATAATGGGTAAGAATGAAGAGCTTTTCCAGTTAATGAAAAATCTGTTTATTATTTTTAAAGAAATGCATTTCATTAACTTGAAATATAGTATACTAAGCAAAAGTAAGATAATAGCGCAGTTTAGAGTATCAGTGCCTTAGGGATAAATTCCAAATTCCTTAGCATTCAAACCCTGCATGTGTAAAGCCATAAGCTGCATTCCAAATCAATGTTCCCTTGCTCCTTTTTATCTTTGTTCTTCAAATGTTTTTTTGCTCACTCAAGTCCCTAAAATATTTTTAAAACTATATCCCCTCAAATATTTTTAAGCTGACATTTGAAATATTTTTGGCATCTAAAGTTTAATGTTTATAAGGGATAAACTATGTGACACTATTGTATATGTATTTTAAGTGTATTTTGTGGAATGTTCCAATTTTGGGGAGTTCTACATTGAGCTTATCCAAATGATAGAACACATCGCCATCTAACCTAAATCATCAGTAAAAGCAGTCTTACTTTCTATCAAAAAAAGTTTGAATGTTTCATTTCAAATAAATATATTAATATTATCCCATGATAATTAACTTATTTTTTATTTATAAGTCTAAAAGAGAGATTTCTGCCATGAGCTTAGGGTCTGGAGGAATGCATAGGCTGCCCTTTCAACAGTCTTCCCCAGCCACTGATACTTTCCAATCTCTATTGTTTTTACATTTATTTATTGACTTATCAATCTATCAACTTTTTACTTTTACTTCCTGGGCAGTGTATCCTCAAACTTTTTTTTGTTGCTTAACCAACCACTTCTCCCTCACTCTAAACTTCTTATATTCACAACAATATTTTTAAAAATGTAAAAAAAAAAAAAAAAAAATGACCAATGACAGTCTTTTACTTCTGTAAAACAAGGAAGAGTAGTAGTGGTAGAGAAGCAGGAAAAAGAGAAGTAGCAGCTACAGGGCCCTTCTCAGGGAGATCAAATTTAGGAAAGAGTGCATTTGAAACTTGAGAGTCTAGAAAGGATAACTCCATGCCTTGTTACCCCCTGGAAAGCCTTGAGACACACTTAGGGTGTGCCTGCCTGGATTTGATATGATTCCTCATATCAAACCAAACTGTTCTATTTACTGTTTCCTAAACAATGTTTTTTTATAAATTATTTTCTTGCTCATAAAAATTCTGTAATTTCAAATTCAAACCCCAATCATTGTTTAAAGCCCAGCTGAAATTCTCTCCTATGGAGGTGTACCAACTTGATCCATAGATACTAATCTAGTGTGGAAGACCCATTTCAAAGCGAAAATACCGTCACTAAGATTATTCCCAAACTCAGTTCCCAGGGCGGACATCTAGGACAAAGAACTAGAGGGAAAAAAAAAATCAACAAACCATTAACGTGTAAACTAATACAAACAACTTCATCGACCAACATCATAGTCATAAGGAACATGAGGCAGATCATTTTGTGGTTCAAGTACAGACAGGATCATAATAAACACATAAAGCTCTGAAAATTCAAAATGAGATCTGTTCTCTTCAATTCTTTTTAGACAATGCAAGCGAGAACTACCTTGCTGCTTTATGAGTATGATGTTAATATGGCTACTATTTCTTATGCTATATATGGCAATTCCAGGATCTAATTCACCACATGTTTATATTGGTTAAAAACTTGTGAAACAAACGCAAGATATTAGGGCCAGTAGGTTTGCCTATTCCAATTGTATAACATGACAGAGAAACATCTTTTTGTGTGATTTTAATTTATATTTTTTGAATATACTAATGATTCATTCTCTCAGTAAAATAAACACTCACTAAGATGTATGTATTTTTCAGTACACACACATACTAATAAGTTTAAAAATTTCACTGGGCTTTTAATCTAGCAGACACAGTTGTAGGAAGTGCTCAAAACATAGGATTGTTGCCTTCATGGTATTTAGACCTTTTGTATTTTTTCCTTTGAAATTGAAATAAAGTGTTATACATTCCCCACTGTAGAATCCATTACATCTGTGACACTTGAAAGAAAAGAGAAAATACCTTGCCAAATTGAACATAATATTTGAAGAGCTAATAGCTAGGGCAGTGTTTTTCAAATCACACACATTAAAAGGTCATTAAATCAATTTGGTGGGTTGCAACAAATATATATCTATGAAATATTAATTATTTAATTCAATCAAAATTAAAATAGGATGGCCTTGCTATAATACATTAAATTAGAAAAAAATCGGGGTGTATATTAGGCTACAATGTAAAATTTGTTTCTCACTGTGGTTCATATTCAAAAAAGTTTGAAAAACTCTGGACTAATGTGTGTGTTGCTAATATTTTCTCTGTGGTCTGCTCCCAGAACTCTGGACATTTTCAGTAAATCCCTCTCCTCATCATGACTAAGATGATCCTGTATACCAATAGTGCGCCCACATGCTCATGTAGATATATATGTAAGTTTGGGGATAGTGAAGAAATCTAGTTGGAGTACAATTTCTTTTAGTTCCATTATAAGAAATGACACTGATACTTCATTAAAATCCCACTCGATAGAAAGTGGTATTCAGTATAACAATGGTCTATTTTTTATCTCATGCAAGAAAAATTCTTAAAGGGCCTAAGTACCTATTTTAAAACAAACTATAGCAAGGATTTTAGAAAACATACTTTATAGAAAGTATGCAATATTTCACAAACTGAATAATAATAAAATTCTGGAGAAATCCCCTTTACCTTCTTCCTGACAAGACTTGGCTTATTCCACTCATAGATGTAGAGATTTCCCAGTAGTTAAGGGCATGGGTTATAAGAGTCTGACAAACCTGTATTTGATCCTTGTCGCACAACTTTTTGTGATTCTCAGGTAAGTTATATAACTTCTTTGAGCCACGTGCTTTTTTCTCATCTGTAAAGTGAATGTAATAATGTCTGCTTCATGCGGGTTGCTGTGAGAATTAGATAAGCATGCATACCAGGTCCTTCACATAGCAGTTAGCATATGGAAAATACTTAATAATTGGTAGCAGGAGCTATTGGAGATGAATGAGCAGGTATTTGATGCTTAATTATTTGTGCTCCTCAGGCAGGTAATTCCTAACACTGAAATATATTGTTTTATCAGATTATTGTAAGGCATTAAAAGATGTAATATTTACTAGCATCTCAATTTTACTCTACGTTTACTATATCTCTGTTCGGGGTTCTCTGCAACAGATTGCCCCCCCCCCCCAAAAAAAAATTCTGATTCTGTATGTAACAGCAACCTGAGCTAATGGGTGCTTCTCCTTTGTTCTGGGTTTGCTGTGTCATTATCTCACGTATTTTCTTGAAAAGTAGTAAGTGAAGGGCTGTGTGTGTGTGTGTGTGTCTTGGTAGAGAAGAGAACCATGTAACTTGTTTACATGTCTGTTTATAAAGGTAGCTGATTAAGTATGAGGTGACCAGAAAATCTTGATTTCTCTGCAAGGCTTCAGTGGAATCTGGGAGACCACACTAGTGAGAGGACAATCACAGAAAATCCCTAGAAAAAAATACACAGTATTTTTTGGAGTCTCCCTGTAGATTTGTTTGTTTGTTTGTTTGTTTGTTTGTTTTTGTTGTTTCTAAGTCCAAGGAATATTTTCTTTGACAAGTAATTTCACCTATGCTTACATATTCAGCAACTTCAAACTGTCTCCCAGTTTAATGATAATTTCCTACCATGGTATTATTATTTTTTCTCTTGTTCCTAAACAAGGTCTACTACCTAATGTGCTCAAACTGTCCCCATACCTTCTTCCATGGGTCCAGCCCAGCACTCCAGATACATAATTAGAAATTTGGGTTTCCTGGAGAATATGTAAAAAAGGATTAATTTGGAGAGTCTGATGAATTGTTAAAAGCAGTGACTCAAGACAGGAAGCCTGAGATTCTAGTCACAGTATTAAGATTTATGTTGTGTGATTTAAAGCAGCTGAATTGCCATATGTAAATGAAGACAATATCTCCTCATGGATAGCAGTATGGATTAAGTAAGGTAGTATGTATAAAAATGGTTTGTAAAGTGCAAATTTTAATGTTCAGGATTGTTTAATAAAAAATTGCTACCTCATGAACAAAAAAAAAGATTGTCTCAGTAATAAAAAGATGCTCTGATGTTTGAATATCTTTTCATGAAATTCAATCAATACATTAAAAATAAAAGTCATATTAATAGATATATTAAAATGTGATAAAAACTATTTTGTTTCTGGGGCACCTGGGTGGTGCAGTCAGTTAAGTGTCCAACTCTTGTTTTTGGTTCAGGTCATGATATCAGGGTCCTGAGATTGAGCCCCGCATTGGGCTTCACACTCAGTGGGAGTCTGCTTGAGATTCTCTCTCCCTTTCCCTCCGCCCCTCCTGCTCATGCCTTCTCTCTCTCTAAAATAAATAAGTAGTTTAAAAAAAAAAAAAAAAAAAACCTTCTGATTAAGGCATAATCAAGCTAATAATGGAAGGATAAATTTTCAGTCTTCATTTTAGTTGGCCTATCAGAAACAGTTCTTCACTCTATCAACCTGGAAACCCTTTCTTCTTTCTGCTTCCAAGATACCACATTCTTTTGGCTTTCCTCCTACTTCAATCTCCTTTCCTTCTTAGTCTGTGTTTGGTTCTTCCACTTCTTTCCAAACTATTCAATTTTGGATGCCCAAGGATTCATTCAATAAACTTCCTTAAATTTTCTATTTACACTCACTTACTTGATATCCTTGTCTAATCTCATGTATTGAAATCAGGTAGATAGGCAGATACATAGGCAGATAGATAGAGACAGACAATATCTCTAATTTATATCTCTAACTTGCACCTCCAACATGAAATCCAGACTCATGGATCCACCTATATAACCTGAAATCCATGCTCTCCTAATAGGCAAATTAACAGTTCCAAAAATGTGCTCACAATCTTCCCCCACTCCCTACTTTCCCCCAATTGGTTAATAGCAACTCAGAACAAAAATTTTGATATAATATTAGATTATCTCTTATTATTACATCTTATTTACAGTGTGTCAGCAAATCCTTAAACTCTACTTTCAAAATATATTCTTTCATAATAATACATATCATACAGTAAGGATGAATGAGCTAAAATATGCAAAGCATTTAATGTAATGTTTGACTTTTATTAAAAGTAATATTTCTCTTAGTAGGGCTGCACACTACTATTGTTTTAATAATAAAAACATTAGGGTCTACTATGAACTTTATTTTACATATGAAAAAAGTAAGGCACAGAGAAGTTAAATAAGGTAATTAGTCAAAACTGCTAACTCACAGAGCCAGGATTTGAAACCAGGAATTTCACTCTAGAGTTCTAGTGTAAGCTGATTGTTATTATTAAAAATCATTATTGGCCAAAAATGATTTTAAATATAATAGAAATAATAAAATTTTAAAAAAATGGTCAGAATATATCCACACCAAAAAGAACAGCTTTTTTATATAAGCACAAAGGCCGATGAGAAAAGTGAATGGAAAAGCCATTCCTATATGCAATAAGAACCATAATGTGATTGACAACAAATCTTTAATGCTTATATGAAAACGATATTAAGAAATGTTCCTAAGCAATGCAAAGTAAGTTCTAAAAAAAAATCAAAAGAGAAGCCATGTTCCTAGATAGGATAACTCGAAACTATAAAGATGTCAATTTCCCACAAATTATATTAACCATAATTAAGTTCTCAACAGGAATTTTTATGAAACTTGACAGCTGATTATTAAGTTCATTTGAAAGAGAAAATGCACAATAGGCAAAAACTTTTGAAAAAGAGTAATAAAAAAGAACTTGCTCTCATAGTTATAAAAAAAAAAATTCCTAAAGTTTGATTTTAGTCTAAGTATGTCAACAGAACAGAACAGAGAGACCAGAAATAAATCCATGTACATTTAAGAATGTAGTATATGAGAAAGTCATTCTTCAAATCAGTGATAGGACAAATGGATTATTCAAATTATAGTATTAGGGACTATTGGCCATGAAAGAAAGAAAGAAAGAAAGAAAGAAGAGAAAAAAGAAAAGGAAAGAAAAGAAAAGAAAAGAAAGGAATGAAGGAGGGAAGGAAGGATTTTACCTAATACTATACATCCAAATAGAAAAGTTTTCAAAATCTTCTCTCCTTCACTGCTTAAAAAATTAAATCACAATTCTTTCTCTTCTTTAAAGATTTTATTTATCCATTTGAGAGAGACAGAGTAAGAGAGAGAGCATTAGCGGGGTGGTGGGGTGATGGGGAGGGACAAAAGGAGAGGGAGAAGCAGACTCCCTACTGAGCATGGAGCCTGATGCGGGGCTCCATCCCAGAGCCCTGAGATCATGACCTGAGCTGAAGGCAGACACTTAACTGACTGAGCCACCCAGGCACCCCACAAATCTTTCTTTTAAAAATTATTTTTTTCTTGGAACAGCTGACAATTTTGATTTAAGCTTATGCTATAAACTTGAAAAAGTGGAAGCCAAGAAAAGAAAGCAATTACTTCATAGTACCTTATAACATGTATCCCTACCCTACTTTCATCTATATCACCAGAAGAAAAGGAGTGTTAATATATTTCAGAGAAGTCTAACCTAAATAAACTTATGTGGATAGAGGAAAAGAAGGTGGCAAAGTAGATGGTACTGAAAAAAGCCTACCAAGAATATATGCACCACTGGAAGAATTCTTCAGAGGCAGAAAGGGCCAGTAAGACCCACAGAATTAAAACAGTCCACATCTGGTTGGCATGTCATTTTGTAGTACTTCAGACAGGGAAAAAAAAGTCCCCATCTATCCTCCTCTTCCCAGCAACCATCTCGCTGGTGAAACAAAGTAACTAAGACAGTAATTCCCCTACCTCAAATTGTGATCAGTGGAGATCATTCAAACTAGGTCAGGCAAGTGCTTTAAGTTTTAGAATGATAAATTTTTAATTTTAATAAAACCATAGCTCAAAGACAATAAAATAACCTAATATGATTTACAAGGAGACTATGGATGTATGGAAAATTCCAATAATCAGAACAATACCCTTATACATAAAATAAAAGAATTAGAGCAAGGGCAAAATTCATGTGAAAAAAAATAAAGATATGGAAGAAAGACTGCAGATAATGACAGTTACTTGCATGCAGAAGAACAATAAAGAGTTTAAAAATAATTAAAGAAATTATGATAGCTGTGGACGACAAAGATGATCCAACACAAGAATTATTGCTTTCTCTGAATTGAAGCCCCAAGCAAATGAAAATGAAAGATATTGAGTGATATACTAGACAACATTTCCCTAAAATGAAATGGCAAAAATGTATCAGGCATCTAGGCAGAAAGTTCATGTCATCAGCAGGAGAAACATACCAGGCTGCCCACAAACTTTTTATGGCAATATTCAGTGGTGGAATTGAAGAGAGCAATTAGGTAACAGGAAAAGAAGGGATGAACCATTAATAGTACTCCCAGAAAAGAATAAAGACAACAGTGAGACACCTTCAGCATGAAATATTTCAAGGATTAACAAACAAAACTAATTAACAATGAAATACAAGTAAGGAAGAAATGATTGGAATAACAAACTCCATCATGAAGAAGCCATAATAAAAGGAGCTGATGGTTAGTACCACAGCCATCTATCTGTAGAATTAAGACCAAAGTGCCAAGGCAATTAAAGTTGCAGAACAGAATGTAAATATTATGAATTCTAACAAAGTTAAAATAATATAATTATCAAAAAAATTGAAAATGAAGAGGGGTAAGGACAAATTGGAGAGGAGCTAATCACCTCAGATTGCACTGCAGGGAGTTAATGAACACTGTCTGAAATTAAAATATGGAGCTAATGCATCCAGCTTCTTAATGATATTCAGAGTCTTTTATTCTTAACCATAAAGACAAGTTTTTTAAAAAAAATTCTTGTGATAAAGAAATATTTAAGCTCAGCAACGCTTTCCCTTTAATTTCAGATTTTTCATTTATTAAAGCATGTGTAATATATTAATTAAAAATAGCATGTAATTGTCTCTCTCTATACTTACCCTTTTATTTGTGCAGATGTGTAATTACCTAGTTGGGATGATTTTTATCATATGTTAATGGTTTCTTTTCTGAATGTAAAAATTTTTGGGGTGATATGTGTTTTTAACTTGAATAAAGACATTATAGCAAAATAATACACAATTAAACACTTAAATGTAAAATGATAATGATAATAATGATGATAATAAAATGACTACACAAACTTGCAGATATTTCTTTGTATGCACTGATTTGCATGGAGGAGATTTGCCAAGGTACCTGAAAGATACAGGGTCAGGAATTGGGTATGTTGTATATGCAGGGAAGAAGTCTGCTATGTTTGTCTGGCCCCATGGCTTTGTGTCTGAACTCTATAAAGAATAATTGAAAATACAAGGCCAAAAACTGGTTGTGACCAGGAGCATCCCAGCTTTGAGGCCAAATGAAATGACTGTACATGAAGGGGAGAGCATAGCCTTCCTCCCAGCTCTGCTAACACAGGAGTCCCAAGAGCTCAAATTTCACTTTGCTTTGCTGTGGAGTTACAGGAATTGGAATTATCTGGTGGCAGTTCTCTTGCATAATTATCAGTCCATCATGAAGGATGCTGGGATAGGGGTCAACAGTGAGGTATCACCTTAATTAAGAACACTTGAACAGAAAAAAATTAATAAGAGAGCTGTTCAATTAATATTAGATGAGGCTGGGTAACACAAAAAGTCCTAGAGAACTGCATGATGCAAATTTTTCGGGCAAGAATCAGTAAAATGTAGGTAATTTAACCACCTTAGTTCTCTGGACTCATGAAACCTTGGGGAAAAAAAGCCTGATGATTACATGTCCTAATTTCCTGACAGTTCAAAAATTCTGACCTCACGTTAGATCATGTGCATTGAATATTGATTCAAAATCTTACTTTCATTATTATCATTTATGTAAGGTAGCCCCAAATCCCATATCTTTCATACTTTTCCTACCTGAAGAAAACTATATATTTAACTTCACTAATGTTTAGTAAGTCCTTACTCCCTGAAAATAGTGTTGCTAATTCTGAAAGATACATTGAATTCTTCAGATATTTCAAATATAGAATATAATATTTTCCTGTGTACTGATAATAATGGACCACTTTAAAAAGGTTGCTTTTTTAAAAGCATGGAGAAGAGAATAAACTGTGATATATAATAATAAACTTCAAATATCTATAGATACCTGCTGGTAGGGGCAGGGGACCAGTTAGCATAGAGTAGAAACAGCCCATGGTTTACTAGGTTAGGAGACTAGATGTGGGTGTCTGTGGGCAACTGCATTTTTTGATTAATAGAGATCATTCTGTCTAGTTGTATGGGATTAAATTCCTACATAACCAGGAAGTTACTTTAAATAAAAAAATTCTTTATTTCAGAGTGGAATACTTACTAAATATAAAGAACGCTACCCATTGACATTAATTCAGGAAAACACACACACACACACACACACACACACACATACACACACAAATCAAAATTGCAGGAAAAAAATTTACACAAATTAAAATTGTTGTACACAATAGTAGTATTTTTCTCATCTTAATTGAATCTTTATAAGTATCTTTTTAATTGAGTAGATTTCTTTAACTTAGACCTACAGGAACTTTAACATTTTATCATAAAAATTATTTGAATACACAAAAATGTGTGTAAATACTGAAATGTATAATGGGGTTTTGAAAAATCTCATTTCTACTAGTATTACTGAAATTTTGGTATTCTTTCTTAATCTAAGAATTAAGTGTTTTGATAAGTTTCTACAAAACTCACTTTATTACTAAGAAAACTCAGGCTCAGGGATACTGTGGCTGGCTTTTTAAAACAGTGAATAAGCTTTATGGCAGAGAATGAACAACTGCATACATTCATGGACAAAAGAATCCT
This sequence comes from Phoca vitulina, assembly GCF_004348235.1. Classification (NCBI taxonomy): domain Eukaryota; kingdom Metazoa; phylum Chordata; class Mammalia; order Carnivora; family Phocidae; genus Phoca; species Phoca vitulina. Next base: position 17,010,725 of record NW_022589718.1, read on the forward strand.
AAGCCGGGAACTGTTTATAAAAGACATATTTTTCTCTTCATTTGTGTTCATAGTGTGTGTGTAGAGAAATTTTCAAAGAGGAAACGAATCTCTATTTTTTCTCTTGTCACACCCAGCCTCCTGTCTGACTGTTGAGGACACATGGTCCCACCTGCTCTCACTGTGCCAGGCTTTGCAGTCACCACTGAGAGACAAATGATAAGAGAAGAGATGTGAGGACAAGCAACAGGTCTGGGATGTGAAAGGAGCATAGAGGTTTCAATCAACACAGTGGGTTTGGGAAATGCTTATGAACTTGAGGTGATGAACTTCCCCAGGGATAAAGGTTAGAGAGCCTGACTGCCACCAGCTCACACTTTGAAGCTCACACATTAGTCGACTCTCTTATTTGGTCCACTGATGGCGTAAACATATATCCCAGTTTCCCAGGAGAATCCTGGTTTACAGCTGTTGTTACACTCTCAAAAATGTTCTGGCTGGGAAGATAAACTCTGTGACCTGCCTGCTGGCGAAGGGCTTACCAACCCTTCTCTAAGTTGGATTCCCAGGCAGCCACTCTAAATTGATCTAAAATGGCTTCGAAGGTAAATCTTTGCTGTCCCTGGACTTATCAGTGGAATGCATTTTCGAAGAAGTTCCTGCCTATGATTACTCTCACCTTCCTGTGTTAAGTAATTTCTTGATTTCCATGCATAAGTTTTCATTTCCTCAAATATTAAACTGTTTAATAGTGCCAACCACAAGAAGAACCAGTAAATAAGTTAGTGGTGGTGATGTCCAGTCAGAGGGAAGGCACTAACGTGGGTATGCATGTTAGTCTTTTAGTTTTCATAAAAAGAAAATAAAACAAAAATACAACTTTTTTATTTTAAATTTAATAAGTTTTTATAGTAAGGTCAGGTTTTCATACATGTGTCTATCATATTATTCATCTTCCCAAAATCCAGCAAGTAATCCCTCAATGTAAAATTCTAGTACCTAGAGTGGCAATCAATGTAACGTATTTGTGAAGCTCTGCAGGTTCATACAGAATAAAATAAAATTTAAAGTTAATATAATTAACCTAATTAGAAGTTTTATAAAAATAATCCTCTGTTTTGTTTTCACTTTGATATTTAAGGGAAAAATAGCTTTGAAGCAAATTATTAAACCATGGCTTACTATGAAACCCATTTGCTAATATATTATATTGGTAATATTTAAAAATTATTCTAATCTAAAATAGACTTTCATATTTATGAAGTAAGGTTAATAATCTTTCCACATTTTATACAGTAACAAGATTTTCATTTTTTCTGACTTACTAAATTTCCACACATACACACATATGCCCAATAGATTTTGAAAGATTCTAGTTTTATTTTCATGTACCCAAGAATACTTGCTACTTTCTGAAAAGTAACACACTGAAGCCAAAATGCACAATGATTAAGCTACAATGTTTTGATTTTTAGCATGCTGCTCAGTGAGATAAAGTACCCACAAGGCACACACACACCCCCCCACACATTTGAAAGGGTAAATATTCTCACTTGTTTTAAATAATGTTCATCCAGAAATAAATGGAATTTCTATACTAAGACTCTTCCTCATCTTTTTTTAGAAAAAGCATGTTCATTTGAGCTAAAAAGATTTATAATATATTAAAATAAAACCATTTATTCACGTCAATGTTTCCTGCAAAAATTACTCAAGATGTATCAAATGCCCCTTTTGAAATTACTATAATTGTGTATTTTTTACTTCTATTGAAAAATAGAGGGGCAAATTTATAGACTAACTAAAGCAACACTGCAGTTTAATTCAAAATGGTTCTCTAATTTGTCAGTTTAAAACTAACCTTCTCCACTGGTTTTTCAATTGTTTCACTGTTTTGATTTCTTCAAATCAATCTTTAGCTTAAGGAAACTAAATACATGCTGAAGAGATAAGGGGGTTTTAGCCTCCTATTTCAAGCTAAAACATAACCTCTAAATTATCTTTTACAGTAAGCCAAAGCCAGGATCACATACCTTTCGGGAATGAATTTCTTTCACATACAATGGAAGTAGAAACTCAGATATACCTTCAAGTCGGATTCCCTTCTTGGTGACTCTCAGATTTCCCATACCATCCTACAAGCAATGAAATATAATTCACTTTTAGGTTAATTAGAGAATGAATAACTGGCCATAATTTTCTTAGGGCTAAATTGAGAAAACAGTAAGCTCAAATCAGTGATGATTTAAGGAAAATGAGAGATTGAATCTACTTAATGAATGATTGCAGCAGTTTGCATGCATATAAAGGGCTCTGTTTAAAATGAACAGGAAAAGAGGTATATTAAGGACCTGGTATCTTTTCTTAGCTCTATCAGAGATTAGGATTTACCTATGAAAAAAATCCTGTACTTGTTTCATGCATCAGCCAGTTTAACTATTTTGGGGGTATAATGATACTTGCTATCTGACTATTGGAAACAACTTTGCTTGCAGAGAGTTCTAGCAATATTTTTACATCACAGTTATCACATATTTCTACAGTAGTCAAATAGATTTGTACAATGATTTCAACAAGTACTTAATAATTGGCTAGCATAAGCTTGGTGTTCTTGTATTCAAACCATGAGTAAATCTTATACCCTCTCCTTCAGAAAACAACACTCTATAAGGAGGATAAAACAAGTACATAAATAACATTTATGAGATAGAATAAAATAAATTTAAAAAGTAAGAACGGAGTGCTAATAGGAATTAAAGAAAGATTTCAAATTTGATAAAAGAGTGAACAATTTCTCATGGAAGAGATTAACTTTGAGAAGGGCCTTAAGAATATGGAGTTTCAACAGGAGATGTCCATAGAGGGATGGATGTTTCGACATAGATGTCCATTACAGAATGAACGTTCTGTAACATTAAGAAATAGCATGCCATCCAATCTTGCTAATATATGGACTATTGTGAGAAAAAACAACTGGGCGTATGTTTTGAAGCCAGTGAAAGGAAAGCCATGAATGCAAAGGTAAGGAGTCTGTACTTACGTCAAAAGAAGAAGAAACAAAAAGTTCTTGAATAGCTCAATGGCTTGAAATGATCAGAGTTAAGCTTTAAGATTAACGTAGTAGGAGCACTATGTGGGGCTAACTGATAGAATATCAGTAAGAAGGCACAACTTGGTAATACATGTAAGGAGGGTGGTGGAAGAACAGCCTACAAGACAAGGTGACTAATTTTATCTGGAGATACTAGAAACAGGGACATTTATGACTAACCCCAGGTTTGTGACTATGACCCAATAAGGAAATGCAATGATTTTTTAAATTGGAATAATGAAATTTGTACACTCAATGGCAAAATGAGTTTAGCTTTGGACTTCCTAACTTTGAGGTATCACTGAAAATTCAGATATTTATCCATCAACTAACACATCTGTAAAAAAGAGGATTGGAGAGTGACAATTGCTTAAGGCACGCTTGAATCTACTATAATGGATGAGTAATTCCCCCACAGAAATATGTCTATAAAACCACAGAGAAACTCTTAGATAATGACCAGGTCTACAGGTTGGAAAGAAGCATTTCATACATTCTGGGAGGCTATAATCAGTGTCAGAAGAAAACTAAGAAATTATGATGGACTCAGCCTCTACCACCTGACCCCACCTTCTTCCCCAAAAGAAATGAATAGAACTTTGAGTAAGAATTAAAGGACTTTTTTTAATCACACAAGGAAAATGACTACTGAGAGATATTTTGACATGGTGAGGTTTCAGTCCTCTAATGGAAGGACAGAGTAATGAATTCTGGTTGAATTAAACTTGGGATGGATGAAGGGATTCATTTCTTGAGACTCAAACTTAGAGCTAACACTAGAAATGGCTAATAGGGAATTGACTAAATTTTTTATAAAAAATTTAAAAAGAATTTCAGGCATCACTGAAGACTTATTCTGATGAGAAAATAGGTCTACTTTTGTTGGAATGACACACCCTAGTTTCTCTGAGACAGAGCTGGTTTATACCACTTTTATATTATCCTCTTTCACTTTCAAAAGTGAAAAGTGTTTCTGATTTAGACATCAATTACAGGGGTGCCTGGGTGGCTCAGTCGTTAAGCGTCTGCCTTCTGCTCAGGTCATGATCCCGGGGTCCTGGGATTGAGCCCCACATCAGGCTCCCTGCTCAGCGGAAAGCCTTCTTCTCCCTCTCCAACTCCCCCTGCTTGTGTTCCCTCTCTCGCTGTGTATCTCTCTGTCAAATAAATAAATAAATAAAAAGACATCAATTACATAGTCACCCATTTGTGGGCTCTAATTAGTATCATCTGGCAACATCATACCTATCTAGGAACAGAAACTGGCAGAATTAACAGGGAGAGACTCAAAACAGGATTTGCTAAGCAGGAATGGCAGAAGGTCGTAAGTATGTGGCATGTCAAAATAGCAAAAAATGATGATCCTCAAATGGCTGACCATCATTTTTCTCATTGGGCAGAGATAAGTAAAGCCAGAACACCAATGTTGGACAGCAAAAATAGCACTGGGTTAGGGAATGGCAACTGATGATCAATTAATGATCGAATTCAGTAGGAGTTAAGAAATATGAGAAATGTTAACACAGGTTTATCATCAGAAAATAGAACTTCAGATTTTGAGGGTTTTTTTTTTTGCAGATTTTGAGATCTTGAAGGTAAAAAAATTTCCAGACATCATGAAGCCTGAAGAACACCTGAGCAGTGGGCAGAAACAGAGTGGAGACCAAACTCTTTGTAATTCAGAGAGAATGTACAAAGTGACACATGGTTTTAAAATATTATTTTGTCCCTGAGAGATTTTCTTTTTTTTTTTTTTTTTTAAGATTTTATTTATTTATTTGAGAGAGAGAATGAGAGAGAGCGAGCACATGAGAGGGGGGAGGGTCAGAGGGAGAAGCAGACTCCCTGCTGAGCAGGGAGCCCGATGAGGGACTCGATCCAGGGACTCCAGGATCATGACCTGAGCCGAAGGCAGTTGCTTAACCAACTGAGCCACCCAGGCACCCCCTGAGAGATTTTCTTGACTAAATTTCACACAGTGACTGTCCATATATATATACTCAAATGCCTGCCGGAAGGAAGTGTTCTGAAATGTTCCCCATTGAAGTTGCTATGGAAACATCTAAGGCAACTATTAGTCTAACTTAGAACAACAGAAATAAATTCTATCATAAACATAATTCCCAGTTCAACATTAATCTTAAAAAAATGTTTTCATAAGATGGTTAGAAATAAAAGAACTGGGCATCCAAAGTTAACTGTGATATTACTTATGCTATATGCATATTTAATTTTGGAAAGTTTTGAATCAAACTCAATGTTTTCCTTTTATAGTTTCTATATAATATATGACTTAGGGCATATAAATCTATTTTATTTAATTAGATGAATAGATTTTACCCTGTATAAATATAGGAGTCTTAGGGTAGTATTGTGTTTGGAATCTAACCTCACTCTACTATATCCATTTGTCCCTCCTTTTATTTCTCCTATTTTGAATTAAAAAGTGAATATTTAAGTTCTTACATGTTATCTACATGTAGTTATAAAATACAGAGAGGTGCATAATATATTCAGTAAAGTCAACCTGATCCTCCCATGCATGTACCAAGTCCATTAATAATTTATGAGATGGTGAAATAATCTGGTTTCTCTTCTGCAGGAGCATTAGAAAGTGATTTTATTCTTACCGTCACTATACTTTCTTGATGCACTATATTTTTGGTCCCTTCAACATCTAAAAGGGAGAAAATAACTTCCGGATTTGCTGCTAAGGATGACATTGCCAAAACACCAGAAAATAAAGGATTTAATATACCTATGGTTCAGGCCTCAACCTTGGCTCTGTCATTTTTGTCCTATGTAGGCTTGAACTTAACTAATTTCTTTGTTTTTTAATTTAATTTAAATAATACTATCACCTTAAATTTATCACCAGTAAAAGCAGTAAAAACACAACTTAATGTATTTATTGCAAGGATTGCATGAGGATATAAAGACCTTACAATAATACCTTACTTATATAGAAGTATTCAATAGCTTTAACCATTTTTAATATTCTACCAAAAATAATTTAAATTTTTGTCTCATATCATTATTATAAAATTCATATTGTTTATTTTCAGAGAGATTATCTTCGAGCTTCAGTAGACTCTACATCAAGCTTTATCATCATTATAGTTATGATGCAGTTATTCATCATCTAGTAATCTCACAAATCACTTACCTACTCTTGACAGACAGTGTAGTGTCATTTTAGAAGGGAATGTGGAGCCAGACAGCTTGAATTTGAAACTTTCTACTCTCTATATCCAAACTGCTATATTTGTATTTTTTGATAAAATGTATCATATTCTGATTATAGTTTTAGTTAACTCTTCTTAAAAAGTAAATGATCTTATTTATGTATGTACTTACTCCTTCTTCCAGCATAGTCTTTCCAACAGTGGTTTTATGTGGTATGTATATACTGAATGCTTGAGTATTTAATTGATCAGTAGAATTTAGATCTTTACATGATAAATAATAAAACAAAAGTCCTTATAAAATCATATTATCACCAAAATCCATAGAATTTATCTATAGAAACTGCAAACAATCTTTACTATAATTTTCATGCACTTGATTTTTTGGGCAAGGTGGAAGATACTTTGTTGAGAAATATTCTTTTTGGAATTTATTATGAGAAATAGACATTAAAATAAATAATAGGTATAGATGTAAAGAAAGAATATTGATAGCCATGTCATTTTAATTTAAAATCCACACTCATAACTTTGCAGTGATCTTACCCTAGTGCACTCTGTCCTCACACAAGATTCTTTATGATGCTTAGCTATCTGGTATTAGGAGAGCTGTTTAGAAGGTGGCTACCCTCAGAATTTGAATTACGCCTTAACAGGCAAATGTAACTTTCCCAAAGTAATGAAGATGTTGACATGGAATTGAGAAAAAATGTAAAAATTGAGGTGATTATTAAACAATATATAAAATCTGGTGCTTCATTAATTTTTTTGAGAGGGCAGAGGGGCAGAGGAAGAGAGAGAATTTTGGGGCGGGGCAGATGGAGAGAGAGAGAATCTTAAGCAGGCTCCAGGCCCAGTGCATGAGCCTGACGCAGGGCTTGATCCCACAACCCTGAGATCATGACCTGAGCTGAAATCAAGAGTAGGACGTTCAACCAACTGAGCCACCCAGGCACCCCAAGTACTTGATTAATTATTAAAAAAGGTTTTCAAAGAAAGTTGAATCTAGTAGCCAGAAGATAATTAAATACAGGTTTTAAATATTTTTTCTAGTTAAAACCAAAGATAAATTTCCTCCAAATTACTAGCATTATTTCAAAAGAAACTGATTAGATAGGGAGATAAATATATGTATTTTTATGGCTTTGATTATCTAATGATATTCATTCTATACTTCAATTTGCATGAGGAAATGACCTTTAAAGAGGCTATTTAGAGACAAATTGAAGCCCAGTATGATAAATTATTTGTGAGACCTTGGGATTAAATATTTTTAACAAAATAAAGAACCATACAAGGAGATGGAAGTCTTAGCTTGTTCAAAAACAATTACAAACCACTTTTAAATGTCTTTTATTATTTATTCTCTTCTGTATGCTAAATGAGTTAAAAATTGTTTAATTCCCAACTCCTAATTAAAGAAGAAATTCTCTTTAAAATATCTAAGCATTTTCTCTTTTTTTCTTTTTCGTATCTGTTTTAAGCTGATGTTATTTATAATTTATAATGAGCTGTTTTTCCCCAAGCACAAGAGAAAGAACAAACAAAATGTAAATTGACAGCCTGCTTTATATGTACGTTTTTACTGTGTTGTTCACTATAAGCTTGTATTTTATTTTCATTTTAATTGGCCTGCCTTAGTCCTGTCTATTATTAGAAAATAAACTCTACAGTGATAAGAATTGATAGACCTAGGAATGTGACCTCTAATTCAGCTTGTATGGAAACATCTTTAGAAATTGTTGTTAGTATCTTTTATCATCTGGAGCATTTATTACTTTTGTTTATAGCCAATAGTTGTTCCAATTTTCATAATTTATATGTCACTGTCAGCATTGTGAAAAGGGTTTAATGTATTCATATTTAAATATAATAAATATTGCACTTTGTATCTCTTATTTGTATTAGTGTTCTTTTAACTATGTGAATTATTTTTAAAAAGTATAATAAAATGAAATTCAATTTGTTTTCCAAATTTTTCTCTATTGATAATAGAATTCTTTGATAAGCATTTCCTTATTTTTCTAACAATCTACATATCAATAACCTCATATAACATATGCAATCGCTTACTAAGAAAATCATCAGAATGAAAATATGCTGAAACAAAATAAAACCAAAACCAAAAATATGTTAATCTGATATGGCAGATATGATCACAATCATCCAGTAAATGGAGAAAAAAAATGGATGAATTCAATAAATCCAATGAGACTATATATAAAAGACCAGCAATATATATACATATATATAATGCAATATATATATTTATATATATACATAAAATAATGGGGAATAGATTATAGCTATATTTATATGGAGAACAGATCATACTAGGAACATTTAGAACACATAGGCATTTTATGCCCAATATTCTCAAAAAAAATGTTTTCCTATAGGATATCTCTTGGAATCACTATCAGGAAAAAATTATTGGTGTGGCTCAATCTAATAATGTAATGTTATTGTATAAAACAACTTTAAATGTGCATGGAAGCACCAACATTGTACCACCTTAACTTGAAATTAAGGTTAAACCCAGAGAATGTGATAAGCAATTGTGGCAGAAGACAGACACTTGCTAATGAAGAGCGCTGTTGGAAAACCCAACCTGCTACTACAAAAAAATCATCTCAGTGCTAAATGGAAACAACTGGAAAGAACCTCAGGCATTTGACTTAAGGAAAATAATAAACAATGAATTAGTAATAATGTTATGTTCCCTAAAGATTGTCATCTGTAAATGGGTGACTGAGGAACACCATATTTTAATCATTGCAACAAGGGTATAAAGCCTACAGTTTCACTGTTAACATGTCTGTCTTCCCCAAAATATAAATAGAATACTAGGATTATAATAAACCCAGTGGAAAAAAAGTTCTGTTTTCAGTTAAATTTAGGAATAGGTGGAATAATGTCCCTTTGAACACATTGTGCAAATACTGGTCTAGTTTTTTATATTTTATAAACTCTGAAGGAAGACCTATTAACAAAGTGGTGCACAGAAGTGATTAACAGAGTTAAAAACTATCACGTCTCCACAAATATTTATTGAGAGCCTATGTATAGCACCACTAAACTCTGTTTATAATTTGGCTTCCCAGCTCTTTTTAAACGCTAGAGAAAATATGCTGAACACTGCTAGGAATCTGGTCTGCTTCACAGATGTAATTTCTTATTGTCTATAAGAAATGTGAAAGGGGGGTAATGCTGAGCACAGGTCTTTTTGCATATATTTGCCAGTTACCATAAGCATAATTTATTTCCTTAAAGAAAGATCACTTTTTGCCTTGAACAAAATTACATATTTGGACCTATAAATTAAGAATAAGACCTTAGGGTATAGTAACCCTACCTAGGTAGTCCTCATGGTAAGGTTTTGCCTAAGAATTCCTTCCAAACTCCCAAGACAATATCTTTAATATCTGCCTTCACTATGGAATTAACTGTAATAGCTTAGGTCATAGAGCACTTTAGCAGACACTGAGTCAATGGCACATCACAACCCTGTTCTCATGTTACTGAAAACACCAATGAGAGAGAAGTTAAGTGGATCTTCTGCAGCTAGTAAGTTAGCCCAAAGTCTAGTTCTCTTACTTACTTACTTTATTTATTTATTTGAGAGAGAGAGAGAGGGAGAAAGAGAGCACGAGTTGGGGGAGGGGCTGAGGAAGAGAATTCCAAGCAGACTCCCTATTGAGCTCAGAGCCCTTGCAGGGCTCAATCTCACCACCCATGAGATCATGACCAGAGCAGAAACCAAGAGTCAGGAGTGTAACTGACTGAGCCACCCACGTACTCCTAGTCCTCTTACTTTTAATCGATCTAGGCAACAATAGAAATAGAAAATATAAGTCAAATTTATTTTACTATGAACTCCAATAAGGATGTCCTAATATTTTTCATTATTATTTGAGTTAATTGATATCTCTTCTTCTTTCTTAAATTGTATACCTTTTCAATTTTTAAAAATTTCCTTCTCTAACTGACTTCATTTACCAGTATATGTTTCTTTTTTGGTTCAGACCTGAATCATGGTATTCTGAAAAAGTTCTGGTAAGACAAAAAACTCTGTTTCCAAATAATTATAAAATTTACCTTGAAAATGAAGTACTAGGAACAAATTATTGATATTTGTTCAAGCATAAAACATTTTAAAGAAATCTCAAAACAGTATTTGTGATAAATAAAACATTCACCACTTCATATTCTTCCTGTGAGTTGTTTTGTGATTACCCTCATCCTATAAAACTAAGTTATGTGTACATGCATGCAGTAATGCAAGCATGTGTGTGTGTATTTAGAAGAGGTTAGTTCACAGGAGGAGTATGAAAAATTAATTTATTAAACTTAAAATTGTAGCTATCCTACTATCCTGGAACTGAGGAGATATCAGGTGACCCTCATTAGAGACAGCAAAGAAATCCCATGAAGACACATATGAGCAAGCTGATGCTCTCGGTGGGACCAGAAAGTGGGACCACGGGTAAGAGCTGTCTGACTTTGGATTGCTTAGCAATAACCCATAGCAGTTGGCAAACACAACATTGAATTTTTAGAGCTATAACATTTGGCCTCTTAAACTAAAGATGTCACTTAGGTTTTTATATCTGAAGATTCTTCTCACCATCAATGAGAAATGCATTTCTCACCCACACAGAAATGCAATGGGTCATCTTTCAGCCAAATCTTAAAAGATCCTATAAGCTTCCTTGAAGGATACTATAGGTTTCCACCTATTTCACTCTCAAGTTTTGAGGATGGATTTTTTTTTTTTTTTAAGATTTTATTTATTTATTTGACAGAGAGAGACACAGCGAGAGAGGGAACACAAGCAAGGGTAGTCGGAGAGGGAGAAGCAGGCTTCCTGCCGAGCAGGGAGCCCGATGCAGGGCTAGAACCCAAGACTCTGGGATCATGACCTGAGCCAAAGGCAGACACTTAACGACTGAGCCACCCAGGCGCCCCTTGGATGGATTGTTTTTGTCTACAACATGTAGTCTAGCATCACATCTTTTATGTATGTTCCATTATGAATACTATTACCTACCCACTTGGAAAATATTTACTAAGATTTTATTCTTCTACATTGTATCTATTATACTTTATCATAATTCCAAATGGCATCCTTTCCAAGTTTTGTTTACTATTTGTTATATCACAGACAGACATCAGCCTGCAATGGAAGCCTTCCTGTGTGAACTGCCTCCTTTCCCCTTTGCCAACTCTACCTGGTTCTGATGTGCTTGCTGAAGATAATTCAAGCAAGAGTCAATAACTAAACCCAAACTAGGCCAATCAGATACTTCTGACTAGCATATTTTGAACTCAAAATTAATAACAACCACCAATTAAACAAAATCTATTTGAATGTAAAAGTGGGAGTTTACTGTGACCATACTTTCAGTTACACAGAGAAAGGCAGAACATCCCTAGGTTAAGAGAGGCCAAGAGAGAATAGAAGCTAATTTTACTTGGCAAACATATTTGTTTCTTGTTGTTCCTGAGGCCCACATACATATATAACTATACTTCTCAGATTGTGTTTCTTTCCAATACTTCCTTAAGTATCATGACCTCACAAATTCTCTCTCCCTCTTTCTCTCCTTCCTTCTCTATCCCTCTCTTCCTCTCTCTCTTCCAGCTCCCTAAACTACATACTAGTTTACTAAGAGAACAATTAAATCCATTCCAATAGATTCTCTGCTCTATATGCTCATACTTATTCTTGGTGACCACATCCATTTCCATGACTAAAATTCTTTTACTTAAGTCAAGCTTCTGTCACTGGAACTTTGTATATTCTCTTCCTTCTCTCCATCCCTCTTCCCTCTTCATTTGGTTATCTCTGTCTAATCCTTTGTACAGCAGTTCAAACATAACTTACAGAAGGCATCTTTCCTGTAGGGCATCTTCCCATGCAAGCTTGGAACTTTTACCTTTGTGAATCACAGCACCAGACACAGTTCCTTCAAGAGCCTTATCAGAGTTTGCATCAGTTCACATTGTTTTTGTGTTAATATTTAATTACACCTGCGATCAAATTGTAAGCTTATTATAGGCAGGTACCACATCTTTTTGCTCACCAATGATTCCATGATTTATTTTTACAGACGGATATTTACAACTCAAATTTGTCTTTTGAATTCTAGACAGAGGTATTCGTCCACTTACTGCCTACTATTTCCTGGAATATCACAAGCATCTCAAACCAAGCCTATCCCAAACAAAAGTGATAATCTCCCTACATGAACTGCTTCTTATGATGTGTTCCTTATCTCTAAGAATTATTATCATCCCTATATAATAGAAATCTGTATGGATCAGTTACCAAGCCCTACCCACTTGCCTTCGTTTGGGCATTGCTCTGGCACAGTGGGATGTGCTATACAGACAGTCCTTACAGGAAAAACTTACTGCCCCAGTTGCTAGAAGCAAGGAGAGTAGGTAATCTGTGTTTATCTGAAACATAAATCAGATGGTATAAAAGGCGGGGGGTAGTGATAAAGAGAAAGAGGCTATATTTCAAAGGAGTAGCAAGATCCAGCCAGCCAGCATGTGTCAGCAAGGGGAAGGCAATTAGTTTCTGAGGATGTTTTATCATGTGGTTAGAGCAGAGTTCAATTTGGGATACAGAATATTACATCTGGAAAGGCTCCTCAAAGATCATGCAAACTTATTACTAGGATGGCTCCTAGAAGCATGGAAAATACAATGACCCATGTCAAGTAACCTGCAAACTGGGATTTTCATGGCAGGTGGTGAAAGCAGGGACTAAACATCTCAGGGAAGTGAATCTTCTGGACTGCATAAAGCATGTAAGTTCAGAAGACCTGTCAAGCCATTACCATCTATGGGAAAGACACAGGATACACCATTTACCAAGGTATAGGAAATCACTGGTGAAAAGGATACAAGATTCACTAAGTTCAGGGCTAGCTCTTCTCTGTAGGTCAAGGCTGATGACAGAAAATACCATTATAAAATCAGATTCACTGACATCAATGGAGGTGGCAGGGCCCTGAGATAATAAAGGCCAAATGGTAGCCTGAAGCCAGGTTAACATAGTTTTCGTAATGAGGGGCTAGGTTGGAGGAGCAACCAGAATGTCATGGATATGGCCAATAAATCTGGTGGCCAAAGAAGCAAAAATGATGTTTAAGCAGCAAGGGCGCTATTCAGTGTGGAGTATCAATGCAAATCAAGGATGAATGAATAGCAGGCTGAAGGCAGTTGTCCCAATAAACAGGTCATGATTCCTTGCCCAATTTGGTCATGAGCCAGTTTTTTGACCCAGAATCCACTGACCTCCCTTGTCCGATTTTGATAAATGAACAAGTGCAATCACCCTAGTGTGAGACCCCTGAGAAATGAAGATTTTAGTCAGTCTACCAGGTAAGCCACCAAGTCGAGCAAAAGTCAGGTCCTACTTCAGTGAAGGGCTTGCCCCACCTGCCATGACCATCAATGGCAGAAAATCTTTAGCTGTCAGTCCTGTCAAGAAATGCCTCAACTGCAAGGAGTCATCATGTCCATGATCAACTGATTGATGTGAAGATCTAAGGGCCCAGCTATCATATCCCCACTCTAGACAAGTCTCAGGATTATTCTAGCTTCAGAGCTCCCTGTGGGGTCAGTCAAGGCTGCCATTCGTCTCCATTCTTCTACACACCTTGACTTCTTTCCTCTCTCTGCTCAATCTTGCTCCCTTGATGTAATGTTATCATCTGATTATTGAGAAATCATTTTATCAAAATGCAATAAGTCCATGATACTTTTTAAATTAAAATTAAATTAAAAATTAAATTAAGTCCTAAGGCAAGGGTAAGACTGATGCTAAAAATGAAAATGAACTTTAATCTATATTGCAGAAATCAGAACATTAATATTGCTGCCTGGTGGAAAGACAGTAGGATAAGATGATATTCATACTGACAACTCAAACATATGATAATTTTTTTCCTCTAAAGAGTGCTTAATTAATGTACCATCATCACCAGAAAAGTTTTTTTCATCTTTAATGCTTGCACTTCAAGCTTTTCTCTATGGTAATTCAATTATCACAGACTTTGTTAAAATATTTGATTACAAACAATGGAATTTTTGTGTAATTACACAGGTCCAGACAAATAATGTAAATCTAAGTTAGCTCCTATGTACCTGGAAGCCAGAGAAGGAACATCTCTTCTCTACATGCACATTAATCAAAATTCAGAACTTGTTTTCCAAATTTATACATTTATAAAACTCTTAAGAGAAAAAATATGATGTTGGGTGGAATATTAGTTAAAAAGTTATGGTAGATAGTGATTCTACTATCCATCTTCTTTCTAGGTTTTAGTACAAAATTCAGAGTTATGGTAATGTTTTTTGTTTTTCCACACAATGAATCAGTTCCCATATCCTATGAATATGTTGGAGGACAGACTTATGTAGAATCTTTGTGTATAAGTATGGTCTTTTTTGGGAGGGGGATGGTACTTGGATAAAATCTAAGCATCCATCCCTGGAATAGTGGATGAGTAAAATACAGTGCAGATACACCATGGAGTATCATGCAATGTGCAGCAAATGACTAGATGTACACTTAGCAACAGTAGTTAAAAAATTAAAAAGAAATAGAATAATATTTATATTAATTAAACACGTATGTATAACACAGATGAAATCCATTTGTCAGAACACATAGGAATAAAATGGTCACTGTAAAGAACAGAATGATTGACTACAAAGAGAGGGCAAGTGTTGATAATGGAAATGGAAATGGAGATATAAATTTAAAAAATGAGAGAATAAATAAATAAATAAATAAATAATAAATGGTAAACAGTTAGTGAGAGAATTTGCAGGGACCAATGATGATAATGTTCCATAAACTGATGGGCATGACTATCTCAATCTTCTGCCTGAATATAAAAACAAAGTAAAACCTGCTACAGAATGGTCAGTTCTACCTATCCCATTTGTTTATCCTTACTGCTATTGTTTTGATTCAGTTTTCTTTTTTCACTTTCAGCCTATACTATGATATCAGTTTCCTAAATGTGTCCATTATCATTAATGTAGCCAACTAAAATCCTCTTTCAAATTGTTGATGCTCTTATCCTCTTATAAAGTGAAGCTTGTTTTATCAGTGTCCAAGGATAAACTCAACCTGAAAATGCCTTTCATATTCTGAACTATATTCTGGTAAGTTATGATCCAATAACAACAGTTGTATTTTGCAAATATTCCCACAATGTATCCTATTCCTTCTTCTTTGTTTCCATAACTGTTCTTTTATTCAAGTATTTATTGCAATGCATTATAATTCATTGTTTACTGGCAACTCTCTCCTGGGGTCTGAGTTTACTGAGAGAACGTATTATGTCTTCTGAGTACAAAAAAAATACTCCTGTGTTTTTTCATTACTTTACACTCATGATACTTCTGACACTAGATGTGTGGATTTTTCAGACACCAAACAATTCTCTAAGACACCCTATAATTTAAGTCAATTTTGACATTATTTACCTGGACATAAATTCTAGAGGTTGAGTCCAGTCTCATGGGATTGTCTCCTCCCCAATTTCAGATGCCAGTTGTGAGTCCAGTTGTTACCAGTGTTTCTGACCAAACTGCTAACTGGAAGGTTCCCATGATCCCCTCAGGTTAGATTAATTTGCCAGAGTGGCTCACAGAACTCATAGGAACATTTTACTTATTAGATTACTGGCTTATTATAAAAAGGATCTAACTCAGGAACAGCCAAATGGAAGAGATGCATACAGTTCGGTATGTGGGAAGGGGCAAAGAGCCTCCATGCCCTCTGCAGGCACCACTCTTCCAGCACCTTCACATGTCCATCAATCCAGAGCTCTCTGAACTCTATATTTTGGGGATTTTCATAGAGGCTTTATCATATAAGCATGATCAATGATTAACTCAGACCCAACCTCTCTCCCATTCTCTGGAGAGGTGGATGGGGCTGAAAGTTGCAAGCTTCTAATCATGGCTTGATCTTTTCAGTAACAAGCTCCTATCCTGAAGCCTCCAGGTGCCCAAGAAGAGTCCCCTCATTAGGACAAAAGACACTTCTATAACTTAGGAAATTCCAAGAGATTAGGAGCTTTGTGTCAGGAGCCAGGGTCAAAGACCAAATAGAGCAAAACATGTTCCTAATGCTATTTTTTCCAAGTTTTTATTTAAATTCCAGTTAGTTAAAATATAGTGTAATATTGGTTTCAGGAGTAGAATTTAGTGATTCATCACTTACATAGAATACCCATAGCTCATCACAAGAAGTAGCCTCTTTAATGCCCACCACCCATTTAGCCCATCACCCACCCATCTCCCCTCCAGCAACCTTCAGTTTGTTCTCTATACTTAATAGTCTCTTATGGTTTGCCTCTCTCTTTCTTTTTTTTCTTCCTTCCCCATGCTCATCTGTTTTGTTTCCTTTTTTTTTTTTTTTTTTTTTTTAGATATATTTATTTATTTTAGAGAGAGAGAGAGTGTGTGTGTGCGTAGGGTCCATGCAGGGAGAGAAAGATTCTCAAGCAGACTCCCCACTGAGCACAGAGTCAGACGTGGGGCTTGATCTCACAACCCCAATATCATGACACAAGCTGAAATCAAGAGTCAAACGCTTAACTGCTTAACCAACTGAGCCACCCAGGCACCCCTGTTCTGTTTCTTATATTCCACATGAATGAAATCATATGGTATTTGTCTTTCTCTGACTGATGTATTTTACTTAGCATAATACACTCTAGCTCCATCCACATCATTGCAAATGACAAGATTTCATTCTTTTTAATGGCTGAGTAATATTCTATTGTATATATACACAACATCTTTATCCTTTCATCAGTCGATAGACATTTTGGCTCTTTTCATAATTTGGTTTTGCTTATAATGCTGCTATAAACATCAGGGTGCATGTGCTCCTTCAAATTAGTATTTTTGCATCCCTCAGGTAAATACCTAGTAGTGAAATTGCTGGGTCATAGGGTAGTTCTATTTTTAACTTATTGAGGAAACTCCATACTGTTTTCCAGAGTGGTTGCACCAGTTTGCATTCCCATCAACACTGTAAGACGATCCCCGCTTTCTCTGTATCCTTGCCAACACCTGTTGTTTCCTGTGTTGTTAATTTTAGCAATTCTGAAGGGGTGAGATGGTATCTCACTGTAGTTTTGATTTGTACTTCCCTGATGATGAGTGATATTGAGCATCTTATCATGTTTCTGTTAGCCATCTGGATGTCTTCTATGGAAAAATGTCTATTCATGTCTTCTGCCCATTTCCTAACTGGATTATTTGTCTTTTGAATATTGAATTTCGTAAGTTCTTTATACATTTTGGCTACCAACCCTTTATCAGATATGTCATTTGCAAATATCTTCTCCCATTCTGTAGGCTGTCTTTTAGTTTTGTTGATTGTTTCCTTTGCCGTGCAGAAGCTTTTTATCTTGATGAAGTCCCAATAGTACATTTTTGCTTTGGTTTCCCTTGTCTTCAGCGACATGTCTAATAAGAAGTTGCTCCAGGCAAGGTCAAAGAGGTTGCTGCCTGTGTTCCCTTCTAGGATTTTGATGGATTCCTGTCTCACATTTAGGTCTTTCATCCATTTTGAATTTATTTTTGTGTACGGTTTAAGAAAATGGCCCAGTTTCATTCTTCTGCATGTTGCTGTCCAGTTTTCCTAACATCATTTGTTGAAGAGATTGTCTTTTGCATTATTCTTTCCTGCTTTGTCAAAGATAAGTTGCCTGTATAGCTGTAGGTCCATTTTGGGTTTTCTATTCTGTTCTATTGATCTATGTGTCTGGTTTTGTGCCAATACCATACTGGCTTGATGATTACATCTTTATAATAGAGCTTGAAGTCCAGAATTGTGATGCTTCCAGCTTTGGTTTTCTTTTTCAAGACTGCTTTGGCTATTCAGAGTCTTTTCTGGTTCCATACAAATTTTAGGATTACCTATTCTATCTCTGTGAAAAATGCCAGTGGTATTTTGAAAGGGATTGCATTAAATGTGTTGATGGCTTTGGACAGAATAGACATTTTAACAGTATTTGTTCTTCCAATCCAGGAGAATGAAATGTTTTTCCATTTCTTTGTGTCATCTTCAATTTCCTTCATAGTGTTCTATAGCTTTCAGAGTCTCATGTCTTTGGTTAGGTATATTCCTAGGCCTCTTATGTTTTGGTGCAATTGTAAATGGGATCGATTCCTTGATTTCTCTTTCTGTTGCTTCATTTTTGGTATATATCAGTGTTGCAAATTTCTGTACATTGATGTTGTATCCTGCAATGTTGCTGAATTCATGTATCAGTTCTAGCAATATTTTGGTGGAGTCTTTGGGTTTTCTACATAGAGTATCATGTCATCTGCAAATAGTGAAAGTTTGACCTCTTCCTTGCTGATTTGGATGCCTTTTATTTCTTCTTATTTTCTGATTGCTGAGACTAGGATTTCTGATGTTCAATAACAGTGATGAGAGTGGATATCCCTGTCTTATTCCTGACCATACAGGAAAAGCTCTAGTTTTTTCCACATTGAGGATGATATGAGCTGTGGCTGTTTTATAAATGGACTTTATAAGGTTGAGGTACCTTGCTTCTATCCATATTTTGTTGAGTGTTTTTATCAAGAATGGATGCTATATTTTGCCAAATGCTTTTTCTGCATCTATTGAGAGGATCATATGGCTCTCATTCTTTCTTTTATTAATGTGTTGTACCACATTGGTTGATTTGTGAATATTGAACCACACTTGCAGGCCAGGAGTAAATCCCACTTGATTGTGGTGAACAATTCTTTTAATGTACAGTTGGATTTTCTTTGCTAGTATCTTGTTGAGAATTTTTCCAACTGTCTTCATCAGGGATAGTGGCCTATAATTCTCCTTTTTAGTGAGGTCTTTGTCTGGTTTTGGGATCAAGATAATGCTGGCTTCATAGAATGAGTTTGGAAGTTTTCCTTCCATTTCAACTTTTTTGGTACAGTTTGAGAAGAATAGGTATTAACTCTTTAAATGTTTAGTAGAATTCCCCTGGGAAGCCATCTGGCCTTTTGCTTGTTGGGAGTTTTTTGATCACTGATTCTATTTCTTTGCTGATTATGGGTCCGTTCAAATTTTCTATTTCTTCCTGTTTCAGTTTTAGTAGTTTACATGTTTCTAGGAATTTATCCACTCTTTCAGATTGCCCAATTTGTTGGCATATAATTTTTCATAATATTCTCTTATAATTTTTCTGTGGTGTTGGTTGTGATCTCTCTTTTTCCACTTGTGATTTTATTTATCTGGGTCCTTTCTCTTTTCTTTTTGATAAACTGCCTAGGGGTTTATCAATTTTATTTATTCTTTCTAAGAATGAACTCTTAGTTTCATTGATCTGTTCTACTGGTTTTTTTTTTTTGTTATTGTTGTTTCTACATCATTTTTTAATTTTTTTATTATTATTATGTTCAGTTAACCAACATATAGTACATCATTTATTTCTAATCTAATCTTTATTATTTCCCTTCTTCTGCTGGCTTTAGATTTTATTTGCTGTTCCTTTTTTAGCTCCTTTAGGTGTAAGGAGGTTGTGTATTTGAGACTTTTCTTGCTTCATGAAGTAAGTATATTGCTATATACTTCCCTCTTATGACCAGTTTTGCTGCATCCCAAAGGTTTTGGACTGTCATATTTTTATTTTCATTTTCTTCCATGTATTTCTTGATTTATTCCTCAATTTCCTGGTTGACCCATTCATTCTTTAGTAGGATGTTCTTTAACATTTAACCTCCAGGTATTTGTGGTCCTTCCAAATTTTTTCTTTTGGTTGGCTTCAAGTTACATAGTGTTGTGATCAGAAAATATGCATTGTATGCACTCAATCTTTTCGTATTTGTTGAGGCCTGATTTGTGACCCAGTATGTGATCTATTCTGGAAAATCTTCCATGTGCACTTAAAAAATGTGTCCTGTGTTGCTTTCAGATGAAATGTTCTGAGTATGTCTGTTAAGACCGTCTGATCCAGTGTGTCATTCAAACCCATTATTTCCTTATTGATTTTCTGCTTAGATGCTCAGATGTAAATTGCTGTAAGTGGGGTGTTAAAGTCCCCTACTATTATTGTATTATTTTCAATGAGTTTCTTTATGTTCATTATTAATTGATTCATATGTTTGGGTGCTCCCAAGCTGGAGGCATAAATATTTACAATTTTTAGAACTTCTTATGGGGGATAGACCCCTTTAATATGATATAGTGCCCTTCTTCATTTCTTGTTACAATCTTTGGTTTAAAATCCAGTTTGTCTGATCTAAATACGGCTCCTCTGGCTTTCTTTTGATGTCTATTAGCATGATAGATGTTTTCCATCCCCTCACTTTCTGTCTGTAGGTGGCTTTAGGTATAAAGTGAGTCTCTTATAGGCAGCATATCAATGGGTCTTGTTTTTTTTGTTGTTGTTTTGTTTGTTTTTGTTTTAATCCATTCTGATATCCTATGTCTTTTGATTGGAGCATTTAGTCCGTTTACATTCAGAGTGATTATTGATAGATATGAATTTAGTGTCCTGTATTAGCCATTAAGCTATTGTTTCTGGAGATTTTCTCTGTTCCTTTCTAGTCTTTGTCACTGTTGGTCCTACTTTCCCAAAGAATCCCCTTTAATATTACTTGAAGAGCTGGTTTAGTAGTCACAAACTCCTTTAGTTTTTGTCTGGGAAGTTCTTTATCTATCCTTCTATTTTGAATGACAGCCTTGCTGGATAAAGTATTCTTGGCTACATATTTTTCCCATTCAGCACATTGAATGTATCATGCCACTCTCTTCTGGCCTGTAAATTTCTGTGGATACGTCTACTGCTAATCTTATTTGTCTTCCCTTGTAAGTTAGAGATTTCTCTTCCTTTGCTACTCTCAGGATTTTTTCCTTATCTCTGTATTTTGCAAATTTCACTGTGATATGTCTTAGTGTTGACGTACTTTTCTTGATTTTGATGGAAGTTCTCTGTGCCTCCTGAATTTGGATAGCTGTTTCCTTCTCCAGATTAGGGAAATTTTCAGCTATAATTTGCTCAAATAAACCTTCTGCCCCCTTTTCCCTCTCTTCTTCTGCAATTCCTATGATACGCATGTTATTACACTTTATGGAGTTGCTGAGTTCCCTAAGTGATCCAATATTTTTCTTTCCCTCTTTTCTGCCTCATTATTTTCCATAATTTTATCTTCTATATCATTTCTTCCTTCCTCTAGTTCTTCCATCCTTGTGGTCATTACATTTAGTCAGTTCCACATCTCAGTTACAGCATTTTCTATTTCAGCCTGACTGTTCTTACATCTTTTATCTCTGTGGTAAGGGACTCCCTGGTGTTTTCTATGCTTTCTCAAGCCCAGCTTGTATCCTTATGATTGTTGTTTTAAATTCTGAATCAAGCATATTACTTATATCTGTTTTGATTAGATCCTTGGTTGTGACTTTTGCTTGTTCTTTTTTGGGAGGATAAATTCCTCCATCTTGGCATTTTGTCCAGGTTTTTGTCTTCTTCTATGTGTTAGGAAAGCCTGTTATGTTTCCTGCTCCACTATG
This sequence comes from Phoca vitulina, assembly GCF_004348235.1. Taxonomy (NCBI): domain Eukaryota; kingdom Metazoa; phylum Chordata; class Mammalia; order Carnivora; family Phocidae; genus Phoca; species Phoca vitulina. Next base: position 17,032,548 of record NW_022589718.1, read on the forward strand.
GGCACTGTGCTGCTCACTGAAATCCATCTATGCTATGGGCAGGCATAAAAATCATTCCAGTCTATTCTCTCATCCCTGGAGAGGGAAGTCTGGGCCCACCGCTGTCCAGGAAGCCCTCACTGAAGAGCAAACGATCTCGCCTTGTATGTTCCAGGCATCCTTCAGATGCCTGCCTTCATCTTGTCCGTGTCTGGGCCATCTGTCCACCTGGCAGCACAGTGCACTTGGGTTTTATCTCAGGCATGCCTGCTGAGTTTCAAAACTCTGAACTTTAGGGAACTGGTGCTGCAGGGACCCACACTGATTCTCTGGGGGAGGGTCTTGCCACATGGGTTGGTGCTGGTTTGTCCCAGAAAGGTAGTCACACAAACACAGAGGAACTTGATGTTTAGAGTAAAGTGCAGGAAAAAGCTGAGGTTCAAGTTAGCTGCCCTCAGCAGGTGTCTTTGTCCCTATGCTAATGAACAGGGCAGCACAATGGCACCTGCCAGGTCTTTGGTCCCCTGGAAGGCAGTGCCACCTCTCCCAAATGCACCCTAAGAAGGTGAACTGTCTCTCTTAGTGCAACCCAGGGGTCCTCAGACCATGCTGTCTGCTCCCTGAGACCTCTGCCTTCCTTCTCCATAGGAGTACCACTGTGCCCACCAGGCTCCACCCTAACCACTGCAAAGACATCTAAAACCAGTCTTTGAGCTCTGCTGATTGTAAAATACTCACGATAATCAGCCCCTCTCATTTTCCTAGTTAATGGTTTTGGAGAAGTGTTTTTTTTCTTGTGCAATCCCCTGTGCACTACTGTCTCTGTCTTACTTTCTCTCCCTCTCTCTCTTCATGGTCAGGACTCCCTCCCCTCCACAGTACCTGTGATTCTTTTCTCCCCAGATCACACCTTTGTACCTCCTACCTTTCATGGTGTGGACTCTTTTCTCCCTCTTTTTGTGCAGTTTGTTCTCTCAGTCCTCAGATTGATTACTTGGGTGTTCAGAATGATTTGATATTTATCTACCTGTGTCTGAGAGATGAGACAAGCATAGGGTCTCCCTACAACTCTGCCATCTTAACTACAAAAACCTCTAATGCTCTTATTACTTAGGAAATCATAAGGCTTTTAGGAGCTTTGTGCCAGGAACTGAGAGCAGAAACCAGTATATACATTTTCTATTATTTCACTTCTTCATTTTTTATCTCTAGAATTTATCACAATGACTCGTATATACAAGCATAAATACTTACAAGTACTTGATAAACATCAATTGAGGTTAAAAATGCATTTTTTGAATATCTATGAGTAATTAGAATGCTTATGTCAGAGTAGCTCATAGCAGGCTAATGCATCCACTGAAAATCTCTACAAAATATGTCATAAAATAATAAAGTGCAAAACCAATTGTCTTTGAAAGTAATACATGTTTTATATGTTTTTGCTGTTGTAACATATACACAACATAAAATTTACTACTTTAACCATTTTTAAGTATACACCTCAGTGGCATTAAGTACATTTTTATGCAACCATCAACACTATGTCATCATTTTCACCATTTTGAACTGTACTCATTAAATAATGTCACTAAATAATGACTGCCCAATACCCCATCCCTGAGACACTGGTACCCACTATTCTATTTCTATCTTTCAATTTGACAACACTAGGTGCCTCAGATAAATGTAATCCTACAATATTTGTCCTGTGCCTGGCTTGTTTTCGTTTTGTCTTCAAAGTTCATCCAAGTTTTAGCATGTGTCAAAATTTCCTTCCTTTTTTAGGCTGAACACTATTCTATTGTATTCATATACCACATTTTATTTATCCATTCATCTGTTGATGGGCACTTGGCTTACTTACACCTTTTAGCAACTATGAATAATGCTGCTATAAACATAGGTGTACAAATATCTTTGGGACACTCCTTTCAATTCTTTGGAGTATATACCCAGAAGTGGAATTGTTAGATCATATACTAATTCTATATTTAAATTTCTGAGTAACCCTATACTATTTTCCACAATGTCTATACCATTTTACATCCCTCTTAGCAATGCACAAAGATTCTAACTTGTCCACATCCTCACCAATACACTTTTTTCTTGTTTTGCTTTGTGTTTTAATATAGCAACTATCCTAATGGGTGTGAAGAGGAGTAACATATGTTGGAAGTAGTTAGACTTGAAGGGCAAGATGCTGAAAGAATAGATGCTCATGGCTCAGTCTCCTGTTCAGTTATTTTCCTTCCAAAGCACTTGCCAACTTAAACAGCTCAAGACATGGGGCTGAGGTTAATAAGCTAGCAGAAAATAGATAAGTGGTAGAGAAGCAGGGATATTCTCTGTAATCTCATGGTCCTGGGGAGACAAAAATTAAAATCCAGTCTTGTCAAAGCAGCTAACACTTGAGGAACTAACATACCAGAGAAAAGATAGGTGAAGAAAGGTAGGATTCTATACAGGATTTTCCTCAAGTTATTTGCTGGCTATTAAGCTGCTTAGGGCAGGCTAAGAAGCTGAACTAAGAACATCTGAGAATTTCATAAAAACTTTCAGTAGTTGTATAATACTGGAAAACAAAAACCAGACTTTAGTACTCACTAACAAATTGGGGGTGGGGGCCCTGGCAAACACTGCAAAGTTCATTTAGGAACCACAGAGGACTATACCGTAGAAAGGGTATAAACCATCCTCAGAGGAGACTCAAAACATCTAAATCTTGGCATTGAATCATCTCCCATCTTGATTTTATTCAGTAGGGGACTTAAGGTAACTCCTCTATGGTCAAATACAGTATCACCTAAAGCCTCTATAATTTTTCAGACACCAAGTCTAGAATTGACTCAAAATACCAATCACACTAAGAATAAGTACCAAAGGGAAATACAAACTAATGCAAACAGACAACAGGTGATCGAATTGCTTGAGAATGCAGATCTATATTCAAAATAATTATGATTCATATATTCAAGAAAATATATGATTAGATAAAAATAATATCAAGGAACTGACACACACAAAACAGAATGGGGTGGAAATTCTAGAACTGAAAAATTTTATAATGTATATTAAGAACTTGACAGATGGGCATGACAGGATATAGGAAACAGCTGAAGAGAGAACCAATGAAGGGAGTAAGAGGTCATTAGTAATGATGCAGA